>NC_134310.1:16803522-17112080 GCF_949628215.1 Phalacrocorax aristotelis
ACAGTAGTTTCTGACTTCTCCTGTTTGTTTCCCATGCTGCGTGTGTTAATGTAGAGGCATTTCATCCAGGCTGTGGGTTGTGTCTCCTTCTTAGTGGAACACCCCTTGATACCCTTGAGGTGTTTTATGGAAGTTTCCTTGTCGGTGCCTACTACCTCAGGTGCCCCCAGGTCATCTCTGCAAGAGTTCGACTGTGCTGCAGTGCCCCCAGCACACCTCTGGGCAACAGGTTGAGGGCTCATACTAGCAGCCCGTCCCTCTAACCATTGTCTATCGTCCCACAGCTTGTCACAGGCAAGCCTGGTATGTTCCCCCTCCCCCTTCACCTCTAGTTTAAAGCCCTGTCAATGAACTCCGCAAGCTCCTGAGCAAAGACCCTCTTTCCCCTTTGAGAAAGGTGGCTCCCATTTGATGCCAGCAAGCCTGGTGCCATGTAGGCCATCCCATTGTCAAAATCCCAAAGTTGTGTCGGTGACACCAGCCACAGAGCCATGTGTTGATAGACTGTGTCCACCTGTTCCTTCCCACTTCACTGCCCATAACTAGAAGGAGGGAGATAAAAATAACCTGTGCCCCAGATTCCTTCCCTAAACATCCCAAGGCTCCGAAGTCTCTTTTAATCACCCTTGGGCTATGTACTGAAACTTCATCACCACCCACGTGGATGAGCTGTAATGGGTGGTAGTCTGAGGGCTGTACCAGGCTAGGAAGTTTCCTAGTGATATCTGTAACCACGGCTCCTGGGAGGCAGCAGTCCTCCCTATGAAGATGGTCAGCCTGGCATATTGGACCCCCTGTTCCCCTCAGAAGGGAATCTTCTACAACTATGACCTGTCTTTTTTTCCTTGGGGGTGGTGGCAATATGGGGGGTAGGTTTTTCTGATCTTGGTGACTCTTCTGGTGTAGATAGATCAATACCCACATCTTCCACTGACTGGTCCTCCACATCTAGAGCCTTATACCTATTGTGCAGAGGCACCTGGGGTGATGTGGTGGGCAAGGAAATGGTTCTCTTGCTGCCCCGATTGTTTCTGCTCGTAGCTTCCCTTTAAGACCCTGCCTACATCCTGGTGGGGGGATGATAATGGATCTCTTTGATCACGGGCTCTTTCTGGTAGTTGACCCTGTTCAGGTTTCCGGGAGGTCAGAGCGCAGTTCTACCAGTCTCTCTCTTGCTCAGACTCCCTGATGCTCCTTAGCCTATCTACTTCCTCTTTTAGCTCTGCCACCAGGCCAAGTAGATAGTCCACCTGATCTCACCTTACACACTTGTCCCCTCTACTGCCATCTGTTTCCAGTCCAAGCTGGTGGCACACCCTGCAACCAAAAACTTGGACAGCTCTGTGTTTTCTTGGGCGTCCAGTCTGGACTCCTAACTACCAAGAGGTACAAATTTTGGAAAACACATTTAAAAAAAATTACTAGAGTGACATGAGATTACTGCAACTGATAAAAAAAATTCCCTTGAGAATTAGCTCTTTCCACATTTTTATTTCACATAATAGGAAAGATTTAATAGATATCTTTCCTTTTTGCTTACTACTAATTTCAATTATGCACTTTTTAAAAATTATTATTATCATGTTTGTTTGGGGGGTGTTGCTATAATACTGTTATTTTTCATAGTTTCCATATACTTCAAAATCATGCTTAATAATAAATTTAGTTTATGAACTCACTTCTGAAAACTCGTAATCTTTTCCTATATTATTTTTATAACCTTCTCTCAATACCCTGGAAACCTTAAATTTTTGCCTAAAGAGCTGACAATGCTTTTTGACAATGGCTGAAATGTAACCACAGATTAATAGTTTTTAATATTTTGGCAAAATATTGCTCACAGAGATTAAGAAATAGCTGAAGAAGTCAGAGTTCACATGTTTTATCTCAGTTTTTACTCACACTTTATTAATTACTTCTATTATTCCCATGTGTGAAGCAGGAAGCAGGTTATTCCTCACATTTATAATGGAGCATATACTTTAAATTGGTCTTGATAACTCTGATTTCTGAGCCTGAGACAAAAAAAATTGTCTTACCAACCTACTTGCTTAATAGTATTTGAGGGCTGTCATGTTAAGTTAATAGTGAATGTATAGTTTAACTAAACAAATACAAAATCTGTTGAACTGCTGTCATGGAATGCATAGGTTACCTCTTTGCCTTTTGATAACTGACATGTAATATTTGTTCAGTTTTGATTTTTAGTTCAGTTTATATAAAATATGATTTATATAAATTATCAGAATTTAATTCCTCCAGGAGGAGAAAAAAAAAAGAAAAGTCTTAGGACTTCCTGGAAAATGTATTCAAATCTCACATCACCAAGTTCATCTGGACACCTCTTCTCTTCCACACCTTAGAAGTGCTAAAGGTGTTAAGTATCACAAAGCTAGCTCAGATTTAATCTTCAGATTAGGATTTGCATCATGCCTTGGGCAATATGAAATGACACTCATAGTGAGTGAGCTGTGTGGAGTCTGGAATATTAAATAGCCACAGTGGGGAGACAGAAAGAGCAGCATGTGCACAGCAGCTCTGGAAAGCATGCTGAAAGCAGTATCAAGGGCAACACTGGAACTTCAGGTTAGACTGTAGGGCAAAATAAGTTATAAAAATGACAAGGGTTTTTTGGTTCAGTTTCTGGGTCAGTCCAGAATATTAGGTTTATCCCTCAGAGCACCAACTAGAAAGAGATTATAAACTGTAGGATCCAAATTTTCCTACCTGAGCTAAACATTCACTTTTAAGATAGTAGTTGTAACAAAGCTCCACATGAAATAAAATAATATAAAAGGAGGGGAGTGCACAAAGCCTTTTTTTGTAATTTTCAAATTGGGCACTATGGGTTTGATCCAATGCCTACCAAAGCAAATTTCTTTGGGAGTTGCAGGTTACTACACTCTACACTGAAAATACATCTGCACAAGTAAATGTAAACGCCCATTGACTGAAATGCTTGGCATAACTGAAATGTTACCCTGCCTCAGGGTAACATTTTACACTCAGCTGACTCCTGATGTGTGTGCTTAATTTTATGATAAATAATTCATCATTGATAATTCAGTAGTGGGGAAAGGTATATAGCACTGGTTTATCTAGTTGTATTTGTGACCTTAAGCTGATGACAAATGCAAAGATCTGCTTCTGCTTTAGTTTCCCCTGAAAGTAAGATACCAGTGATTTAATAAACAGAAAACTATTTTTAATCAAACATATCTGAAAAAAGAGCAGAGGATGGCCCTATTTTATGTGACATTTAAAAATTGTTGTTTACTAGATGGAGTCAATCTGACATTAATTTTTATCATAGAAGTCCCATTTATTCCACTTCAAGGCATGTACAAATGGAAGCTAGCTTCTGTGGAGCAAAAAGAACAGCACAACAACATATAAATGTGACAGTACACTATGTCCAGGTTAAACCTGAAAGCGTTCCTTTGCTGAAGGAAGAATTAGGCAACCCTTGGAAAGGTCACATATAACCAGGAAGCAAAATTTATTTACTGTATATAAATTCTGCAATATCTATTTTCTACTGTAAATTTGCCAGTGCCATACTAATATATTACCTCTCACACAGAGGGCATGACTTCACTGCCAAAACATGTGTTTTTATTAACCTGTTGTGATTAATGTGTGTGACCTGTCTTGACATCAAAATAGAGAGGAGCAGTCACTTTAGTTCTACAATGAAGAAAACAAGCCAAGACTGAAAAACCTCAGGATCCTGAAATAAAAAATACAGTGCTAATTTTCACTGTGTTTTTACAGAGATGGAGGTCTTGTTCATCACTTATTTTGATGACAGAATGTACCTTATTAGACTAAGCCTTTACCTTAATTAATTGAAGCAAAGTAAAAGCAAACAAAAAACCCCCTGTTCATAGCTGTCAGAAAGACACAAGTATGCAATACTAACAGCCTGTCTTCATGACAAAATTTAGCTGAAGCTATTCTCAAGTTATAGTACCAAACTGAGAGTGACCATATGGCAAATAATACTTGAACTGTACATGAGCAGAGATTGAGAGTTTTGTCAGCTTGAAGTATAGCTCAGTTTCCATTTCAGCGTTATTTCAAGCATCAATATCGCCTGACCTTCAGCTCAAGCTTCTTGATGGGCCAGGTATCTCAAGTGACAGCATCACTGAACTCAAGCTGGAGACCTCTGTGGGTGGAGCTGAGCTAGAAGGAACATTTCATTTATTATATTTCATAATTATTTGTATCCTACAAAGAAGGCAGCTTGAAGATACAGCCAGTCTCTAAATGGCCTAAAATAGTATCTATGATTTATCTTACTAGCTGAGTGAGAGGAAGTGTCTCTCATATTAATGTGCAGATGTACTGTGCTAGCAACAAGAGAAAATAAGTTATTCACCATCTTTCATCTGCCCACAGAAAGGCCAAGGCAGGGACTCCCACAGCACTGAAAAGGGCAGCAGAGTGAGCAATGTGAATCCTAAAAAACATCACTGCTTACAATATTTCAAATATAAGGGCATAAAGTCAGATACCTGATTGCATTTTTGGGAATTAATATGAACTTCTGAAGCCTAAGTTCCCCAGTTTTAATATATTTACACAAGCTGTTTTCATCCTTATTAAATGTGAAATAAAGCATTAAATATCAGACATATATTTATAAAGAAGTCTACCACAAAATGTGTCAAAACAGCTGAGACAATTTAGGGATATCCTTAGGAAGTACCAGAGTCTTCACAAAAAGCACCATATCTGATAATTGCTTTACACCATTTTTGATCGCTCAAGACTCACAAACTTGGACACCTTTGATTTCCATTTTTAAAACATAACTTTGGAGATTATAACGTTCCTTTGGGCCATGTATTTAAAAGAGAGGAACGGGGCAGTGCCTTGGCTGCACCTGCCATTTAAACATGTGGGGCACAATCTGGACTCCCGGATTCACAGATCCAACAGTAAAACAGATCACGAACAACATTTCCTGTGATCCCTTTCAGATTTCTTAGTTCTGTCTGTTGTGTCTATGAGTGATGGTTGCCTTGAATATTAAATGCATCTAAGGATGTTTCAAAGTATGGACTCAGGTACATAAAGAATCCAAAGAATCAAATGTTTTTAGGTTTAACTGGGACAACCATAACTGAAGAAAAAGAAAGACTTCTACCCAAATTCAATAAAAATGAATAAACACTGCAGGAAGTATTTATAAATACATACAAAGTAACAGCATATCCCAGAACAACATATTTTTACAATCAGTATGGTACAAATGGGACACATGTAACCAACTTCTTTCAACCTTAGTATTTTCCTAAACTTCATTAGTTTGGAGGTTTTTTAAGGTAGTCATGTTTTAACTTCTAATCTCTGTGAATATGAAATGAAATCAGATACTTTCTGAAAGTAGGAGAAGCATCAGAAGATTGGATGTACACAGAAACTTGAAAGTTTTCATATTTATAAAAACTGTATCTGAAACTATTGTTTCTGTAAAACAATTCTCAGGTTTTTTTCTTTTCACTAGATCTCCTGTATGTCATGACAGGCTGCAAATACTACAAGGTTTACTTGGTTTAGTACATAAAACTACCTTGAGCAGAGATTTCAGATGTTAAATTATTCTATTTTTTGTAAATGCATTCAACATTTGGTAAGTACATGAGTATCATTATTATGAAAAGTGAGTATATGCTTGCATGTCCACAAACATAATTTGCACAGTTCTGAATACTCAAAAGTCTCTACAGATCTCTATGGATAGTCTATGAAAAAGTGAGACTGAAAAAAAAAAAGAAAAAAATGCATACAAGTAATATCAGAAAAGAGAAACTACAGTAAGAAGAAAGAAGTGTTCTTCTATGCACCTACTTGGGTTCTCTTTTTTGCCTATTTCCAAAATATTAATTAAAATAATACTTGCTTCTGATGGGTAAAATTTTTCAGGATTCAGTACGCAATTGTTCTGGACTTTGTGTTTTAATACTATCAGTCATAACAATGAAGAGCTGATGAGGGGACATTGCGCCTGGACTGAGTTCTTCACGTTGTTTTTTGAACAAATAAATTAATATTAATTAATTAGTTATAGAGTAATATAGTTATATAGTAAGGTATTCTGAAAAAGAAAATTGTTAGTGCACAGGAAGCCTAGTGTGTAAAGCCATGGTATCTCTCACAGTACTTACTATTATATAGCCTCTCCAAGAAGAGTTTATATTTAGTAATATATTTTTTTTAACTAGTACCTCGTTAAACAATGCCTAGCCATAATTTGCCCTATGAATAATGGAACAACACAGATTGCTTTATAAATGGCACAACATATCAGCCTATGAATTTGAAACATACACTAAATGTGAGTAATATAACTGGAATAATTTTTTACCAGAACTCATCAACAGAAAATCATAAACTACACAAAGATGTGGTAAACCTAGTGAGCTTTCCAGCTCCACTGAAAAATAAAGATACCATGTAATTTCTTTTCATGCTAAATGAATATTCCCTACATCACCACCACCGCTGCCCCTAGTTTTTTTTTTCCTTTTGTATCATTCTTGCACTTTTTCTAGTACACCAGTAAGAGAAGTGCAGGATGTGCACCAAGACTCTGGCCAGCCCAATATGACACCCTTTCTCTTGCCTCATACTCTCCCGCACGTTAATTTTGTCAGCGCTTTCCACACCACTTAATTGCTGAGCACAGAGGTGCTCCTGCGTGCTCTTTGTCCTGATCTATTTGTGCAGCAAGCTGCCTACCTAACCAGCCTTGCCTAGTGTCTCTGTTAGGCCACAGCACACCATCACTCCTAGGAAGGTTGCCCCCAGCCTAGTAATCACCACGTTAGGTTTGTTCCTGTTGAGGGTATACCGTGATGGCCCAGCATTTCCAGATATGGATCTGTACTTGTCTCTTTGCCTTTACTGTCTTAGCACTGGCTTTCTACTGTTTTCTAGATGACCTGATGAAGATGTCTTGTTCTCAAATTGCCCTTTGGCTATAAATCACTTGAACTTTGCTGCAGAATATTTTGCCCCGTTTTCTAAGTACAGAATATTCACCAGGTTGCACTTTGTAAAGGCTGGCTTCGGTTCCCTACTGCAGCTCTTGCTGAAATTGGAGTCATCACAGTTGACCATCTATTGTCTATCTTCAGAAGTTTGATCTGAACATTTTATCATTGCATTCAGATTTTATGAGGCTGATGGGTCTTGAGTGATCTGTTGTTGAACACTATACAAGTAAACACCTTTTGCACACTTACTGCTGTTTCTGAGTATGCCTTCAATGGCCATTCATGTTGTGGTAGACAATATACCTCCTTATTTGTCCCAGGAATACCTCTGTCTTCTCATGTATTTTGATTTAGTGTATCAACATTTCTGCTAGCTAACACTATGGCCAGATCTCTTTCAGAGCAGTATTTCATTCCATCCTGCACTTGGTACCAGGAACAACCTTCTGTGCACTCATTCCTTGCACTCTTTCAGTGATTTACTGCCAGGGGTTTGTCTGTTGGACTGTCTGCAGCCTTTTGCTACAGATGCAAATGTATGTCAAAATCTCGACTGCATGTTGCTCCACAGAGCTAATCCATGCTGTGTTCTGCAAAGGGCCTTACTTACAGGTTTGGCAACCATCAGTGAGCTTTTTTGGGTGATGTCCTACTCTCAGACCACTTTGCTGAAGGCTCAGTAATTTAGGTTGCAGTCACATAGATTAATTCATTAGTCACCTTCTTATTATGCTTTCTTATGGCTTATTATTCACAAAAGCAAAAGTGACAGATTTTTTTCTGTTCTCAAGAGCACTTCATGCTGCCTTTTACTGTCTGACTCCAATTTCCAGACTGTACCTGTTGCAACCATACCAGCAATTAAAGCACTCCCACAGCATGGTAGTCAGTGCAGGCTGGTGCTAGCATTACCTCTTCCTTGACATCACAGGCTACAATTCAATGTCATGGTCATTGGCTTGGTTTTCTCTTCTCTCCTGTACAATGATAAACCTTGCTCTTTCCAAGATGTATAACAATGCCTCTTCTTTTCAAGCCTAATAATTTCTTCTTTTTAGTTTCATAAGATTATTTGACTCAAGGACTGCACACGAGGATTTCATTTTGTCTTCTGCTTTCTCTTTGCAGGTCTGTCTATGAAATACTGTCCTTTTAATCTGTGAGATGCCTGGCCCCACAGGAACTGCTCCACTGAGGGTGGTCAGTGTTGTACGGAGATCACAGGTACAGCCTTTTCCTCCTGCCTGGGCAACACTGAGCAATACTCATGTTTGTCAACTGTGCAAAGAAAAACCATCTTTCTTTTCACATTTTCATACAAACAGGCCACATTCATCTATTGGCTTCTGAGTGGATTTAGTACATGCTTGCCCCCCCAGCCTTTTTCTAGTCTCCTGTTTCTTCTTTCTCTGCCTGCTGACACCAAAGCTGACTCCACAGTCCAGTTAGAATCCAACTGGCTATTGAGGAAAAGGATAGCTCCTATATGACAGCCAAATAATTGGCACCCACTGAAGAGGACACATAGTGAAGCAAAACTTGAGTCTAATAACTTGAAGCAAACATACTCTTCTTCACTGAAAGTCTCAATTGTCCCATGTAGCCCTACTTTTTTTTTTTTATTCTTCCTTGAACAGAAGGAAAACTTTGGGACATCTCCTTTGGGACATTTAATAGTTTTATCTTCCATTCACTTTACATTGGTGTTAAAAGATAGAGATTTTTTCTTGTTGTCATTTGAATGTGTTTCTCTACAATATAGGTTGCACTCTATTGCTTTCTTTCTCTGTCACTCTGTTTCTGTCTAGCCCTTATTTTGTACACCTCTAACCTCCTGACATTTTCCTTTTCTGCTTTCTATGTATAGCTCACATTTAAAATAGAAGACAGACTGCTAAAGCAGAATCATGTGGGGTTTTTGAGAAGAAAAACATATTCTTACTTTCTCTTTGTGGATTATAAGCAATTCCAAATTGGTGTTAAGAATTTGACTCACTTGCATTTTTAAAGGCAGACTCATCTGTTACTAAATATCTGGAGGAAAAGGATTTACTTTCAGTAAGTAGACCAGAATTTACCTCTGGTTTCTGTGCTTTCTCTTATTCTTGTCCCCCAGAGTATCCCTGCAGTACATTTTCAGTCCATCCATTCCAAATGTTCTAATTTTTCTATATCCAATCCTTGTGCTGTATCCTCTTTTATTTTTCTTTTCATACAGTCCCACAGAGAACATGAACAATACATCCGAAAAACATCCAGAAAAGGTTCTCAAATTTAGAGAAAGTAACTGTCCATCCTTTTTCAGAGTGATTGTATCTAATGGCTGCCATTAAAAGGTTAGTATTTCAACTACCACATCGTGGCAATATTGCCAACTCCAAGCAAATATAATTGTGATTTAGGTGACCCCATAAAACTTGAGATTCATTTAAAAATATGCTTTGGGTTGTTCATATTTGCATGCCTATCAAATTTCCCTCAGAAATTGGTGGGAGGTTAAAAATAGCTGTAAGAAAAGGAAATAGTACTAAATCTGAGATATATACAAAGTCACACAACTCCAGGAACTGGGACTTAAAGAGAAAAGCAATACTGTAAGGCCTACAATAAAATTGGAAGAGTTTGCAAATTTATAATGATATTTCAATCATCCTATTTTTACTAACTCAGTCCTAAATTACAGAAATCCTTTGTTTCCAGAAGGCCAAATCCTGGAAATGTTTATCCTGTGTGCTCTTAATGCTGCAGTTCGCATCTCTGGCACAGTGCTGTGACTGAGATTGAATAGGAAGAACAGTATTTATGAAACTGCAGAGTGACAGTGAAGTGGAGAGCTATTTTTATCATTGAGTTTGGCAAAACAAGCTAAGCACTAGGTGCTTTGAATGTTTCAAAAGGCCTAGTTTGCACATGATAGAGCTAATAACCCAGTGTCATGGTTTAGCCCCAGTTAGCAACCAAGCAACATGCAGCCGCTCGCTCACTCCCCCCTGGTGGGACGGGGGAGAGAATCGGAAGAGTAAAAGGGAGGTAACTCATGGTTTGAGATAAAGACAGTTTAATAGGCAAAGCAAAAGCTGCGCACGCAAGCAAAGCAAAACAAGGAATTCATTCACTACTTCCCATGGGCAGGCAGGTGTTCAGCCATCTCCAGGAAAGCAGGGCTCCATCACGCGTAATGGTTACTTGGGAAGACAAATGCCATTACTCCAAATGTCCCCCCTTCCTTCTTCTTCCCCCAGCTTTATATACTGAGCATGATGTCATATGGTATGGGATATCCCATTGGTCAGTTTGGGTCAGCTGTCCTGGCTGTGTCCCCTCCCAGCTTCTTGTGCACCCAGCAGAGCACAGGGAGCTGAAAAAGTCCTTGACCAGTGTAAGTGCTACTTAGCAACAACTAAAACATCTCCACATTATCACCGCTGTTTCCAGCAAAAATCCAAAACATAGTCTCATACTAGCTACTACGAAGAATTTTAACTCTACCCCAGCTGAAACCAGGACACCCAGGAAGAGAATGATAAAAAACGCAGAGGTGGTGGGAGGGAAGAGAACAATTATAACAAGTACATGTAAAAAAACAACTCGGCATGTGCAGAAATGAGCTCAGCAAGACTGCACACCGTTTGGGTAGTGCCATCATGAGATAACTGAGTGAAGGCATCTCACACATGGTCAACAAGGATGGAAAAACCAGTAGTGCTGACATGTGTCCCTAAGCAAAAAGGTGGTGAGTGCTGGGAGGAGCATGGACCCTGTGCCACCAGGGCTGCAGGCTGCCCGTTCCAAATCCACCTCTTCTGATGTTGTCTAATACAGTAATAATGCCAGGACATTTGTTATTTGCCCTTTTTTCCCAGCTGACTAGGTTTGCCCATGTGCCATGATCAGGCACACAAGCTGAGGCCTTTACACAGACAATGTCATGGCATCTCAAAAGCATCTGTGTGGGGACAGCAGCAGACCTCCTTGTTTACCAGCCCCTCTTACTGCTAATGAGGCAGTGAAAATAAAATATGAGGAGCTTCTGAGCAACCCCATCCCTCAAGTCAGATGCGGTTTTATCTCTGAATACTTTTCCAGATACATAACTGTTGTGTGCCTACAGGGGGTGGATGTGTGTGGCATCACTTGGGGAAGGGAAAAGGGCAAGAGAGAAGGAAGGAGAAGCCATGGTTTTACAGGGCCGTGAAAACTATTTGCCTACCCAGTCCTTGCCCTGCAGAGACAGGCCATAAGCAATGAAAATAGGCTGCAGGGAGTTTTCTGAAAGACTACTGAATGTGGAGTAGCACTTGCTCAGTCCTCTACGAGGCAGTATTCCCTGAAGTACAATTTTGAAATTACTCTGGACAATTTATCACCTGCCCTGTCACTTGGCTAGTCCATCTGCCTGGAACTTGCTCTAATATTCCCAGCCCTAGAAGCAGCAATAAACAACTGCCATTTTTCATAAATCAACCTGCCAAATACATTTTTTTCTTCCCTGTCTGATACCCAGAACAGATAATAGTCATTCCTGGGTCACCCACATGTTTTCTAGACATTAAAATGTCATAATTTTCACTGCTAAACAGAAGAAGAAGAAAAAAAACCAACCCGTAATCATGTTCATTCTGGGAAATCCTTTATGGTCTGACCAGCTACTATTTGACTTCTATTTTTGGAATAAACACATTAAAAATAAAGAAGTTGTCTTACTTCTATTAACATGCCTCATTAAATAGTCAGACTGTGCTCTGCACAAGACCTCCACTTATTCTGCTCACTCATGCATCTTTACAATACTAATTGCAGAACTGCTTATTGTTGAGAAGCAGGAGACAGACACCTCAGCTTGTCCCTGGCTCCCTACTGGCTATCTGGACAAAGAGTGGCTGCACAGCAGACAGAGGACCCCTCTGGGGGTTGCTACACCTTTTCCTGTGCACCTAGCACAAGGAGGTGGTATATTTCCTGCATTTAATGCTCATCCCCTTTACTCCCCTGAGATTATGGAGGGGGAGCACTCAGTGTCATTACAGTTATGTGGAGAACTGAAAGACCCCCTTAAGAAACATTGCTAAATATTATTTATATAAAAGAGCATAAATAATTAATTATGCTTTTTTTTTCAAGAACCAAGGAGTTCATTGCATCAGGGTAACAGCAAAGTGAATGATAGCTCTGAAAGTAAAACCAAAATAACTAACCATCTAAGTGCATCATTATTTTAAAAAGGTTTTGTAATCACAAACAAAATCCTCTTTAAATCAGTCAGGTCTCTCCAACATCTTCCTTTCAAACATTTTAGTTTTCCTCTCAATTGATTTGTCTTCCCTTTGCATTTCATTGGTTATTTATTCTTCCCTTCTGAAGAAGCACTATTATAAAACAGTTATCAGTATTTCCCTGTCAGCTACAAGTAGAATGTTATTTCATTAGTGTACTGTTAGATCTTTTCTCTTCATTCAAGTACAACCATTAAAATGGGATAGCAGTGTACAATTTGTTTTCCGATGCTGGGTATAATGTACTAATATATATGCGATATCATCTGCATGTGTGCGCATATATATGCATACATAAATATATACATATGACAGTGATGCGTGCAGACCTACTAGAAATAACATTGGGCTTTTAATATATGCCTTAAGCTCTTAAGCCATCAAAACCCCATCTTCTACTTTAGCCACATTCTCCTCAACAGTTTCACCATCAAATGCTGTAGAAACGCAGCACGAACCGATTCCATGCTCAACATACAAATCTTTCCCTCCACCCCATTTTTCTTCACTTTCAAAAAGCCCTTTACTTCAGAATGTACAGAGCTCCTTCAGAGGATGTATATACTTTCAGGTATCCTAGGGAAATCCTTGCCTCCCAGAAGTCAGTAGGAGTTTGGTATTACCTTCAGTGGATCCAGGATTTCACTTAATTTTCCCTCTCCTCTTGTGGCTGGACTAAATTAAATGGCAGTTAGTATGTCCCAACCATTATAAAAGAAAGGATTTGGGAGGGATGAATCCAACAGACAGACAAGAGGGAGAGACAACTGTGTGGTAAAGGCAGCAGAAACATAAGAGGTGTGGTTCATATGGATTTTAGTTCTTTTCAAGTATTATCCCTGTTTTATCAAATTTTGCACATTTTAGTTTTTATGCCTGAAATAGCAAAAGGATCCATTAACATTTCCTCATATATCTTCTACATCAAAATAAATGTAAGTTCAAGTTTTATTTGCATGTCTCTACTCCTAGCACTGAGAACATGCACATCTCTGTTATCACCAGACAGCAACAGTATACCAGCCTGTACTATATGTTCTTTCTTTTATCTGTAGCAGTAAAATTGCCCATGCTGCTGAACATGATCTTTTCTGAAAAGCAAACTAGGGACAAATTATTAGATTTTGCATCTTCTGCAGTTTACATAGGATTTAAGTGGAGACTCGATCTTATCTAACCAATTGAAGACTACTGTCATGTGGGTATTTACTACTCTTGTATCTTTCTTTACCTGATGACCTAAGAGAAAATACACTGACATTGTTTTATATGTGCTATGGACTTAAACACTATTTAGCAGGAAAATGTGAGAGGAACATTATTGCTGTTAAATTTGTGTACACAAATCTAGAGTTAAATTACAGCCTAAAACATCAAGTACTGAAAACCAGCGCAGAGAACACACACAACTCCATTACAAACTTTCCTTGTATTATTACTATTACTTTTTTTACACCAAATTTGGAAAAGGTACAAAACCTGCCCTGCTAAGCAACTTGCAATATCACCTAGACCTGGCTAATTAAGGATTCAGAAAAAATACCATGCAGTTTAATGCACAAAATTAATACCCAGGATGTCTGAACATTTTGTTCTCTTCCAACACATAGCCCATTTCATTTTAATCCAGTAGGATTTGGGGTGCTTTTATTTTTCCACAATCACTTCAGCTTTCAGACTTATTTTTCCATTACTGCATTTGCATGTCAAAGGTCCCACATATGCTATTTTGAAACACTGCATTAGTTGTAAAAGTGACTTGTGACTAATATTAACTATAGTAGGACACAGTTAAAGGCTTTTTGTGTTTTCAGCTTTGGTTACTTCAGTTCTACACCAGATGCCACAGAAAAAATTATCCCCAAGACAAAAGGAATGAAGCCACCTTCTCCAGCGCTACTTCGGCAATGGCCCAGATGTCACCACTACTAATGAGCACTAAGAAATGCTACCACAGAGATTCCTCATTGATTTCACTAGTAGCTCAGCTGTCATGTTTTATCTTTTGAAGCTTATTAATAGAGTCGATATTTGTGATTACACTGTAAAGCCTACATGTAAATATATAGAGACCTATACCTGTATATATCATTTACCAATTAGAGTGCGGTGATGATGACTATTCATATGGAGTACACCTCTGTACAAAAAGCCAAGAGAAAGAACTGGAGAAGACTGCTCTCATCTGTATCTCTTGTTGTATCACAAACACAGACTAACCCTAAGCCTCCTGACTTTCTCATTAAATGAGTCAGCTGGGCACTCATAACAGAAAAATCCTCGTGTTGGTAGAGCAGGAAACCTGCATGATGGAAACTTTCCTCTGGAAGAGTCTCTCTGTTCCACTAAATTTAAAAGGCACTTGGAAAGACTCACATTCTAGTCTCAGCACCTAAATACCCTTACAGATGTCTTTCTAGGTTATTTTACTGCAGTAGTTGCGTTGGTTGCTCTCCACTCTCCAAGCACCAGCAGGATCTTTATTTCCCACAGTAAGAGTCCTGAAGGAGCGCCACTCAGGCTGCACCAAACTGAAAGGGGATTTCTCCCTGGTTACAGGGGATGGAGAGGGTAGGAAATAGCAGATGTAGCTCCTCTGCTTCCTTGACAGACTCTTCTGACACCTAGACCCTATGCCACAAAGATGTGAGTAATGAGCCAGTCTGGATACAAAGTGATGCCCCAGTGCTGCATTGCTCTGTGATTGCACTGTGTACAAAGCTGATGCAGGCTTGCAGGGGTCATCTATCTCCACACAAACCCACGGGGCAATCTTGCCCAGATTTTATATTTTAGTATAGATCCTCATTAAAACTAGTCAACTGATGAAAAAGAAGAACATAGTAATGAACATATTGCAACCCTGGTTGGTCACCAACAGTGACAGAAAAGATTAATCCACTCACGATGCAATAAGCCAAGCAGTGTGGTGATAAAGGTTCCTTAGCTGTCTCCCAAGAGGTGAAACAGAAGAGTAATCACCTCAAGTGTATGTATACAAATGCACGCAGACTAGGTAACGAACTGGAGCTCTGTGCCCAATCAGAAGGGTATGACATCACAGGAGTAACTGAAACATGGTGGGACAACTCAAATGACTGGGGGATCGCAATGGACGGTTACAGGCTCTTTTGTAAGGACAGGCAAGGTAGAAGAGGTGGAGGAGTTGCACTCTACGTTATGGAAAACCTTGAATGTATCGAGGTCAACTATGGTGATTGCGACTGCTCTATCGAATGCCTCTGGGTTAAAGTCAAAGGGGTCATCTCCAAGCAGGACCTCACAGTGGGCACCTGCTATCGACCTCCTAACCACGGTGACGAAACCGACGAAGCGATACTTGGGGCACTAAAGCAAGCTTCTGGCCAACAGAACCTGGTCCTGATGTGTAACTTCAACTACCCAGACATCTGATGGAAGAACAATACGGCAGCTCACATGTCATCCACCAAGTTCCTGGAATGCATAGAGGACTACTTCCTGATACAAATGTTAGATGTGCCAACCAGGAATGAGGCATTGCTGGACTTGCTATTCACAAACCGAGAAAACCTGCTTTGTAATATCTCGGTTAGTGATAGCTTTGGGGGCAGTGACCACAACATTGTGGAGTTTGGGATCCTGCTGAGTGTGCTGAAGGTCACCTCTAAGACAAGAGTTCTTGATTTTAGAAGAGCAAACTTCAGTGCACTGAGGGCTCAATTGGGAGGGATTCGATGGGAGGCTTCCATAGAATACAAAGGAGCTAGTGAGAGCTGGGAATTCTTCAAGAACTCTCTCTTGGAAGCACAAAGCCAATTTATCCCCTACAAAGGAAAGGGAAGTAAGCGGAGCAAGAGGCCCCCATGGCTCAACCATGACCTCCTGGGTCTACTCAAATCCAAAAGGGAAGCACACCAGAAATGGAGAAGTGGAGGATTACCCATCGAGAGCTACGAGGGCATTGCCAGAGCGTGCAGAGATGCAGTTAGAAAAGCAAAAGCCCAACTCAAATTGAAACTGGCTGTAGATGTGAAAAACAACAAGAAAGGGTTCTTCAGACATGTCAACCATAAGCAGAAAAAGAAGGAAAACATAGGCCCACTGTCAAACGGAAAAGGAGAATCAATCACGAATGATGCCGGAAAGGCAGAGGTCCTCAACACTTTCCTCACCTCTGTCTTTACCAGCACTGCCGGGTCCCAGGCTTTGGGAACAAAATTGCCGGTTGATCCAAACACCGACCCACCATCAGTGAAGGAAGAGTTAGTACATGAACTAGTACAGGAGCTTGACCCCCAAAAATCAATGGGCCCTGACGCTATCCACCCGAGGGTGTTGAGAGAGCTGGTTGACATCATTGCAAGGCCGTTCTCCATAATCTTTGAGAAGTCGTGAAGAACAGGGGATGTCCCAGAGGACTGGAGGAAGGCAAATGTTACCCCTATCTACAAATAAGGGCTCGAGGGAGGATCCGGGTAACTATAGGCCCATCAGCCTTACTTCAATCCCTGGGAAAGTTATGGAACGAATCCTCCTGGGGGCCATCACAGGTCAAAATGAAGCACATGACTGGGAAAAGCCAACATGGCTTCACTAAAGGCAGATCGTGCTTGACAAACCTGGTGGCCTTCTATGACACAGTGACTTGCCTGGTCGACATGAGGCGGGCAGTGGACATTGTCTACCTGGACTTCTCCAAGGCCTTTGATACAGTCCCCCACAGCCTCCTCCTGGAGAAATTAATGCGTTATGGCCTAGACAAGTAGTCTGTGCAGTAGGTGGGGAACTGGCTGACAGGCTGCACCCAAAGGGTGGTGGTAAATAGCTCCTTTTCCAAGTGGCAACCTGTCACAAGCGGAGTCCCCCAGGGATGAATATTGGGCCCAATGTTATTCAATATCTTTATATTGATCTGGATAACGGCATCAAGTTCAGCCTGATGAAGTTTGCGGATGACACCTAGTTGAGTGGGGAAGTAGACACTCCAGAAGGGAGAGCTGCTCTGCAGGAAGATCTGGATAGGCTGGAAGAGTGGGCCAGCAAGAACCTTATGAAGTTCAACAAGGACAAGTGTAAGGTCATGCACCTGGGAAAACATAATCCAGGAGTGCAGTACAGACTGGGATCCACCTGGCTGGAGAGCAGCTTTGTGGAAAGGGACCTGGGGGCCCTGGTGGACAGAAAGCTCAACATGAGTGAACAGTGTGCTGCTGCAGCCAACAGGATGCTGGGTTGCATCAACAAGGGCATCACCAGCAAAGATAAAGAAGTAATTTTCCCACTCTACTCAGCACTTGTCAGGCCACACCTGGAGTACTGTGTACAGTTCTGGTCCCCGCTCTACAAAAAGGATGTGGCCAGGCTGGAAGGGGTCCAGAGAAGGGCCACCAAGATGATCAAAGGACTGGGAAGCCTGCCATATGAGGATAGGCTGGGAGAACTGGGTTTGTTCAGCCTTGAGAAAAGGAGGCTCAGAGGGGATCTCATCACCCTGTACCAGTACTTAAGGGGCAGCTACAAAGAAAATGGAGACTCCCTTTTTACATGGAGTCCCATGGAGAGGACAAGGGGGAATAGACACAAATTGCTTTTGGGGACATTCTGATTGGACACCAGTGGGAAATGTTTCACAGTGAGGACAGTCAACCATTGGAATAATCTCCCCAGGGAAGTGGTTGACTCTGCAACGTTGGACACCTTCAAGAGTCATCTGGACAGGGTACTGGGCCATCTTGTCTAGACTGTGCTCTTCCTACGAAGGTTGGACTTGATGATCCCTGAGGTCCCTTCCAACCTGTGATTCTGTTGAATTTAGAGTCCTGAACTATATTCCTTGCTTTTCCCATATCCCTCAGGAGCGTGAACTCCACCAATGCGTAATCACTGCAGCCCAGGCTCCCTCCAATCTTGATGTCACCGATGAGCTCGCTTGCATTGGTGACCATCAGGTCTACTATTGCATCCCCTCGGGGAGGGCTGTCTATTACCTGGCTCAATAAGTTATCCTCAATGCATTCTAGGAATCTCCTGGATTGCCTACAGCTCACCATGCTACTTTTCCAGCGGATGTCGGGGTGGTTGAAGTCCCCCAGTAGGACGAGAGCCTGCAAGCATGAAGCCTCCTGGAGCTGGAGGAAGAAGGCTTCATGAGTAGGCTCCCCCTGATTAGGCAGCCTGTAGTACACACCAACCACAAAGTTCCCTTTGTTGCCTCTGTCTCTGATTCTTACCCATAAGCTTTTGACTTGCTCGTGGTTATTCTTCAGGGGCAGCTCTTCACACTGTATCGATTTTTTGATGCAGAGGGCAATGCCTCCCTCCCTCCTTCCTCGCCTGTCCCTTCTGAACAGCCTGTAGCCATCAGTAGCCACATTCCAGCCATGGGATTCGTCCCACCAAGTTTCAGTAATGGCAACTAAGTCGTAGCTTTCTAGCAGCACAGTAGTTTCTGACTTCTCCTGTTTGTTTCCCATGCTGCGTGTGTTAATGTAGAGGCATTTCATCCAGGCTGTGGGTTGTGTCTCCTTCTTAGTGGAACACCCCTTGATACCCTTGAGGTGTTTTATGGAAGTTTCCTTGTCGGTGCCTACTACCTCAGGTGCCCCCAGGTCATCTCTGCAAGAGTTCGACTGTGCTGCAGTGCCCCCAGCACACCTCTGGGCAACAGGTTGAGGGCTCAT
This sequence comes from Phalacrocorax aristotelis, assembly GCF_949628215.1. Taxonomy (NCBI): domain Eukaryota; kingdom Metazoa; phylum Chordata; class Aves; order Suliformes; family Phalacrocoracidae; genus Phalacrocorax; species Phalacrocorax aristotelis. The sequence continues at coordinate 16,822,465 of NC_134310.1, forward strand.
ACTAGCAGCCCGTCCCTCTAACCATTGTCTATCGTCCCACAGCTTGTCACAGGCAAGCCTGGTATGTTCCCCCTCCCCCTTCACCTCTAGTTTAAAGCCCTGTCAATGAACTCCGCAAGCTCCTGAGCAAAGACCCTCTTTCCCCTTTGAGAAAGGTGGCTCCCATTTGATGCCAGCAAGCCTGGTGCCATGTAGGCCATCCCATTGTCAAAATCCCAAAGTTGTGTCGGTGACACCAGCCACAGAGCCATGTGTTGATAGACTGTGTCCACCTGTTCCTTCCCACTTCACTGCCCATAACTAGAAGGAGGGAGATAAAAATAACCTGTGCCCCAGATTCCTTCCCTAAACATCCCAAGGCTCCGAAGTCTCTTTTAATCACCCTTGGGCTATGTACTGAAACTTCATCACCACCCACGTGGAAAGGCAGTAACTTTCCCCCTTTGAATCTAGTTTAAAGCCCTATCAATTAGCCCTCCTAGCTCCTGAGTAAAAACCCTTTTCCTCTTCTGAGAAAAGTGCATCCCATTGGATGTCAGCAGAGCTGGTGCTGAATAGACCATCCCATGTTCAAAAAACCCTAAGTTCCACTGATGACACCAGCCTCAGAGCCACATGTTGATCAGTTGGGTCTGCCTGTTCCATCCAATATTCTTCCCTGCTGCTGAAAGGATCAAACAAAATACTACTTGAGCACCTGGTCCTTCAACCAACTGCCCCGAAGCTCTGATATCCCTTTTGACTGCCTTTGGACTTCTCTTTGCTACCTCTTCTCTGCTGACATGAAGAACCAATAGCTGGTAATAGTCTGAGGACCTTACCAGACTAGGGAGTTTTCTAGTGAAATCTCTTACCCTGGCCCCAGGGAAGCAGCAGACTTCCCTGTGGGTTGGGTCCAGTCAGCATACTGGACCTTCCATTCCACTCAGATGGGAGTCACCTATGACAACTACCCTTCTTTTTTTTCTTAAAAGGAGTGGTTGTGATGCAGGGGGTAGGCTGCCTAGACGACCACTCCATCCCAGAAGGACCGTCGTCCACATAGAATCACAGAATCACAGGTTGGAAGGGACCTCAGGGATCATCTAGTCCAACCTTTCTGGGAAGAGCACAGTCTAGACAAGATGGCCCAGCACCCTGTCCAGATGACTCTTGAAGGTGTCCAACGTGGCCGAGTCAACCACTTCCTTGGGGAGATTATTCCAATGGTTGACTGTCCTCACTGTGAAAAATTTCCCTCCACTTCTCCATTTCTGGTGTGCTTCCCTTTTGGATTTGAGTAGACCCAGGAGGTCATGGTTGAGCCATGGGGGCCTCTTGCTCCGCTTACTTCCCTTTCCTTTGTATGGGATAAATTGGCTTTGTGCTTCCAAGAGAGAGTTCTTGAAGAATTCCCAGCTCTCACTAGCTCCTTTGTATTCTATGGAAGCCTCCCATCGAATCCCTCCCAATTGAGCCCTCAGTGCACTGAAGTTTGCTCTTCTAAAATCAAGAACTCTTGTCTTAGAGGTGACCTTCAGCACACTCAGCAGGATCCCGAACTCCACAATGTTGTGGTCACTGCCCCCAAACCTATCACTAACCGAGATATTACAAAGCAGGTTTTCTCGGTTTGTGAATAGCAAGTCCAGCAATGCCTCATTCCTGGTTGGCACATCTAACATTTGTATCAGGAAGCAGTCCTCTACGCATTCCAGGAACTTGGTGGATGACATGCGAGCTGCTGTATTGTTCTTCCAGCAGATGTCTGGGTAGTTGAAGTCACCCATCAGGACCAGGTTCTGTTGGCCAGAAGCTTGCTTTAGTGCCCCAAGTATCGCTTCGTCGGCTTCGTCACCGTGGTTAGGAGGTCGATAGCAGATGCCCACTGTGAGGTCCTGCTTGGAGATGACCCCTTTGACTTTAACCCAGAGGCATTCGATAGAGCAGTCGCAATCACCATAGTTGACATATTGTTGTCTGCCCATCCAATTCCACGGCCTCATACCTGTTGTGTATGGGCACCTGGGAAGGTGAGGCAGGCTGAGAGTGGATTTGCCTGTCGCCCCAAGCAGTAACCTGCTTCCATTCTCCCCTGTCTCCTGGGTCTCCTCCTTCTGCCTGCTGGTGAGGAAGTAGGGGGTCCTTTGTCCCTTGTGCCATGGTTGGCTGGTGCATCTGTCTCAGGGATGGTAGAGTACTATTCCACCAGTCAACCTCCTTCTCTGACTCCCTGATACTCCTCAGCCTGGACACCTCCTCCCAAAGCTCTGTCATCAGGCTGAGCAGCTCCTTGATCACATCTCCCACAGATGAGCTCGCTGCTGTTGGCATCAAATACTCACCCGATACTCAGGCACACCCTGCAGCCTGGGACCTGGATGGCTGCATGTTGCCTTGAAGGCTCTGTTTGAGTGGCTGCATTAGTTCTTGCAGCCGCAAGGGATGCTGAGGGCACAGCGCTTTTCTGGGTGGATACCATGGCTCCTGTGGTTCTCAGCTCCTTGCAAGTGGGTTGCAGCCTCCGTTTAAAGTGGCAGGGCCCTCCTTGCGCAAACTACTGTGCAAACTACTGCACCACGCCCTGGTCGCTTGCGCTTCCTAGGGGCTGTTTAAATTTCCCGCGTTTGCTGCTGGCCACGCCCCCACCGCGTCAGCCCGGCTCGCGGGATCTGCTGGCTCCTGTGGGGTGTCTCTGCATGCCCGTGGGTTTCCTGGGCTCTGGGAACCCACCCTTTCCTCGTTTTCCTCGCCGATCTTACTGTGTACTGTGCAAAAGGATATGTTTCCAAGTGCAAACTAAAAGTCTGTTTAAAAGATTTATGCTGGGGGTACAGTCGAGAAATATCCTTTTGTTTTTAGCTATGTGTCTTGCAGCTGGATTTTAATTGTTTGGAGTCTACTAATCAACTTTACTTTTATACCTGCTGAGAAAGCATTGCAGTCGTCCAGGCGAGGCACAAGAAAGAAGTATATGGATTAGATTTCTGAATAATTTTTGGACACAGACAGTATGAATCTGTAAGGAACATTTTATAAGCATTGACAAGCCAATGTAGCTGTAGCAGTAATGAGCTAAGAACCAAAAGAAGCCAATGATTTTTCTTTTCCCATTTATTCTGAGATTTGTACTTTTAATTTGTTAACTTTCTTAGACCTTGATAAGAGGAGCATTTGGTACCATCTTCCACTCGGCCACGTTGGACACCTTCAAGAGTCGTCTGGACAGGGTGCTGGGCCATCTTGTCTAGACTGTGCTCTTCCCAGAAAGGTTGGACTAGATGATCCCTGAGGTCCCTTCCAACCTGTGATTCTGTGATTCTGTGATTATGTCTCAGCAGATTACTAGGTATCTCTGGAGCAGTGAATCTAGATCTGGGATGTTGACTGGTGCTCAGGTGGGACAGCTTGCTTGCTAATTCTTTGTGGACTCTACAGAAAGAACTAAGGAAACCTTGTGTTTAATTCTATCCTCTGATATTCCCTTTCCCAACCAGAAAGTGTACTGATATTGCTAAATGCCCCTGCCTACTACCACCAGTCCTTGAAAATCTGATTTAGAGGGGCCTAGCTTGACTCCTCACATATTTTACCCCATCCTGTCTTACTGTACTGATGTTTTTACTAGGGTCTCCACAGTTGTTATAGGCATTTGTTGTTTAGTTCGTGCTGATTTTCAAGATTCACATGCTAGCTGTTGCATTGCCTTCTGTTGGTTCTCAGTTTGGTCTGAGTGTGGATCCCCCTGAGAGTGATAAGGGAAGAGTTTATATATAAGAAAGTCAACAAAGCTTATAACATTTCTTCTGTTTTTATGCAGAAGGAGAAATTCCATTTTGAATTTCTTGTGTGATCAGTGCCATGGGATGTCAGACTACAGGCAATGAAGAACTAAACAAATAAATGCATGAAATGTTTCAAATAGTCAAAAGGGAAGGGTAGGTGGCTAAGGGCACTGCTTCAGAAACCGTTACTCAGTGTGATTACTGTGCTACATAGCCTTTACAGAGCAGAGGGGACAAACAGCATACTAAGCAGATCTACCACAGAACATGGGATTTAACTGGGACCACTATATCACTTTCTGGGCAGACTGAAAAATATAACAGGTTTGGAATGCCATGGAGATAGGCTGGCCTAGATTGTCCCTGACACATAAAAATTTTACTTTGTGTAAAAGAAGGCAGTAATTCATAAGGGAAAAAACAACAACCTCTAAATAGTTTGGGTTTTTTTGTAAGAAAAAGAAGGTTAATAAGCAAAGCATCAAGGAGATGTACTAATTTGTTTTGTATTTTTAGGCCTATCTGTAACTCAGTGAGGTCGGCTCAACAAACTCTTTGTTACTGAACATAATTTCAAATGTAGTTTCCCCTCTATCAGAGTAATTTTAATTGCCTTTAACCATTCTCTTTCCATGCAGGGGAAAAGTAACCTAAAAGAATATAGCAGAGAGGGGTTATTTCCAAATAGATTATTAAACAATTCTACTTGAAAATCAAATTAGATTGGAATGAAATACAGCTATGGAAATATTATTACTTTGATGAATTGTATGCAGGAACCCTCATACAAGGGCGTAATAAGATTTGCAGGATCTAGGTGCAGGATTACTGACTTCAGCAAAGAGAAATAATGTAATTGAGGAGTCTCTCTGGACTGGCAGATGATGTAAAGCAGAGTTCTCCACTGGAATGTAACAGTGAGCTAAAACCAGGATAGATCTGTTTTGACAGATGACAGGATAACTTTCCAGTGATGCCAACCTAACTCTACAAAGTTAAAATGATGGACAGACCCCTGTTTGACTGGCTGTTTTTTTTTTCCCCCACTGAATCAAGACAACTGCTAACACGCTTAAAATAAGGAACTTGCTAAGTACTTTCGTGGATTAGGACCAGGGAACCCACCCAGCATTTTGCAGGACTGATCTCCCATAGTCTGTGAAAAATCCAGTATTTTCAGGGACTATCAGTTTACTAGCCTTTTATTTTTCTTTTTTTTTTTTTTTCTTTTTAGCAGTATCGTGATTAATAGGATTTTACTGCTTTAATGTTGTATCATCTAAATGCTTAATAATATAATGTGAAGATTCCATAGTCCACATTTGCATTGACATTAGTACTTTCAAGAAAGACTTAAATCCTCTCTCTCATGCTTATGTTTCTAGTTCCTACAGATTTCTAAGGGAAATGTTGAACAACTTTGGAAAAATCCAATACACCATTTCTGAACAGTGCTTTCTAAATAATCCATACAATTTCACAGATTCTTCAAACCTCACAGATGTTCTGGTAACATCTTTGAATTACTTGAGCATGGAGATGAGTGGGTGTACTCAACAGAGAGGAGGAAGATGAGAAAAAATCCCTGCTATGTGGAATATGTTAAATGTCTTGTCTGGTTTTTCTTGTAGTTTGCACTGAATAGACTCTGCCACTTCTGCGCTTAGATGGTTGGGAATTTTTAAGGTTGCCTCCAGTAGAACTGAATGATTACTATGACACTATGATCCAATATGACTGAAAAATCACGTAGACTGAAAGTCTATGATAAAATCACTCAGAATCTTAAAAACAGCCTTTCTTGCTCCTGTGGTATTTGTGAAAGGCTTATCAGGATATTTCATAAAGGCAGTGGCAGGTTGGACTGAGAGTGGCACTGCCCTGTTGGTATCTGACAAAGGAGGCAGAGTCAAGAGAGAGACCAATAACTGCACATTTCCCAGTGATGCCAAACTATCTATACAAAGTTAAAACGATGGACAGGACCCTGTTTGGTTGTTTGGTTTGGTTTTTTTTTTCCACTGAGTCAAAACAATTGCTCATGTGCTTAAAAAGAAGGTACTTGCTAAATGCTTTCCTGGATTAGGCCATGCCACCTCATGCCACATCACCTGCAAATGCATATTTTGTTATCGAACAAGTTAACGTATAAAGTTATGTGTTCAGTTCTGGGCCCCCCAGTTCAAGAAAGACAGGGAACTGCTTGATCAAGTCCAGCAGAGAGCTACCAAGATGATCAGGGAACTGGAGCATCTCTCTTATGAGGAAAGGCTGAGAGACCTGGGTTTGTTTAGCCTGGAGAAGACTGAGCGGGGATCTTATCAATACTTATAAATATCTGAAGGGCTGGTGTCAAGAGGATGGGGCTGGACTCTTTTCAGTGGTGCCCAATGACAGGCCAAGGGGCAATGGGCACAGGCTGGAACACGGGAAGTTCCACTTAAACACGAGGAAAAACTTCTTTACTGTGAGGGTGACAGAGCAGTGCAACAGGCTGCCCGGAGAGGTTGTGGAGTCTCCTTCTGTGGAGACATTCAAAACCCACCTGGATGCATTCCTGTGCCCCCTGCTCTAGGTGTGCCTGCTCAAGCAGGGGGGTTGGACAAGACGATCTCCAGAGGTCCCTTCCAACCCCTACCATTCTGTGATTCTGTGAAAGTTCTGCCTTGGTGAGGTGTTGGGGTACTGTTGTGGGGTGGGTCCGTACCATGTTCACAGAAGGTGGTGAAGCATTTCCATTGCTAAGGCAGCCTGATCAAAATGTTTTCATGAGTGTGGTCAGTTTGGTCATTCTGAGTTTTCAGTGAAAAACAATAGCAAGAATTATTCTTGTGCATATATTATATTTGCTGTAGAATTTTCTATACAATATTTGCCTGAAAAATGAAGCAATCCTTTTCTGTAATTGGTGATGGCTCCTTTTGGTAGCAGTGCACTTTTGATCAATTAACTGTTTCTGAAAGTAGCCTTAAATAGATGAATCCACTTTTCTATCCACAGTCTTTCCAGAACAACACCAATATATACCTCATTGACAAAAACAAACTAGCAAGGGGGAAAACAAAACAAAAGAAAACAAAGCCACACAAGAATTAAAAACTGGAGTAAGTAAATGCTGTGGTTGACTTCCCCTTCGGCTTCATGCTGCTGCCAAGGAATTCTCACACCTGGCCCATCTTTTGTTGGCCTGGAGGAAATTAAATGCAAACTCAGGAGTGTGAAATGGAGTCTGACACATCCAGTACAGCCAATTAATGTAATTTTTAGTTTTCCACTGTTTTGGTAAGGTGGGAGTTTTGAGGCAGGAGGAGAAGGGTGGGTTTTTCCCCAATTATTTATTTACTTCTAATATACATATTACTTATTTTGTAATTATTTGGGAGACCCATTTACTTTAGAGTTACTGGCTGAAACAGAGAAAGAACTTAATTTCATGGTGTTTCTGGAATTAGCATATGCCCTAATGTCAGGGTGGCAAAACTGAATTGCATTAACTTTCTTTAATACATATTTTCATTCCTAGGAATGCAGTTAGGAAAAATAAACCTAATTTGAGCTGTCAAAAATTCAAATTAATAAACTTATTAATATCCCTAGGCAGTACTACATGCTTTTTTATTCAAAAGTAAATCAAATACTTTATATGTAAATAAAAGCAAAATCTTAACAGCTTAATGCACATGATGATCTGTAAAATGTCAATTGTATAATAGATTCCATATTTTCTCTAATAAAGGTGGCTAATAAGTTTTTTTATAACTCATGGAATAAAACTGTTCTTGTGTGAGGATTGCCTGATAATATATTAGAGTTTATTTAGAATTTTGTTGTGAAAAATATGTACAAGGACTTGAGTACAGATTTTTCTTTTAAAAAGAATAAGCATTTCACTAAAATATGTTTGGGGTTTTTTATTTAATTTTTAACATGTTTTAAAACTTCCCTGGCAAGTCATGACAACAGTGAGAGGAGAGACAAACAGAAATGGACTGGGTCTGAATGGTTGACCTGTTTGATAAGAAAATAGGTTCTTACAATAAAATTCAGATATAACGAATTTAAACCGTTATAAAGAAATGGTGATTTTCTGCATCAGGTGAGAACCATATGTCTCAAGATACTAATGAGCTAACACATTCAGCAGGATTTGAAAAAATGTAGACTTTTAAAAGGCAGATAACAGGAGTTATGTGAGACAAGGATAGTCGTATTATATTAAAATCAATAGGAAATAAGCAAACAGCTAAAATGTTAATCTAGAATAAATCATCCCAATTTTGTTTTTATTTGCTTATGTGTTTCTTTACAGATCTGGTGTCTTAGTTTATTTTTTCTAAATGTTATCCCACTTGCCCACTTTTATATCTTTACTGCTATTTGATTGCACTAACTTTATTAATGATGAATTACTATTGACAAGCAGGATCTTGAACTCTTCCAGAATATCAATGCGCTTACTCAAAATAAGAAAACCAGTAAATACAATATAAAAGTAAACAGCAGCTGTTTTTTTTTTCTGCTCATTTTAAGTCATGTTCCAACCAATCCATTACAGACAAAATAACAATTACATCTGTGAGGGTATATGGCTCTCTGATGCTGTTCCTAGGGTGTTTTTTTTTTAACATTAGGATTGTGAGGTTCATTCCTAAAAAAGGTCTTTTCTGAAGAAGTTTCACAGACTTCCCTAATGATACTGCTGAATTTCTCCTTGGCTCAGAATGCCTATTATCCACAGCTCCTTGTATGATTTATCCTCAGCTGTCTGATCTGCATTGCTTCAAACTAGTATATTTCCATAATGACTCATACATCAAACAGCTTTATCATACTTCAGAGTTTGAGCCAAGAGTTCTTTAGAAAATTAGGAGTAAAAACTTCAGCTGAAACCAGGGGAGGCACAAGAACAGAAAAACACTGTGATTCTCTCCTATAGTCAGTCTGTGCAAACCAAGATTCTGCATTTTGTGTTTGGTTTCAGCTGCAGTGAATTACAAAAACATGGTGTGTAAGTCCCAACTGATGGACAGTTATAGCCAGGTTTTATATGGGACAGAGTTTCTCTCTATTTCTGGCTATTCAGCACCTGATTCATTCTAATATCTAAAGTATATCTGGAGAGAAGTCTCTTTTGAGATGCAATTGGCCAACTGAAACTGTGGCACTAAGAATCACAGACTCAGGTTGGAAGGGACCTCAGGGATCATCTAGTCCAACCTTCGTAGGAAGAGCACAGTCTAGACAAGATGGCCCAGTACCCTGTCCAGATGACTCTTGAAGGTGTCCAACGTTGCAGAGTCAACCACTTCCCTGGGGAGATTATTCCAATGGTTGACTGTCCTCACTGTGAAACATTTCCCACTGGTGTCCAATCAGAATGTCCCCAAAAGCAATTTGTGTCTATTCCCCCTTGTCCTCTCCATGGGACTCCATGTAAAAAGGGAGTCTCCATTTTCTTTGTAGCTGCCCCTTAAGTACTGGTACAGGGTGATGAGATCCCCTCTGAGCCTCCTTTTCTCAAGGCTGAACAAACCCAGTTCTCCCAGCCTATCCTCATATGGCAGGCTTCCCAGTCCTTTGATCATCTTGGTGGCCCTTCTCTGGACCCCTTCCAGCCTGGCCACATCCTTTTTGTAGAGCGGGGACCAGAACTGTACACAGTACTCCAGGTGTGGCCTGACAAGTGCTGAGTAGAGTGGGAAAATTACTTCTTTATCTTTGCTGGTGATGCCCTTGTTGATGCAACCCAGCATCCTGTTGGCTGCAGCAGCACACTGTTCACTCATGTTGAGCTTTCTGTCCACCAGGGCCCCCAGGTCCCTTTCCACAAAGCTGCTCTCCAGCCAGGTGGATCCCAGTCTGTACTGCACTCCTGGATTATGTTTTCCCAGGTGCATGACCTTACACTTGTCCTTGTTGAACTTCATAAGGTTCTTGCTGGCCCACTCTTCCAGCCTATCCAGATCTTCCTGCAGAGCAGCTCTCCCTTCTGGAGTGTCTACTTCCCCACTCAACTAGGTGTCATCCGCAAACTTCATCAGGCTGAACTTGATGCCGTTATCCAGATCAATATAAAGATATTGAATAACATTGGGCCCAATATTCATCCCTGGGGGACTCCGCTTGTGACAGGTTGCCACTTGGAAAAGGAGCTATTTATCACCACCCTTTGGGTGTGGCCTGTCAGCCAGTTCCCCACCTACTGCACAGACTACTTGTCTAGGCCATAACGCATTAATTTCTCCAGGAGGAGGCTATGGGGGACTGTATCAAAGGCCTTGGAGAAGTCCAGGTAAACAATGTCCACTGCCCGCCTCATGTCGACCAGGCAAGTCACTGTGTCATAGAAGGCCACCAGGTTTGTCAAGCACGATCTGCCTTTAGTGAAGCCATGTTGGCTTTTCCCAGTCATGTGCTTCATTTTGACCTGTGATGGCCCCCAGGAGGATTCGTTCCATAACTTTCCCAGGGATTGAAGTAAGGCTGATGGGCCTATAGTTACCCGGATCCTCCCTCGAGCCCTTATTTGTAGATAGGGGTAACATTTGCCTTCCTCCAGTCCTCTGGGACATCCCCTGTTCTTCACGACTTCTCAAAGATTATGGAGAACGGCCTTGCAATGATGTCAACCAGCTCTCTCAACACCCTCGGGTGGATAGCGTCAGGGCCCATTGATTTTTGGGGGTCAAGCTCCTGTACTAGTTCATGTACTAACTCTTCCTTCACTGATGGTGGGTCGGTGTTTGGATCAACCGGCAATTTTGTTCCCAAAGCCTGGGACCCGGCAGTGCTGGTAAAGACAGAGGTGAGGAAAGTGTTGAGGACCTCTGCCTTTCCGGCATCATTCGTGATTGATTCTCCTTTTCCGTTTGACAGTGGGCCTATGTTTTCCTTCTTTTTCTGCTTATGGTTGACATGTCTGAAGAACCCTTTCTTGTTGTTTTTCACGTCTACAGCCAGTTTCAATTTGAGTTGGGCTTTTGCTTTTCTAACTGCATCTCTGCACGCTCTGGCAATGCCCTCGTAGCTCTTGATGGGTAATCCTCCACTTTTCCATCTCTGGCATGCTTCCCTTTTGGATTTGAGTAGACCCAGGAGGTCATGGTTGAGCCAAGGGGGCCTCTGGCTCCGCTTGCTTCCCTTTCCTTTGTAGGGGATAAATTGGCTTTATGCTTCCAAGAGAGAGTTCTTGAAGAATTCCCAGCACTCACTAGCTCCTTTATCTTCCATGGAAGCTTCCCATTGAATCCCTCCCAACTGAGCCCTGAGTGCACTGAAGTTTGCTCTTCTAAAATCCAGAACCCTTGTCTTAGGGGTGACCTTCAGCACACTCAGCAGGATCCCGAACTCCACAATGTTGTGATCACTGCAGCCAAGGCTATCACTAACCAAGATATTACAAAACAGGTTTTCTTGTTTTGTGAATAGCAAGTCCAGCAATGCCTCATTCCTGGTTGGCACATCTAACATTTGTATCAGGAAGTAGTCCTCTATGCATTCCAGGAACTTGGTGGATGACATGTGAGCTGCCGTATTGTTCTTCCATCAGATGTCTGGGTAGTTGAAGTTACACATCAGGACCAGGTTCTGTTGGCCAGAAGCTTGCTTTAGTGCCCCAAGTATCGCTTCGTCGGTTTCGTCACCGTGGTTAGGAGGTCGATAGCAGGTGCCCACTGTGAGGTCCTGCTTGGAGATGACCCCTTTGACTTTAACCCAGAGGCATTCGATAGAGCAGTCGCAATCACCATAGTTGACCTCGATACATTCAAGGTTTTCCATAACGTAGAGTGCAACTCCTCCACCTCTTCTACCCTGCCTGTCCTTACGAAAGAGCCTGTAACCGTCCATTGCAATCCCCCAGTCATTTGAGTTGTCCCACTGTGCTGGTTTTGGTGGAGAAGGGGTTAATTCTCCTCCCTGTGCGGGGGCAGTTACCTTTCCAGCTTCTCGCACTCTGCCTGTGACGGCTGACCCTGACTGGCCAATGGCACATTCATTCCATACCATGTGACAGCATGACCAGTATATTAAGGGGGGGCAGTTTGCCGCTCGGGAGAGGCACAGCGTCAGGTCGGTGGGCGGTGAGCAGCTGCGTCGCGTGCAGTTTGTTTCGGCGGTTCATTCTCCCCTCCCCGCTCCCTTTCCCCCTTCCTCCCCCCCCGGATTTCGCGCCTCTAGTTGTCCTACTTCACATTGCATTTCTGTTGTTGTATCTTTTAATTTTAATTATTAAACTGTTCTTATCCCAACCCACAAATGTTACCCTTCTGATTCTCTCCCCCATCTACCGGTGGGGGAGTGAGCGAGCAACTGCGTGGGGCTGAGCTGCCTGCTAAACCACGACAGTCTTTTTGGCGCCCAACGTGGGGCTCAACGGTTCAAGAAAACAACAGCTGCTGGTCACAGCACCATGTTGTCCTTTTTGCAGTTGGTGTTAAAGATTGGTTTTGGTTTCTTTATTCTGCTGTGTTCTGCTGTGATTAGCAATGTTTTGCCTATGAGATTTGTTATGCAAACACTTGTTTTCAGCTTTATCTGGTATTTGGGGTTTTGGCTGAAACCGTTACTGTACTTTGGATACCAACTTGTTGGGGCGATTAGCAATTATACCTCCTCCTTTGAGACATTTTATATGGAGGAAATACAGAATAGTACCTTTGCAACTTTCTTCTATGATGTCTCTGCCTCTATTACAACAACCTTTTTGTATCTTGAACACCCTTGGGAGGTTAAGGTGCACTTATTGTTAGTTTCTGGGCATGTTGGGCATATCAGCCAGAAATCTGCCCCAAGGCTTGATAGTTACGAGTGGCACGGCATGTGGGATAGCATAGGCAAATACCTAGGGCAGTGGGCGCCACAAGTGTTTTGGAGTTTCACCCCCGAACAAGTGAAGAATCCTGAAAAACTAGTAGATTTGGAGAAAGTATGTTGTTGTGCTGGGAACTCCAGAGAGACAAAGATAACTGCAACATGCTGGGGCCTGGCCCACGCATACTGAGCCCTTTTCAACAGTATTCAGTGCTCCCAAGGGGAAGAGAAGGTCTTTTGATTGAAAGGCAACGTGACAGGCACTACGACCACTCAAACCACCAGGATAAGCACTGGAGCTGGCTCAGAGAATCAACCCATGTCAGTATCAGTCGCCCCCATACACAAGACGAAATATTGGAAGCGGATGTCAACTCGTTTAGAATGGGATGATGAAAAAGCAGGGCCATCACGAGGAGAGGGGGAAGAAGTCATAAAAGAAATGGAGACCACCCGATCCCTGTCCGTGAGTGAGTTACGAGATACGCAAAAAGATTTCAGCCATCGTTCAGGTGAGCACATTGTCATCTGGCTGCTCCGATGCTGGGATAACGGGGCCAGTAGCCTGGAATTAGAGGGAAAAGAAGCCAAACAACTGGGATCCCTTTCTGGGGAAGGGGGTGTTGACAAAGCAGTTGGAAAAAGAACACAAGCCCTCAGGCTCTGGAGGCGACTCTGGTCCGGAGTGAAGGAAAGGTATCCCTTTAAAGAAGATGTTACATATCGCCCAGGAAAATGGACAACCATGGAGAACGGCATCCAGTATCTAAGGGAATTAGCTGTGTTTGAGGGGATTTATGGTGACCTGGATGATCAACAGTCATCAAAAGATCCAGATGAAGCCGAGTGCACACGACCCATGTGGCGGAGGTTTGTACGGAGCACACCATCCTCGTGTGCAAGCTCATTGGCAGTAATGTCCTGGAAAGATGACGAGACACCAATGGTGACGGAGGTGATTCTCTCCCCCATCTACTAGCGGGGGAGTGAGCAAGCGACTGTGTGGGGCTGAGCTGCCGGCTAAACCACAACACCCATCATGTTTCAGTTACTCCTATGATGTCATACCCTTCTGAGTGGGCACAGAGCTCCAGTTCCTCCTGTTTGTTTCCTAGACTGCGTGCATTTGTATACATACACTTGAGGTGATTACTCTTCTGTTTCACCCCTTCAGAGACAGCTAAGGAATCTTTATCACCACACTGCTTGGCCTGACTTACTCCCCCATTGGACTTGCTGGTGTGAGCGTTTTCGCAATGAATCCCACCCCCACAAGTCCTTCAGTTTAAAGCCCGCCTCACCAAGTTAGCCAGCCTACTGCTGAAGAGTCCCTTACCCCTTTTAGACAGGTGGATTACATCCCTCCCTAGCATGTTATCGTCATTGAAGAACACCCCATTGTCATAAAAGCCAAACCCCTCACGGTGGCACCAGCCACGTAGCCAGGAGTTGATATACATTATGCGCCTTTTTCTGGCTGCTCCCTTCCCTCGAACTGGCAAAACGGAGGAGAAGATCACTTGGGCGCCAATGTTTTTCACTTGCTCCCCCAGGGCTCAAAAGCCTTCCTTGATTTTACCCAGGTTACGTCTCTCAGTGTCGTTCATGCCTACATGAAATAGTAATAGTGGATAGTAGTCTGTTTTCCTGATGAGTTGTGGCACCCTCTCGGCAACATCTCGGACCTTGGCTCCTGGAAGGCAGCATACGTCTCGTGACTCCCTGTCAGGTCGGCAGATGGGTGCCTCAGTACCCTTCAACAGAGAGTCACCCACCACGAGCACTCATCGTTTCTTTTTATGGTGTCCACTGTATGTTGCTGGTACAGTTTCCCCTTGCAGGGGACTTTGCAGACCTTGCTCATGGGTGTCCTCAGTTGTTAAGGCTTCATATCTGTTTCTGATTGTGATGGTGGAGAGTGCAGGCTGATGTGGAATCCTGCTCCTCTGAGTCACCAGGGTCCATGGTGCCTCATTCTCAGAGGTGTCTGCCACAGGAACATGATTCTGAAAGCACCTGTCTAGCTCTGTCTCAGCTCCTCTAATACTGCGCAGCCTCTTAACCATTTCCTGCATTTCAGCCACCTGACGTAACAGGTCATCAACCTGTGCACACCTTGTGCAGGTACTTACCCTTTCGTCAGGAGAGGGGTTTGGGCAATTGCCGCAACCCACTGCCTGTACTGATGTGTCCTTTCTTACCAGACCTGTCTGGGTGGATGCATCTGACATCTCAGGGACTTTTGCTGCACGAAAAGTGGTTTTAGCTCTGAGGTGAATGCCCACCATTTTGCCCGAGACCAAAGCACTTGCCTGAGCTGTAGACCTACAAGCGGGCTGTGGCATCCCTCCTGCTCACCCTGCCTGCGCGAACTGCTGCACCACACCCTTCTGACGTGCCATGTCCTGTTCACCGCACCCCTGGTCACTCGCTCTCCCTAAGGGCATTTAAATCTCCCGCCGTTGCTTCTGGCAATGCCCCACACCGCATCAGCTGCACGTCAGCCTCGCTTGCAAGAGCTGCCGGCTCCTGACGGGTCCCTCTGCTCACCCTCGGGCTTCTTGGGTACGAGGATATGCCTTGGCTGCCCCGATCTAGTGCTTAGCCACGGGACTTGACCTTGCTGCCACTGTGCTCTTCACCAACTGAATTTAGGAAAGCAGACTTCCAGCTCTTCAAGGAGTTAGCCAACAGGACCCCCTGGGAAACAGCCCTCAGGGACAAGGGAGCAGGAGACCTGGCAAATCTTAAAGGACATGTTCCATACAGTGCAAGAGCTCTCAGTCCCCAGGTGTAAGAAATCAGGCAAGCAAGGGAAGAGACCAGCATCACTGATTCGAGGCATGGTGGTCAAACTAAAGTGCAAGAGGGAACTGCACAGGCAGTGGAAGCAGGGACAGGTATCTTGGGAAGAGTATAGGGATGCTGCCCGGTTGTGTAGGATGGGTGCAGGCGCGTCAAGGCACAGCTGGACCTGCATTTGTCAAGGGATGCAAACAATAACAAGAAACGCTTCTACAGGTGCATCAACAAGAAAAGGAAAGTCAAAGAAAGCGTACGTGCCCTGATGAACAAGAATGGTGGCCTTGTATCAAAAGACGAGGAGAATGCTGAGGTATTCCACAACACTTCCGCCTCAGCCTTCATTAGGAACTTCTCACCCCTCCCAAGCCGATGGACCACAAGATGGAGACCGGGGTGTAAAAACACTCCTGCTGTAAGTGAAGATGAGGTTCATGGCTGCCTGAGGAAACTGGATATACACAAGTCTATGAGTCCTGATGAGATGCATCCCAGAGTCCTGAGGGAATTGGCTGATGTAGTCGCTAAGCCACTCTCCGTGATATTTGAGAAGTCGTGGCAGTCATGTGAAGTCCCTGGGGACTGGAAGAAGGGAAACATTGTGCCCATCTTTAAAAAGGGTAGAAAGGAGGAACCAGGAAACTATCGACCTGTCAGCCTCACCTCTGTGCCTGGGAAGATCATGGAACAGATACTCCTAGACGCTATGCTAAGGCACATGGAGGACAGGGAGGTGGTTCGAAACAGCCAGCATGTCTTCACCAAGGGCAAGTCCTGCCTGACCAACCTAGTGGCCTTCTGTGATGGACTGACTCCATCAGTGGACAAGGGAAGTGATATGGATGTCATCTGTCTGGACTTCTGTAAGGCCTTTGACACAGTCGCCCACAGCATCCTTCTCTCTAAACTGGAGAGATACAGATTTGATGGGTGGACTGTTCGGTGGATAAGGAACTGGGTGGATCATCACAGCCAGAGGGTAGCGGTCAATGGCTCGATGTCCAAATGGAGACTGGTGATGACTGGTGGTGAGGCACGCAGCGGCAGCAACGGTAGTCCTGTGACTGGGCACTAGTTTGGGGTAGAAACAGGGGTTTCCTGTGCCAGGGAACCCGATAAAGAGCCCGGAGGGGCCCTCATGCCAAAAACAACCGGTTGCTCTCGTGGGCAAGGCAGACGGGGCTTGGGCGTTGCTGGGGCAACAGTGGGAGATTTAAACGGCTCCCTAGGGAGTGTGGTGAGCAGGATGGGAAAACAGGGTGTAGTGCGTCAGGAAGGGCGTGGCGCGGCCATTTGCACGGCAGTTTGCATGTCCGTTTGCACGGCAGTTTGTACGGCAGTTCGCGCAGGCAGGGCGAGCAGGCAGCTGGCGAGCTCTCCTTGTGGTCTACGCTCTCCCAGAAAAGACATAGCCATGGTCCCCGCTCAGACAAGAGCTATCACCAGGAGGCATGTGGCAACACAGACAGAACTCCCACTAAAACAAGCAGCCACCCAGTTCTCTGGCTGCAGGGAGTGCCAGAGCCTTGCCCCAGTCATGGAGGGCTCCCGAGACAGGACCTGCGTGAAGTGTGAGCAGGTGGAGGACCTGCTCAGCATGGTGGCAGAGCTGAAAGAGGAAGTTGCGAGACTGAGGAGTATCAGGGAATGCAAGAAGGAGATAGACTGGTGGAGCCACTCCCTACCATCCCTGAGACAAGCACACCAGATGGAAGCATCAAGAGAAGGAATGGCTCCCCTGCCCTCATGCCGCCAGGCAGAGGGAGGGGACCCAAGAGACGGAAGATGGATTCAGACCCCTGCTCGGCGCAGTAGGCGAATCCTCTCCTGGCTGACTTCACCCCCCCAGGTGCCCTTACACAAAAGGTATGAGGCTCTGGAACCCGAGGGCCAGGAGGACGAAGATGATACAGTGATCCACCCAAGGGGTTGACTAGAGGGAACCAGTCAGCCCCATGCATTACAATGGCCACTGGTAAGAAAAAAAGAAGGCTAACTGTCAGAGGGGACTCCCTTCTGAGGGGAACAGAGGGCCCGATATGCTGACTGGACCCATCCCATAGGGAAGTCTGCTGACTCCCTGGGACAAGGGTAAGAGACATTACCAGGAAGCTCCCTAGGCTAGTAAAAGGATCTGATTATTATCTGCTAGTGGTTGTTCAGGTCGGCAGTGATGAGGTAGCTGAGAGAGGCGCAAAGACAATCAAAAGGGACTTTAGAGAACTGGGGCGATTGCTTGAAGGATCAGGAGCGCAGGTAGTGTTTTCCTCCATCCCATCAGTAGCCGGGAGACATATGGAAAGGAACAGGAGGTCCCATCTCATTAACACGTGGCTCAGAGGCTGGTGCCAGCAGTGGAACTTTGGGTTTTTTGATCATGGGGCAGTTTACATGGCCCCAGACCTGCTGGAGACAGATGGGGTTCACCTGTCGCAAAGGGGGAAAAGGATTCTGGCTCAGGAGTTAGCAGGCCTCGTTGAGAGGGCTTTAAACTAGATGCGAAGGGGGAAGGGGATAAAACCAGGCTTGCTAGGAATGAGCCTAGGGGCGGCATGCCTGTGTTGGAGAAGAGATCAATAGCTCAATTGAAGTGCAATTACACCAATGCATGCAGCATGGGCAATAAACAGGAGGAGCTGGAAGCCATTGCGCATCAGAGAAACTATGATGTGGTCGCCATCACGGAAACATGGTGGGATGACTCGCACAACTGGAGCGCTGCAATGGATGGCTACAAGCTCTTTAGAAGGGACAGGCAAGGAAGGAGAGGTGGAGGGGTAGCCTTGTATGTTAGAGAGTGTTTTGACTGTCTAGAACTCAACAACAGTAATGATAAGGTTGAGTGCTTATGGGTAAGGATCAGGGGGAAGGCCAATAAGGCAGACATCCTGGTGGGAGTCTGTTATAGACCACCCAACCAGGATGAGGAGACAGATGAATTACTCTACAAGCAGCTGGCTGGAGTCTCACAATCTCTAGTCCTAGTTCTCATGGGAGACTTCAACTTACCAGATATCTGCTGGAAATCCAACACAGCAGAGAGAAAGCTGTCTCGGAGGTTCCTGGAGTGTGTGGGAGGTAACTTCCTGACGCAACTGGTAAGCGAGCCAAGCAGGGGAGGTGCCCCGCTGGACCTGCTCTTTACGAACAGAGAAGGCCTAGTGGGTGAGGTGGCGGTCAGAGGCTGTCTTGGGCTCAGTGACCATGACATGATAGAGTTTTCAATTCTTGGAGAAGTAAGGAATAGGGTCAGCAAAACCACTACCCTGAACTGTAGAAGGGCAGACTTTGGATTGTTAAGGAGTCTGGTTAACAGAGTCCCTTGGGAGGCAGTCCTGAAGGGCAGAGGAGTCCAGGAAGGCTGGATGTTATTAAAGGAGGAAGTCTCAAAGGCGCAGGAGCAGGCTGTCCCTGTGTGCCTTAAGTTGAGCAGGCAGGGGAGAAGACCGGCTTGGCTGAATAGGGAGGTTTGGCTGGAACTCAAGAAAAAAAGGAGAGCTTACCACCTTTGGAAGAAGGGGCAGGTGACTCAGGAGACCTACAAGGATGTTGTGAGGGTATGCAGGGAAAAGATTAGGAAGGCAAAGGCCCAGCTGGAACTTAAACTGGCCACCACTGTTAAAGATAACAAAAAATGTTTTTATAAATACATCAGCGACAAAAGGAGGACCAGGGAGAATCTCCCTCCTTTGTTGGATGCGGAAGGTAACCTCGCCACGACAGATGAGGAGAAGGCTGAGGTACTTAATGCTTTCTTTGCCTCAGTCTGTAATTGTCAGACTGGTCATCCTCAGGGTTGTCAGGCCCCTGTGCTGGGAAATGGAGATAGTATGCAGAATGAAGTCCCAGTTGTTGAAGAGGTGGCAGCCACCAACCTGCTCCTCCACCTGGATGTTCACAAGTCCATGGGGCCGGATGGGATCCACCCGAGGATACTGAGGGAGCTGGCAGAGGAGCTCGCCAAGCCACTCTCCATCATTTATCAGCAGTCCTGGTCAACCGGGGAGGTCCCAGACGACTGGAAGCTAGCGAATGTGACGCCCCTCTACAAGAAGGGTTGGAAGGAGGATCTGGGGAACTACAGGCCTGTCAGCTTGACCTCGGTGCCGGGAAAGGTCATGGAGCAGATCATCTTGAATACCATTATGCGGCACATGTGGGACACCCAGAGGATCGGGCTCAGCCAGCATGGGTTTATGAAAGGGCGGTCCTGCCTCACTAACCTGGTCTCCTTCTATGATAAGGTAACCTGCTTAGTGGATGAGGGAAAGGCTGTGGACCTTGTCTACTTGGACTTTAGTAAGGCCTTTGACACTGTCTCCCACAGCATCCTCCTGGAGAAGCTGGCTGCTCACAGCTTGGACAAGTGCATTCTGCGCTGGGTTAAAAACTGGTTGGACGGCCGAGCCCAGAGAGTAGTAGTGAATGGAGTCAAATCCAGTTGGCAGCCAGTCACGAGTGGTGTTCCCCAGGGCTCAGTGTTGGGGCTGGTCCTGTTCAATATCTTCATTGATGATCGGGATGAGGGGATTGAGTGCACCCTCAGTAAGTTTGCAGATGACACCAAGCTGGGTGGAAGTGTCGATCTGCTGGAGGGCAGGAAGGCCCTACAGAGGGACCTGGACAGGCTGGATCATTGGGCCAGAGCCAACAGTATGAGATTCAACAAGGCTAAGTGCCGGGTCCTGCACTTGGGGCACAACAACCCCATGCAACGCTACAGGCTTGGGGAGGAGTGGCTGGAAAGCTGCCCGGAGGAAAAAGACCTGTGGGTGTTGGTTGACAGCCAGCTGAACATGAGCCAGCAGTGTGCTCAGGCGGCCAAGAAGGCCAATAGCATCCTGGCTTGTATCAGGAATAGTGTGGTCAGCAGGAGCAGGGAGGCGATAGTGCCCCTGTACTCGGCACTGGTGAGGCCATACCTTGAATACTGTGTTCTGTTTTGGGCCCCTCACTACAAGAAGGACACTTAGGTGCTGGAGCATTTCCAAAGAAGGGCAACGAAGTTGGTGAAGGGTCTAGAGAACAAGTCTTATGAAGAGCGGCTGAGGGAACTGGGGTTGTTTAGCCTGGAGAAGAGGAGGCTGAGGGGAGACCTTATTGCTCTCTACAACTACCTGAAAGGAGGTTGTAGCGAGGTGGGGGTCGGTCTCCTCCCTAGTAACAAGCACTAGGATGAAAGGAAACAGCCTCAAGCTGCACCAGGGGAAGTTTAGGTTGGACATTAGAAAATACTTCTTCACTGAAAGGGTTGTCAGGCATTGGAACAGGCTGCCCAGGGAGGTGGTGGAGTCTCCATCCCTGGAGGTATTTAAAAGAAGGGTAGATGTGGTGCTTGAGGATACGGTTTAGTGGTGGACTTGGCAGTGATAGGTTAGCAGTTGGACTCGATGATCTTAAGGGTCTTTTCCAACCTTAATGATTCTATGATTCTATGATTCTATGATTCTTGTTGGTCTCTTCCAACTCAGGACATTCTATGATTCTTTGATTCTATAAGATTCTGAATTACTTTACTAAGTTGCTCACCACATACTTCATTCACTCCTCACTATCCCTTTGGTAATACAGGAAACAAGACATCACCAGTCTGTTTCACTGAAACAGGATTCTATTATAATTTGTATTATCACAGAACCCCACTGCAATATATTAAACAGAATAAACTCCTGATCCAGAAGGTTTACCCTTTGACAGCACAAATAATATCTTTAGAGTGGAGATTAGAAATAAATATAGGAATTTTCTCATTTCTCAAGGAAATAGGTGACAACAAGAGAATCCCTCAAATCTATCTCCAGCCAAGTTGTGCAGGCAGCACTGCTTTTTACTGTTCTCCTGCGAGCAAATGAACCAAAAGGAGGAGGGAAGAAGAGCAAATTGGGAAAGGCAATAGAGACACCTACATAAAATGTTAGGTAACTTCTGTTCATAATGTATGCTTCAGCTATAGGGTGCAATTATACCAATGCCCTAAAACACAGAAGAGCTTAAAACACAGGGCATGTGTGCATGCCTGTGTCTTCCCAAATGATGTACTATGTCTGCGAGATACTAGAAAATGCTTTGCAGGCAGGGATATGCATAAAATGACCTTTGGCCCTATTCCTTATCTCTCATAACTGTGATGCTATGAAATAGCCTAATGGCTTTTAAGCAAATTCATATGCATCTGACACAGCAGAGCAAACTGATTTGAGATGGGATTCTATAGACATTCTTATACGTATGCTTGTACTTTTTAAACCCTATTAATATTCTACATCAGAAGTTGCAGTTACAGGGTAAAGTTAATTTCTAGGATTGGAGAATATGCATTCCGATCTACAGAAGTTAAGACTGTAAGGAAAATTGAATTTAGATTTTTTTTAAATACTAAAATATACTAAATTTTGCTAAATACTAAAATATACTAAATTTTGCTAATGCTTATATGGCATTCAAGATCACATACACCATTACTCTCACTTAAGAATCACTCCTTGATATTTTATGTTCTGTCTTGCTCTAAATCCTCTCCAAAACTTGAAAATGGCACTTTTAATGATGTCTCATTATTTTGAACTCACAATGAGCTCATGTTAAGGTACCAAAATGGTTACATTGCTATCATACAGAATAGAATAGAATAGAATAGAATAGAATAGAATAGAATAGAATAGAATAGTTCAGTTGGAAGGGACTTACAAAGATCACCTAGTCCAACTGCCCGACCACTTCAGGGCTGATCAAAAGTTAAATCATGTTATTAAGGGCATTGCCCAAATGCCTCTTAAACACTGACAGGCGTGGGGCATCAACCACCTCTCTAGGAAGCCTGTTCCAGTGTTTGAACACCCTCTCAGCAAAGAAATGTTTCCTAATGTCAAGTCTAAACCTCCCCTGGTGCACCTTTGAACCATTCCCACATGTCCTGTCACTGGACACCGGGGAGAAGAGCTCAGCACATCCCTCTCCACTTCCCCTCCTCAGGAAGCTGTAGAGAGCAATGAGGCCTCCTTTTCTCCAAACTAGACAAACCCAGTCCTCAGCCGCTTCTCATAAGACATGCCTTCCAGCCCTGTCACAAGCTTTGTTGCCCTCCCCTGGACGCATTCAAGTACCTTAACATCCTTCTTAAATTGTGGGGCCCAGAACTGCACACAGTACTCAAGGTGAGGCCGCACCAACGTTAAATACAGCGGGATAATTACCTCTTTTGACCGGCTGGTTATACTGTGTTTAATGCACCCCAGGATGCTGTTTGCCCTCTTGGCTACCAGGGCACACTGCTGACTCATATTGAGCCTGCTGTCAACCAGCACCCCCAGATTCCTCTCTGCAGGGCTGCTCTCCAGCCACTGTAGCTCCCAATCTATTTTTGTGGCTGGCATTACTCAGTCCCAGGTGCAGAATTCAGCATTTCCTCTTGCTAAATGTTATGCAACTTGTGCTGGTTTTGGCTGAGAAAGAGTTAATTCTCTTCACTGTAGTGCCTGTAGTAGTCAAGAACCTTTCCAGCTTCTGGCAAGATGCTGAGAGGGGTGGGGCCACAGCTAAGACCGCTGACCCAAACTGGCCAATGGGATATTCATTCCATACCATGTGATGCCATGACCAGTATTTTAACCGGGGCAGTTGGTGCACAGGGGAGGCAGTTGTGGCTTGGGGAGTGATGGTGTTGGGTTGGTGGGTGGTGAGTGGCTGTGTCATGTGTTGTTTTGGTTGTTCATCTCCCGCCCACAGGTTTCGTGTCTCTCTCATTGTTTTCCTTTCCTTTGCATTATTATTGCTGTTGTTGTTATCGTTTTATTTTAGTTATTAAACTGTTCTTATCTCAACCCACGAGCTTTACCCTTCTGATTCTCTCCTCCATCCTGCCAGTGAGGGAGTGAGTGAGTGGCTGTTTGGGGTGAGTTGCCGGCTAAACCACACCACCACTGATGACTGCAATCATCTTTCTGTGCATGAGACATAATTTTGCTCTAAAATTTGACTGCAATTTATTAATGCTTGACATTAAGTTATTAACCAATGGAGTCCAATTTCTCAGGAACAACCATATGAATAATGATGCAATCATTAATTTTAAGTATTATTTACTAAAATATGGTTTTGAATATATTTACATTGTTATTTATTGATTATTCTAAGGGTTTTTTTTCTGTGACTATTTGACATTTTTCAGTTCAGTTCCACAACCTCTTGCTTCCTCTTTTCAGTCATCAGAGCAGAGGATAAGAAGATTCCTTTTGACACCCCATTCATTACCGTCCTTGGGAAAACTGCAGAGGACAACATGACAATGAGGACACATGCAGGCGTATTTAATTTGGTGGAAAACTTAACTATGAGGGTAAAGCGAGAGAAAGGAAGCAGCATCCTCACAGTTTAGTGACCAACAGGTTATGTGAAGAGGGCAGAGAAATCCATTTCGCTCCTGCAATTTCACAGCATCCTCTCTTCCGAAGAGGCCAACAGAGAAAGCAGGTAAAGATTCTCCCATTACTATTGGGACTTCCAAATTATTATTTTGGAAAACAGTGGCAGTTTTATGAAAGAATAAATCTTTCACCATTGCTGACCCATTTCTTTAAACTACATGTCTAAGTTTTGTAAGTGGCTTCAGAGGCATATGTGCATGGAGGTATAAGTGCACAGGTGTGTCCATGGTGCCAGCAACTGGAGAGCCAGTGCATGTGCATATCGCATGGTTGTGTATGTTAGTGTGTAATTGCTAGGAAACACCAAGCTGGACTAGCTAGTGAGCAGGATAAGAGGCTGGAGTGCCAAGTATCAATGGGGCCGTAAGTTTGGGCTGGATACTGGAGAGACCAGAGGTTCTGTGAGTTGGCTCCTTGAGGTTCCAGGGGTCCAACCCAGCTACTGGAGAGACCGTGGGGTATGGATAGTGGTAAGGTCATACGCCTGGACCAGCTACTGTGCAAATATGTCTGTATGTGTCTGTGTGCAAGGTTACTGGGAGATGGAGATCCAGGGGCAGTTACTGGGCAGACTGAGTGTCTAAGCCCAGTTATTGCAGGGAACCATTGTGCGTGTGTAGCGCTGTGGGCCCCAGGCTTTGCATGTCCAGGTGCCAGCAACTGGGGAGACTGAGAACCCGGGGGCAGCTACTAGGCAGAGTGAGTGTCTGAATCCAGCTCCTGGAGGGATCAATATTGTATGTGCTGTATTTATACACATATATATTCTCCAAGAGACGGGAACAGGCTGTTTGTGTGAGTATAGTGTTTTCTGCATGTGTTGATCTCTGTGGCTGGTTGTATGTATGTGTCTAACTATTGTGTTCATGTGTAACATACTGGGAATACATGTTCAGCCTTACTACAGGCTGGACCTGGGTACATGGAGCTGCAGCAGCCTTGACGGTTTTGGGCTACCAGATTTGGCAACTTCTAATGAACATCACTGACACTTTTGGACATGCAGTCCTGTCATTATGTATTTTGTAATAAGACTATTATATGTGCAGAGAACCTGTTTCTCCAAGTAATGCATACCATAAACGTGTAAAGCTGTCAATGTGCCACCAAAACTAGTTGCATTCCGAGGCCAGTATTACAGCTGAAGACAATGGCAGCAACAGAGAGGTTTAGGGAGGCTAAGCACAGAGAACAGATTTTCTGTGAGAAAGCCAAAGGGAACCAAATATCTGTGTGTTCTGGAAGGATTTTATGGAATGACAATAAATCCCCATTACCCATCTCTAAATCTAAAAATGGTTGCATGTCCTAAGATTAATCTACACTGCCAAGATCTCTCAAATGTGCAGAAATTTCCCTTTCTCTCAGTTAACCCCACAAAAAAAAATTTAGGATGCCAATATTTTAACTTTGCTTTTACATGACTAACATCCCAAGCTGTTTCACAGCAGTTAAGCAAGACTACATTACAAATGCCTAATCCCATTTATTGTTTTGCCAGCTGTCATGGTTTTAGCTAGGATAGAGTTAATGTTCTTCACTGTAGCTAGTATAGTGCTGTGTTTTGTATTTAGTATGAGAACAGTGTTGATAATGTGGAGATGTTTTAGTTCTTGCTAACTAGTGCTTACACTGGTCAAGGACTTTTCCAGCTTCCCATGCTCCGCCAGGTGCACAAGAAGCTGGGAGGGGAGGGGGCACAGCTAAGACTTGGGCTGAACCACGACAGTCGTTTTTGCTGCCCAACGTGGGGCACTAAGGGTTTGAGATAATAACATTTGCTGGTCATAGAATTGATTCATCTGTTCTCAATATCAGTTTATCCAATCTACACCATGCAGATTTTGAAGTACATGTTAAAGATTGATGTTGGTTTTTGTATTTTGCTGTGCTCTGCAGTGATTAGAGATGTCTTGCCTAGGAGATTTGGTATTAAAACATTGGCCTTCAGCTTTATCGGTTATTTGGGTTTTGTAATGAAGCTGTTACTGTATTTCAGGTACCACCTCATGGAGAGCAATTAGCATTTATACCTCCTCCTCTGAGAGGATTTTTATGGAGGAAATACAGAATGGCACCTTTGCTACCTTTTGCTATGATGTCTCCTCCTTCATTACAACAACTTTTCAGTATCTTGAACATCCTTCAGTAGTTAAGATATACTTACTAGCATTTCTTGGGCATATTGGTTTGGTTTTGTATAAGGTTAATAAGCAACCTAAGAATATCATCCAGAGAGCTGTCCCAAGGCTTGATAGTTATGGGTGGCTGGGTATGTGGGACAGTATGGGAAAATGCCTAGGATGGAGGAAACCCAAAGTTCTGGGACTTCACCCCCAAACAAGTGCAGAATCCTGAAAAACTAGTAGAGTATTTGGAGAAAGTATGTTGTCACTCTAGCAATCCCTGAGAGAGACAAATCACTGCCATGTGCTGGGGCCTGGCCCATGCCTACTGAGCCCTATTTGGTAGACCCGTTGGGGGTCTTCAGTACCCTCAAGGGGAAGAGAAGGCCTCTGGATCTAAAAAGACAAAGAGAAATTAAAAGAAAGCGACAAGCACTGCAGCCAGTCAAACTCCCACGACAGGCACTGCAGCTACTCCAACTCTGGAAAAAAGCACTGTGGCCATTAAAACCCAAAAAGACAGGTGCTGCAGCTGAAACAGAGAATCAACCACGGCCAGTATCAGTCGCTCCTATACAGAAGAAGAAATCTTGGAAGAGGAAGACAACTTGTTTAGAAAGAGATGATGGAAAAGCAGGGACAGGCTATAGTGGACACTAGTATACAGGGTACACTAATGCCATCAAGCTATACAGGAGCAGAACCATCAGTATTGCTGGAGTGACAGGGGGATCCCAAGAGCTAACTGTATTGGAGGCCGAAGTGAGCCTAACCAGGAATGAGTGGCAAAAGCACCCCATTGTGACTGGCCCCGAGGCTCCATGCATCCTTGGCATAGACTACCTCAGGAGAGGGTCTTTCAAGGACCCAAAAGGGTACAAGTGGGCTTTTGGTATAGCTGCCTTGGAGATGGAGGGAATTAAACAGATGTCTACCTTGCCTGGTCTCTCAAAGAACCCTTCTGTTGTGGGGTTGCTGAGGGTCAAAGAACAACAGGTGCCAATTGCCACCACAACAGTGCGCCAGCAGCAATATCGCACCAACCGAGACTCCCTGATTCCCATCCATGAGCTCATTCGTCAAATGCAGAGCCAAGGAGTGATCAGTAAGACCCACTCACCCTTTAACAGTCCCATATGGCCAGTGTGGAAGTCTAATGGAGAGTGGAGGCTAACAGTAGACTATCGTGGCCTGAATGAAGTCACTCCACCGTTGAGTGCTGCTGTGCCAGACATGCTAGAACTTCAATATGAACTGGAGTCAAAGGCAGCCAAGTGGTATGCCACAATTGATATCGCTAATGCATTCTTCTCAATCCCTCTGGCAGCAGAGTGCAGGCCACAGTTTGCTTTCACATGGAGGGGTGTCCAGTACACCTGGAATCGACTGCCCCAGGAGTGGAAACACAGTCCTACAATTTGCCATGGACTGATCCATACTGCACTGGAAGAGGGTGGAGCTCCCGAAGATCTTCAATACATTGATGACATCATTGTGTGGGGCAGCATACTGAACATGTTTTTGAGAACAGGAAGAAAATAGCCCAAATCCTTCTGAAAGCTGGTTTTGCCATAAAACAAAGTAAGATCAAGGGACCAGCACGGAAAATCCAGCCAGATCCCAATGGAGGTGATCAACAAAATAACAGACAATAAGAAGGAAAAGGGAAACTCAAGCTATTTTAGGCATTGTAGGTTTTTGCGGAATGCATATTCCAAATTACAGGCTGATCATAAGCCCTCTCGATTAAGTGACCTGGAAGAAGAATGATTTCAAATGGGGCCCTGAGCAACAACAAGCCTTTGAACAGATTTAACAGGAGACAGGTCATGCAGAAGCCCTTGGGCCAGTCTAGGCAGGACAAGATGTAAAGAATGTGGTCTACACTGCAGCTGGGGAGAATGGTCCTACCTGGAGCCTCTGGCAGAAAGCACCAGGGGAGACCTGAGGTCGACCCCTAGGGTTTTGGGTCTGAGGATACAGAGTAACCGAGGCCCACTGTACTCCAACTGAAAAAAAGAGATATTGGCAGCATATGAAGGGGTTGGAGCTGCTTCAGAAGTGGTTGGTACTGAAGAACAACTCCTCCTGGCACCCCGACTGCCGGTGCTGGGCTGGATGTTCAAAGGAAAGGTCCCCTCTACACGTCATGCAACTGATGCTACGTGGAGTAAATGGGTTGCACTGATCACCTAATGGGCTCGAATAGGCAACCCCAGTTGCCCAGGAATCCTGGAAGTGATCATGGACTGGCCAGAAGGCAAAGATTTTGGATTATCACCAAAGGAGGAGGTGACATGTGCTGAAGAAGCCCCGCTGTATAATAAACTGTCAGAAGATGAAAAGCTATATGCCCTGTTCACTGATGGGTCCTGTCGTCTTGTGGATGGAGATGGAAGGCTGCTCTATGGCATCCTATATGACAAGTCACAGAAACTGCTGAAGGAGAAGGTGAATCGAGGCAGTTTGCAGAGGTAAAGGCCATCCAGCTGCCTGTAGACATTGCTGAACAGGATAAGTGGCCAGTGCTCTACCTTTATACTGAGTCCTGGATGGTGACAAATGTCCTGTGGGGGTGGATACAGCAGTGGAAGCAAAGCAACTGGCAGCGCAGAGGCAAACCCATCTGGGCTGCCGCGTTGTGGCAAGATGTTGCTGTCCAGGTAGAGAACCTGGTTGTGGAAGTACGTCACGTGGATGCTCACGTCCCCAAGAGTTGGGCCACTGAAGAACATCAGAACAACCAGCAGGTAGATCAGGCTGCCAAGATTGAAGTGGCTGAGGTGGATCTGGACTGGCAACATAAGGGTGAACTATTTCTAGCTCAGTGGGCCCATGACACCTCAGGCCATGAAGGAAGAGATGCAACATACAGATGGGCTCATGACTGAGGGGTGGACTTGACCATGGACGCTATTACACAGGCTATCTATGAATGTGAAACGTGCGCTGCAGTCAAGCAAGCGAGGCGGGTAAAGCCTCTGTGGTATGGGGGATGATGGCTGAAATATAAATATGGGGAGGCTTGGCAAATTGACTATATTACACTCCCACAAACCCACGAAGGCAAGCACCATGTGCTTACAATTGTGGAAGCAACCGCCGGCTGGCTGGAAACATATCCTGTCCCCCATGCCACTGCCCAGAACACTATCCTGGGTCTCAAAAAACAAGTCCTGTGGTGACATGGCACCCCAGAGAGAATTGAGTCAGACAATGGGACTCATTTCCGAAATAACCTCAGAAACACCTGAGCCAAAGATCATGGCATTGAGTGGGTGTATCACATCCCCTATCATGCACCAGTCTCTGGGAAAATCGAATGATACAATGGACTGTTAAAAACTACACTGAGAGCAATGGGGGGTGGGGCAGTTAAACACTGGGATGCACATTCACCAGAAGACTGTGTGTCATAACTTCTGTGGTTGCTATATATCATATCAGTGGTATCATAGTAGGAATCTCCCAAACTAATGAGGAATTAACTTTGATGAAAGCAAACAAGGATGGAACAAGACTGACTTCAGCATGCAACAATCCAACACCACACACACCATCTCTCCAGCCCTGAAAGACTGTTACGGTGGATAGAACCCAAAGTCATGGACTAAATGAACTCAATGGATGTTTTGTGGACATTTGTGGACATTCTAGAATCATTTTACAGGGGTGGTCCATAGACGAAGGGAATGAGATCTGTGATCAGAGGATGGGGAAGGCGGGGGGTGGTTATTGAGGTAGTATTGGATAGTATGTGACCTGAGCATGACATAAATGGTATGGAATAAGGGGTGGATACTGTCATGGATTTAGCTGGGTGTCGTGGTTCAGCCTCAGTTGGCAACTAAATACCATGCAGCCACTCGCTCACTTCCCCCATGCCTCTGGGATGGGGTAGAGAATCGGAAGAGCAAAAGAACTTGTGGGTTGAGATAAACACAGTTTAATAATTACAATAAAATAATAATTATAATAATTATTATATAATAAAATGGAAAAATTCAGAGCTGTTGAGGTCTCTGAATACAGTCCAGTTAGGTTATGTGAAATTTATTACCTAATTGTTTCATTATTCATAATTTACATTAATTATCTCTCTTGGCTTTACTTTCTCCAGAAAGTATTCCATATTTTACCCATTAAAACATGTGACCCATTAAAAATACCTAAAATAGTGTCTGAATATTCCTGGCCTCCAAAGTATATCAAAGGGCAACAAACCATGTCTTTACTTCTTCTAAACTGGAGAATTTCCATTTACTTTGCCGACATTAATAAATTTATCCCAGTCAAAGAAGGGATGAAATGTATAAAATGCATTTACCTTACTAAACATGACACAACCACTGACAAAAGTAAAACATTTGTCACCTTAAACTAAGGTGAACCTCATTTCTGTCTTCTAGACCCTACTTCAAAGGGCTGTTTAAATTAAGAAAAGGTTTTGGTTTAAATCTGAGTGCACTTCAGACAAATTAAATGATCCAACATCACTGTTACAAGTAAGCCCATCCCAACCTGACCTACAGGTAGGCTCAGCTTTAAACAGATAGTACTGATTCAGCCCAGGAAAGATTTGTGATTCAGTCTCAAAATTTGCCTCCTGCCATAATGGGAAAAAAATTACTTCTGCCTTTGAAAGGAACATTCTTCATCCTTTGCTCCAAAGTATCATCTTGTGTAACATTTTTTCTCAAAACATCAACTTCTAGAATCATGTGATAATATGATAATCAAATTTTACTTTAGCTTGGTTTCTTAAGGAGGGGAAAGAGTAAATTTTTTTCTGTGAATCTCTTATAGTGCCTCTTTGTCACTGTACTTTTGTGATGGGTTGACCTTGGCTGGCTGCCAGGTACCCACCAAGCTGCTCTATCACTTCCCCTCCTCAACAGGACAGGAGGGAGAAATAAGATGAAAAACTTGTGGGTCAAGATAAAGGCAGTTTAATAAAGAAAAGCAAAGGTCACGTGCAGAAGTAAAGAAAAACAAACCAAAATATTTTTCTCTACTTCCCATCAGCAGGTGATGTCCAGCCACTTCCTGGGAAGTACGGCCTCAGTATGCATAGTGATTGATCTGGAAGACAAACACCTTAATAATGAATACCCCCTCTCTTCCTCCTTTCTCTTAGCTTTTATTGCTGAGCATGAGGTCATATGGCATGGAATATCCCTTTGGTCAGTGTGGGTCAGCTGCCCTGGCTATGTCTTGATGCTGTGCTGCTCAGTGGAAGCCGAAGCACTGGTGTGTTATCAATATCTTTCTAGCTACAAATACAAAGCACAGCACTATGAGGGCTGCTATGGGGAAAGATAACTCCATCTCAGCCAGACCCAGCATATATGCTCAGTTTGAGGGTAAGACTTTAGGAGAGGAATATAAATCAGTCAGAATGTTCTCACTAGATTGCTCTCCTGTTTTGTCCTGGTACTTCATTATCGTATTTCAGCTTCTTGTTACATTCAGTCTTGCTGGGGGAATTGGGCTGGTTATTTTTACCTCATCTCTCTAAAAAGGTGATGCTTTACAAAAGCATCTAACTATATTATCTGGCAGAGCTTTTATTGTGATAGCAGATCATAATTCTTTTCTGGTTTGCAGCATATTGAGTGAAAATGTAAAAATGCTCTACATCATTGTGTAAAAATGGTCAAAAATGGAAGTTTTTTCAGGCAAGTTGCTTTCATGATATTGTGGAAAGTAGGAGAGTCAGCGAATGAATGTTTGTACACAAATACATCTCCATCATCTATTTTTCTGTTGGAAATGAGAAGCAAAAAATAAATCTGTACAGAGGGATTGTTCTGGCGTCAGGGTTTTTTGTGTTTATGTCTTCAATCTGAATTTTATTTTGTTACGAATATAATTACCAGACAGTGATGCACAGAAGTAGCCATTCACCTTGCTTTGTCTTCTCAGTACAAAGCAGAGGAAATACAGGAGAGGAAATTTTACATCAGTGGAAACTTGCTTTTAGTGATTTTAAAAATTATTTTTCTAATCACAGGGTATTAACTATACGGAAATATTACTGGTTGCTCTGGTAAGTCTTCTTTTCATTACAATTGTTTCTTCACTACCCTTCTTACCCTTTCTTACAGCAGGGACCCAGCTATCAAAACGAGGAAGATATATTATCTTAAAGCCAGGCTTTTCAAAATTGGGTGCCATATTTAGGCACCTATATATAAATGGCCTGGTTTTCAAAAGAACTGAACGCTCATTTGTTCCCATTGATTTCAATAGGACCTAGAACTGATCACACCTCTGCGGATTGGGCCATTTCTATTTAGGTGCCTGCATGTGAATATACCATATCTACTTTAAGCATCTGTGTTTAAAAAAGATAGCCAAAAGTTCTACCACAGAGTTTTTAGATAAAGATTGTAATCTGTAAATTAACTCACAGAAACACGAGGTGAAATAGAGACACTTAAGCTGTGACACTTTCTATTGCCCAAATGGAGTTGCTGAGAATTTTGCTGCTGAGAACAGCTTCTCTTCAGAGATCTTCAAAATACAGAACTTTCATATTTGTAAATAAAGTGGATCTGAATAATCTCATATATTCATTTTCTTTCCTAACTAAAATAACCCAGTTTTCAGTTTCCATTTCTCTAGCTGCCTGCTGTGACACTAAAAATTATGTTAGTTATGTAACAACATGTTCTTTGTAGCTGAAGAATAAGAGAATAGTGACAGTGACTGGGACAGCAAAGTCCCCATGATGTTTCAGCTTAACTGTTTAATGACAGCAGGTTGAAAATGTACTTTGCTGAGCTGGAAGGAATTTGCTCCTTTTTTTTCAAAAGAACTAGAAAAGTTCAAGTAAAAAAAAAAGTATAAATTGCATGAACAAGAGGCATTACATTAATTTTTAAACATTGTAACTGTGGGGAATTAGAGACCACACACAAATTAATTCTATGTGCCATTTCAGAGACAGAGCAGCAATAGGCGCTTTATTGTTTCACAGAAGAACGAACCTTATCGTTTCACAGAAAATTTCAGATTTTCTTTAAATAGCCCAAACAATACATTCCCAGGCTACTCCCAGAGCTGCCCCAAAAGAGCCTCAGTCTCCGTATCCAGGCATAAAGCCCATCAAGCTGAGTCAACACTACTGCATCTTTTGGAATGAGGGGGATGGCTGCCTAGGGGGTATGGGACACATAATGGAATGCAGAGGAAAAGCCAACCCAGATACCTCTGTATCACTGTCCTCAGCAAATCTAAGGCGGGTAGGGGTTATTGAAATTGTATTGGATAGCATGGGACCTGAGCATGACATAAATGGTATGGAATAAGGGGTGGATACTGTCCTGGTTTCAGCTGGGGTAGAGTTAAATTTCTTTGTAGTAGCTAGTATGGGGCTATGTTTTGGATTTTTTTGCTGGAAACAGCAGTGATAATGTGGAGATGTTTTAGTTGTTGCTAAGTAGCACTTACACTGGTCAAGGACTTTGTCAGCTCCCTGTGCTCTGCCGGGTGCACAAGAAGCTGGGAGGGGACACAGCCAGGACAGCTGACCCAAACTGACCAACGGGATATTCCATACCATATGACATTATGCTCAGAATATAAAGCTGGGGAAGAAGAAGGAAGGGGGGACATTTGGAGTAATGGCGTTTGTCTTCCCAAGTAACCGTTATGCATGATGGAGCCCTGCTTTCCTGGGGACGGCTGAACACCTGCCTGCCCATGGGAAGTAGTGAATGAATTCCTTGTTTTGCTTTGCTTCTGTGCGCAGCTTTTGCTTTGCCAATTAAACTGTCTTTATCTCAACCCATGAGTTTTCTCTCTTTTACTCTTCCGATTCTCTCCCCTGTCCCACCAGGGGGGAGTGAGCGAGTGGCTGCGTGGTGCTTGGTTGATGACTGGGGCTAAACCATGACAAAAGCCCATCAAGCTGAGTCAACACTACCACATCTTTTGGACTGAGGGGGGTGGCTGCCTAGGGGGTATGGGACACATAATGGAATGCAGAGAAAAAGCCAACTCAGATACCTCTGTATCACTGTCCTCAGCAAATCTAATTCCAACATGACTCTGTGCAATTTGATAGCCTTGCAATCAGGATAGGGAAGATGGGTATGAAAATAGCTGCTAGTGATGAGCTCACAGCAAGAACTTTCACACCTAAGTTTGTAAATACAGACTCCCTCAGACAGAAATTACCAACCACTCCCTTCAGCTCCTAAAGGACCCCTCCTAAACCACAGCAATAGGGGCACCACAGCACTCTGCATATGCCTTTGCTCTTCAGAGACATTGATGGGTATCCTTCATCATTCCTCTCTCCTTACTTCAGGGAGATGCTCATGCCAACATTCTTTTGTTCTCCCAGACAATAAGATATTAATATTATGGTGCCTTCTCTTTTTGACAATTATATGTACATATGTTCTAGCAAGTTTTTTGTAATATTTGTTTTCTTTATGAGAAGCTCACATAATTTTTGCAATAAAAAAGCCTTGTAAAAAGAGAAAAAGTAGGGGGTTCAGGAGTAAGGCTATTTTGTTTCAATTTGGCAGCTAACGTGGACAATGCTGCTCTTTTATGGAGGTGTTTTGGGATGAACGTCACTTAGGTGACAGTGACAGAGAGGCAGCAGCAGAAAAAAGTTGACTTGTGACCCCAGAATCACAGAATGGTAGGCGTTGGAGGGGACCTCTGGAGATCATCTTTTCCAACCCCCTGCTTGAGCAGGTATGCCTAGAGCAGGGGGCACAGGACTGCATCCAGGTGGGTTTTAATGTCTCCAGGGAATGAGACTCCACAACCTCTCTGGGCAGCCTGTTCCACTGCTCTGTCACCCTCACAGTGAAGATGTTTTTTTCTCATGTTTAAGTGGAACTTCCTGTGTTCCAACCTGTGCCCATTGCCCCTTGGCCTGTCATTGGGAACTAATGAAAAGAGTCCAGCCCCATCTCTTGACACCAGCCCTTCAGATATTTATAGGTATTGATAAGATCCCCGCTCAGTCTCCTCTTCTCCAGGCTGAACAAACCCAAGTCTCTCAGCCTTTCCTCATAAGGGAGATGCTTCAATTCCCTGATCATCTTGGTAGCTCTCTGCTGGACTTGATCAAGCAGTTCCACGTCCTTCTTAAACTGGGGGGCCCAAAACTGAACACAGTAGTACGGATGTGGTCTCACTAGTGTGGAGTAGAGGGGGAGGATAACATCCCTTGACCTGCTGTCCACACTCCTTTTCATGCACAGCAGGATACTGTTGGCCTTTTTGGCCACAAGGGCACATTAATGGCTCATGATCAGTCTGCTGCCCTCCAGCACTCCCAGGTCCTTCTCAACGGAGCTGCTTTCCAGTAGTTCAGCCCCCAACCTGTACTGGTGCATGGGGTTGTTCCTCCCCAGGTGCAGGACCTTACACTTGCTCTTGTTGAGTTTCATCAGGTTCCCCTCGGCCCAGCTTTCCAGCCTGTCCAGGTCTCGCTGGATTGCAGCACAGCCTCCTGGTGTATCAGCCACTCCTCCCAGCTTGGTATTGTCAGCAAACTTGCTGAGGGTACACTCTGTCCCTTCATCCAGGTCACTGATGAATTTATTAAACAGGACTGGACCCAGCACAGACCCCTGGGGAATACCACTAGTGACAGGCCTCCATCCAGACTCTGCCCCATTGATCATGGCCCTCTGAGCTCTGTTGTTGAACCAGTTCTCTATCCACCTCACTGTCCTCTCATCTAATGCACACTTCCTAAGCTTGTCTATGAGGATGCTATGGGAGACAGTGTTGAATGCCTTACTGAAGTCAAGGTAAATAACATCCACTGCTCTCCCTTCATAGACCCAGTCAGTCATGCCATCATAGAAGGCTATCAGGTTGGTCAAGCATGATCTTCCCTTGGTGAATCCGTGTTGACTATTTCTGATAACCTTCTTTTCCTCTACATGCTTGGAGATGGCCTCCAGGATGAATTGCTCCATCACCTGTCTGGGAACGGAGGTGAGGCTGACTGGCCTATAGTTCCCCAGGTCCTCCTTCTTGCCCTTTTTGAAGATTGGAGTGTGTGGAGGTGCAGCCCCCCGGGCCGCTTTGGGATCCCAGAATGAGCCCTATTGCATTGTTATCTTAGTCATAATGACTTGGGTGCCAGACAATCTCTCTCCACACCTGGGCCGTCTGCTGCCTGAATGGTACATCAGGTGCAGTCGGCCATATCCGCAAACCTGCATTTGCAACATTTTTTGGTGTAGTCAGCAGGATGGCAAGTTGTGTCACTGATTACTTACGAAGGCACAGTATTAACCCAAACCCTGGCTTCTCAAAAGAATGGACCCAGGATAATTGGTATAATTAGGAAGCAGTAGAGAAGCAGCTAAATGCTGTGAGGGGTTCGACTAAAGATGGTAAAGATAAAGGTATAGTCTGCAAAATGTTCGGAACATGCTTAGAGGCTGCATGTAGAAAAAGAGGGGAAACAACCCATAAAATGCAAGTTCTGCAGGATGAAATAGCGCAACGTAAAACTACTGAACTGATGTTATCAGTTAAAATAGAACAACTGCAAAAACAACTTAGGGAAGCTCAGCTGAAAGAACAAAAATTAGGAGAACATGTTGAAATTATGTTAAGCTCTGAAACCTCGTGACATGGTTCAAATCAGAAAACTGATAGTATCCCCTGAGGACTGGGATGGTAATATTTGGAATAATTCTTGTAATAGCATCTCAGAAGAGGATGATCCTCTATATCCTCCTGAACCTCCTCAGTTTATGGCCAGACCCATTATAAAAACTGAACTGCCAACAGGCCCCCAGGGAGTGCGAGGTCCAAGTACTTGCAAAACCATCCCATTTGACCTGATTCAGATAGCTAAAATTAGCAAGAACATTATGGCCCTAAACCTGGAGAAATTTAAACTGAGTATCTATGGAGAGTATGTCTTGCTGGGGGAGATAGATAAAATTTTATTGAATGCCAATAAGGCTAATGGCTATTTGGGTCCTGGACCCCCCGAACGATCCCCACTCAATAACAAGTAGGGTGGCATACTGAGCTAGTGGAATATATATACTGGAGAGAGGAGAGCCTTTGTTAATATCCAGTAGATCTTTGAATGAGCTCTCCACAGCTATTACAAAAGCTGCCTGTATTCAGGCCATGCACGAGCGAAGTTCCATTGATGTTCCCATCTCAGCAACTGTAGACTATGCTATGCTAAAGCCATTAATAAAGGGAGCCCCTACCGTACTCGAACCTTATCTTATTGAAAAATGAGATGAGATCAAAAGGGACACAGATTTTAATGCTCTGTTATCCATAAGGGATGTTGTCAGTGATGAAGATCACCAGGAAGCAACCTTGCTTCAAAGAAACCTCCCCACTTGGGCAGGACTAATGCATGACATCATAAATCATGGACGAGAAGTGGGATGGAATGATGTGTCCAGTGGAACAAATAATATAAGTCGAAATGTTAGACAGATTAAGCAAACACCTCAGAGTGACTCTCGAGAACTGGGACCCACTAATCAACAATTGAGGCCCCAGGAAGAGAGAAATGAACTATGGAAACATGCCCTGGCAATGGGTATTCCCAGAGTTGCCATTCATAAACAACTGGCTAGAGTTATTCTAAGCTTGATAGAAGCTTTTCAAAAGCAAGACACAGGACTGCTACCTGCTACTGCCCCCCCCAACCAGCTTCTACAGGACCTCCTAATCCTTTTTCCCCTCAGGGAAGGGAGTTAAAGGAATCATAGAAGCAGGCATCAAAAAACGTGTAAACCCCGGATGGCTATTGGGCCTGCCTGTCCAGAAAATTGATATTCATCAATGGATAAGTGATGATGGCCCTTATATTATGCTTCCTGTAGGTCCTCAGCAAAACCCAACTAAATTCCTAATAGATATAGGAGCACAAATATCTATTCTTACCGAAACTGATGCAATCACCTTTGGATTACGACCAGGCCGACCTAAAGTTAAATTAACTGGCATTAATGGTGGCAGTGAACTATGCCCCACTGTTAAAGTAAAAATTTGGCTTCCTGGTGAAAAACTAATAACCTGAGTTAACTTTGCAGTAAAAAATTACTATGAAAACATATTGGGGTTTGATGTTTTGATGGGATGAACCTAGCAGCTACTAAATGGTAGTATATGGTTATTCAGATCTGGAAGTCTCGGGGTGGAATCTGCCAACATCCGCCTTTTGCGAGTGGCACCTGCACTCCCCGACTCCAGTCTCACTAATGTTCCCCAGTATCCAGTGATGGCTGCTGCCAAAGATGGAATCTCGGCAAATTATTTTTAAGATGGATTTATCCTGTAGCATAAAAGGAGTAACCCGTCCGGCCTTCCCCACCAAGACTCTTCCTTTCTTTATTTTATAGGAAACGATGAACCACACTAACGACAGCATGAGAGCAACTATTATACTAGACACCAGCATCTTCACATCAACAAGCACAGAAAATGGGACAAAAACTCTTAACAGTCCATCATGATGGGGAAGGCATACATCAAGTACTGGAAAGAGTTAAAAGGGATGGAGAACATCAATGGTGGGAAGTCCTGTTTGGATGGTCTCCAATGGCAACTGGAGTGCTGAACCTGGTGCTGCACCCCATCGTGATTTTACTGACTCTTGCTATATTTTGCTTATTGTTAGACATTGTTTTATACATCAGACTTTGGAGAATGGCTAAACAAGTTATAGTGTCGCAAGGCCTCCCCCACATATATAATATTGTCTAACCACATTTAATGAAGCTTTAATAGCTATGGATGTTGATGAAACATGAAAAAAAATTTCCCTCAAATTACAATTGGAATGCAGCATTCTCTATTTATAGACACAGAAGCAAGAGGTGACCACACCACCACTTTGTGGAGAAATAGATTGACTTCAGTCACAGGGTGGATTGTGGTGGTGCAGCACCCCAGACCACCCTGAGATCTCAGGATAAGCCGTATCTTGCTGCTATCTTGGTCATAACGACTTGGGCATCAGGCAATCTCTGTCCACACCTGGGCCATCTGCTCCCTGACTTGTGTACCAGAATTGTGGCCAGAATGTAAAATATTGACCAAAGCCAATCATCTCGGTCCTATAACTAGCAATCCAAGAGGGAGACCTTTTGAGGCCTCCAGGACCGCAGTGGGCTGTATGACCCTTTATCTCCCCCTGGGCTGGGACGCCTCTCAGGGTAGATTTTGCAAGGATTGAAGGATCATCCATTGACAATTTCATGAGGACTCAAAGGCCTGATCTCACGAGGTTCACCGGCCAGCACACAAAAGTGAGCAATTTATGAAACTCACAAAAAGATAAATTTTATTCACAGGTTAACCTTGGTGCGTGGTGTGTGCGCGCGCGCAGTTTGACTATATATATTATCCCTATTCACATAAACCACTGACCAAGTCTGAGACTAAGATCGGACCTAGCTGCACCTAGAGTTCACTCTGAAAGAAGTTTAGAAAGCTAGGGGGTCTATTCTGAACCTTGTGACTCAATGGGAGGGTCCTCCTTATCCCTTGCATCCATAATCCCTCCGAATCATTCTAACTTGAACGTAATTGAATTTTCCTTTGTGCACTACTTCTATGTAAGTAATAGAGTGAACCTTGCCATTCTCGAATCTTTAACTAAGTCACTATGTTTCTATCAAATTGCTGTTTTAAAATTGGCTGATGCTTTAAAAAAATATGCAACCTAATATGGTGTTCTATCTCAAAAATATTAATAAATCTTAAATTGCTAACTAAAGCTGTGTAACAAATTATATTCCAGACAATCTGGTGTAGTCGGCAGGAAACACAAGGTTGTATTTGTGACATTTTGGTGTAATTGGCCATATCCACAAGCCTGCATTTGCGACAGAGTGACATTTGCTTTCCTCCAGTCCTTGGGCATCTCTCCTGTCCTCCATGACCTTTCAAAGATGATGGAGAGTGACTCAGAAAGAACATCTGCCAGCTCCTTCAGCACTCGTGGGTGCATCCCATCAGGGCCCATGGATCTGTGAGGATCCAGTTTGCCTAGGTGATCTCTGACCCAATCCTCCTCAACCAAGGGGAAGTCCTCCTTTCTCCAGATTTCTCTTACCTCTGAGGGCTGGGATGCCTGAAAGCCAGCCTTAGCAGTAAAGACTGAAGCAAAGAAGGCATTCAGTAACTCTGCCTTCTCTGCATATCTGCGTCACCAGGGCCCCCACCTCATTCAGCAGTGGGCCTACAGTTTCCCCAGTCTTCCTTTTACTGCTGATGTATTTGAAGAAGCCTTTCTTGTTCTCCTTGACATCCCTTGCCAGATTTTGTTCCAAGAGGGTCTTAGCCTTCCTCATCACATCTCTGCCTACCCTAACAACATTCCTATATTCCTCCCAAGTGGCCAGTCCCTTTTTCCATGTACCGTGAACCTCCTTCTTCCATTTGTGTTTCTCTAGAAGCATTTTCATCATCCATGCGGGTGTCCTGGCTCCTCTGCTTGACTTCTTCCTCCTGGGGATACACCGATCTTGAGCTCAGAGGAAGTGGTCCTTGAATACTGACCAGCTCTCTTGGACCCCCCTGCCTTCTAGAGCCCTAACCTATGGGATTCCTCCAGGCAGGTCTTTGAAGAGGCCAAAGGTGGCCCTCTTGAAGTCCACGGTTGTAATCCTACTTGTCTCCCTGCTTCTACCACGCAGGATCCTGAAATCCACGATCTCGTGGTCACTGCAGCCAAGGCTACCCTCAAGGCAGAGCTCAGTGCATTCCAGTTGCTCCCTCACATAAAGAGCAACTCCCCCACCTCACCTTGCTGGCTTGTCTTTCCTGAAAAGCCTGTAGGCATCCATGACAGCATTCCAGTCATGAGAACTATCCCACCATGTCTCTGTGACTGCAGTGAGATCATGGCCCTGCGACCGCACACAGACCTCTAGTTCCTCCTGTTTATTCCTCATGCTGCGTGCGTTGGTGTACAGGCATTTCAGAAAGGTAATTGAGCACACAGGTTTCCCTGGAAGGGTGCACAAGGACCCACTATAGCCACGCACACCCTTGAGGTGGTTGTCATCTCATGAGGCAGCTAAGGCACCTTTGTCACTGCTCTGGTTGGCCTGTCTTATTCCCCCATTGTATGTGATGGCATTAGCATTGCCACTTTGGCCCCCTCCCCCTGAGTTCCTCAGTTTAAAGCCCACCTCACCAAGTTGGCCAGCCTGCTGCCAAAGATTCCCTTGCCCCTTCTAGGCAGGTGGATTCCATCCCTCCCTAACAGGCTATGGTTCCTGGGGAATGTCCCATTGTCATAAAAGCTAAAACCCTTGAGACGGCACCAGCCACGTAGCCAAGAGATGATTTGCATTATTCACCTATTTCTAGTTGCCCATTTTTCTCCAATGGGTAAGGTGGAGAAGAAGATGACTTGGGCATCAATATTTTTCACTTGCTCCCCCAGGGCTTTATAGTCTTCCTTGGTTCTGCCCAGGCTCTGGCTTGCACCCCCTAACTCTGATTTGAAGGTTTACATTAAGAACTCTGAAAAATATTATACCTCAAAGACACATTAAAGGAGTGGTTAAAAGCTGGATGCATCTGCATTGTGAATGAATGGGGGAGAAAACCAGACATCTGTTCTGGCAAATCAATCTGCTCCTGTTCACTGAATTCCTTCCATAACAGACAGTTCGAAAAAGGGCAAAGGAGCTTCTGCAGCCTTAGACCCTACTGCTTCTTATAATGCTGTAATATCTTACTCTAAGTTAAAGTGTGTCAGGGATTCTTCCCCTTTGTTATAGGGAAAGAAGTTTCACTGAGACGCAGAACATGCTGTATATAAGCACAAAATGCCTAAGTGTAAAAAAAATTTAAATGGCAAGAGTGTTGGAGAAGCTGTAGCCTAGTTCCACTTTGAGGCTAGGCTGAAGCACAAACTGCCAGGACAGCTTGCTGACTTGCACTGAAGCAGAACTAAGTGTCCATGAACATACAGAAATCTTTCCAGAAGAGTACAAAACATATATATCCTTGCACTGTGCCTGAAAAAGTGCATCTCAGTAGCTCCAGACAAAACAGTGAATTCATTCAGATTAACAGTTGTTGGGGAAGTGGGGGGGAGTTGTGGGGATTTTTTCCTTTTTGTGCAAAATGTATAGCTCATGTAAATTCTGTTCATCCCTACTGTTATTCACAAATATTCCCTTATTATACCTAACTGACATCACTTTCAGATACTCCTAGAAAAGGACTGTGGCATCATGTTTCTGTTCTGAGGCTCCCTTGCACTCTCCACTCACACAAATTGCTGCCTTTGTGATTGTTCTACTTAGATATACTTATTGTATATATACACAAACTAACTCATGGTCACATTAGTCTAAACTCCCAAGTCTAAGGAGGCCAAAGAAAATAATGAAATGAGAGACTGATCCTGAAGTCCTGAAAAAAATGTGGTTCATAAATAATAGGATAAGACAAAAATTACAGATGATGCAACTATCTACAAACAAGACTGCTATCAGGAAAATACCCTCTATCATATCAAACCTGGATTCTTTAGACTTTATCATTTCCCAGCTATCTGACATGACATTTTTATTCAGTGCCTTCTCTTTTTTCCTTTAATTTACCTACTTATTAGAAATATACATGTATCACTGATTTCATATCTCTCAACCCTACCTACTCAGTTCAACAGGTGATAATCCTTGGTAGGTAAACTGGAATTGCAATTGACTTTGTAAGAATAAAGATCTAGACTTCAGTGTTGAACTTGTTTAGTCAGGGTGTTCAAGCTTAATGCTTTGTACCCTCAACCATAATAATGAAATATGGGTTTTTTTTCTACAGGGGAAAAAAAAAATCACTGTTTATTTTCTATTAGAACAAGCAACTGAAACCTCCTTACTTAAAAGTGTAACTAGGCCTCCTAACTCTTCTTTGTTAAAAGAACATTAATATTTATTTGTACTCTCAATAATGAGGAAAACATTAAGACTGATTGCTAAAGGACACTCCTTTTGCTCTGATAGCATGATTCTCTGCTATAATGTACATTATTGACAATTATATTTTCTTTTAATACCATTCAATAACTCAAAGACAATTAGGAAAGTTGGCCACTACAGATTTAAGCTGTAACAAAAGTCTCTTCAGGCTTACTCTGAAAAGCTTGCTAACAGCTGTTTGTCTTTTAGATTTGAAATGGAAAACAAACCATAAAGCAGACAATAGTTAATGTGGAGACTTGCTAAATTTGTCTTTTCCCCAAAATTGTCACTATTCAAGGGATGGCATATAAAACTATTAAGCAGGTGATGTTGCTAGAAGGGAGACTGCAAGGAAGAAAAAGCAGTTACCAAATCAAGTAAGGATACATTCATTATTAGTTTAATTCCCCTTTCTTTAACATTTCTTCCTCAATTTAATTAGTCTCTCCCAAGGCACTCAGTCTTAGCCATCTTTCTATTCAAAAGAAAGCTTGCTTGCCAAGGAAAATATGTCCAAAACCCTCCCAACTCTGCATTAGTGAGACTGGTTTCTATAAATAACCCCTGTGAAAACTATCATATTTTCAGCCTACAAAGTCAAATTATTAAACCTGACATCTCCATTATATCCAGCTGTAGCACAAGTCCTCTTTTCTATCTGAGATCTGCTACTTTACCTTGCAGACAACAGAAACACTGCAGCTGTGGATGGATAGTGTTTCCTATGAGAGACTTAAAGGAATACTATGAACTTTGATTTAACAGATCGAAAAGATTGCATAAAAGTCTCCTGGACTTTATTAACCCTAGATTTTCAGCACAGTAAGCTTTGTTTTAAAAAGGGGATAGATTTTTTTTAATTCAAAGTTTAAACAAGTTTATTATATTATTAGTAATGCTAACTTTATCAGTTTACAGTCATAAAGTCATAAGTCTAATGATTCCTGCCCTTTTAAGCCTCATATCCCAATGGCATATGCTGGAAGCATCTCATTTTTAGTGTCTCAATTTCTATAGAGATTAGGAAAACCTTGAAGAATACTAGTCTCAGAGGCTCAAAATCTAAACTCAACCATTTTTAGTTAAAGGAAATATCATGATCTTTGAGGGACATAACTCCTGAATTTTTAACTCCTGACAACACTTCTGGTATGTTGAGCCACATTTTCCATGAGATACTTCCATAGGGTATAGAACGCTTTATAAACTCATCCCCCAATGACAGATATCCAAGACAGAAAGAGTGAAATAGAGACTAGTTATTACTGCCTGGAATGTTCTCAGTTCTTAGGCAAGGTAACCAGCTATAAAGTTTTGTTACTGCTTCTAAAATCAGGATGCTGCTTTGCTCACATTAGTATATCCAGCTGTCCTGTCTGCTTTAGGACCCATTTATTTGCAATCATTTTTCAATGCATTTTTACTTCTGTTCACCAATTTATAAATGTAGCTATGTTACCAATTTTTCTTCTACATTCTTCTGTGCTACACACACTTAAATATGGTGTTTGCTTTTGTTATTTCTCACTTTCCCTCCATGAAGAATCTATAGCAGTGCTCAGCAGAAGCAACAATGAACAAATGAGTTCCTCTCAAATTGACTTTTTTTCTCTCTTTAGGTTTACCTTAAAAAAACAGAAAAGGATGTTGTGGTTTAGCCAGCAACTCAGCCCCACACAGCCACTCGCTCACTCCCCCACAGGCGGGATGGGGGAAGAGAATCAGAAAGGTAAAGCTCATGGGTTGAGATAAAAACAGTTTAATAATTAAAATAAAATTATAACAACAACAACAGCAACAATAATGCAATGGAAAGGAAAATTATGAGAGAGGCGTGAAACCC
The DNA here is from genome assembly GCF_949628215.1 of Phalacrocorax aristotelis. Taxonomy (NCBI): domain Eukaryota; kingdom Metazoa; phylum Chordata; class Aves; order Suliformes; family Phalacrocoracidae; genus Phalacrocorax; species Phalacrocorax aristotelis. The sequence goes on from NC_134310.1 coordinate 16,867,189, forward strand.
AAGGCGGGGGAAAGGGGGAATGAACAACCAAAACAAACCACATGCGACGCAGCTGCTCACCACCCACCAACCCAATGCCACCAGTCCCTGAGCCACAACTGCCTCCCCACGTGCCAACCGCCCTGGTTAATATACTGGTCATGGTGTCACATGGTATGGAATGCATATCCCAGTGGCCAGCTTGGGTCAGCTGTCTTGGCTGTGGCCCCACCCCTCCTGGCCTCCTGCAGACTGGCAGAGCCCAGGAAGCTGGAATGGTCCCTAACTCCTATAGGCACTGCTTAGCAACACTTAGCCGCTACTTCACAGCAACTAAAGCATCAATGTGCTATTGGCACTTTACCAGCTACAGTGAAGAGAATTAACTCTATCCCAGCCAAAACCAACACAAGGAATACTCAGTTTTTCTATTTTATGTCTGCAAAATAACAGACTGTAATATATGACACCAAACCAGAAATGGAAGAGTCTGCATTAGTAAATGATCTTTCCACTTTACTTTGCCATACGGCTATGTCCTGAGCATCAGAAAGCTTCCAAGTATTTTGTACTAAGCACTCCATTGAACACCGTTTGTTAGTTATGTAAGCAGGAAAAAAAAGTCAACTAACGCTCCCTTACTCCAGTCTTTCCAAAGTGCACAAAACAGCTTGCAGTTACAATTACACATCCCTCAATAAATTTCATCTTCCGTGGATGCTAAAGCTGATGGTATTACAGCAGTTTACCGAGAAGACAACCTATCTGTCGTGGTTTAGCCGGCAGCTCAGCCCCACACAGTCACTCGCTCACTCCCCCACCGGTAGATGGGGGAGAGAATCAGAAGGGTAACGCTCGTGGGTTGGGATAAGAACAGTTTAATAATTTAAATTAAAAGAAACAACAGTAGAAATGCAATGTAAAGGAGAACAACGAGAGGCGCAAAGCCCCGGGGGAGGGGGAAGGGAGGGGAGAGGGGGAACGAACCGCCGAAACAAACCGCACGCGCCACAGCCGCTCACCGCCCGCTGACCCAATGCCACGCCGCCTCCGCGCTGCCACTGCCCCCCCCCCCAATATATTGGTCATGGTGTCACATGGTATGGAATGAACCTGCCATTGGCCAGTCGGGGTCAGCCGTCCCCACCATGGCCCTGCCCCTCCCAGCCCAACCCCCCCGCCACGCGGCAGAGCGCAGGAAGCTGGAAAGGTAGCCGACCCCCACAGTGAGGAGAATTAACCCCTTCTCAGCCAAAACCAGCACATTCTCCACCCCTTATTCCATACCATTTAAACCATGCCCAGGTCCCATATGATGCAATACAACCGTACCAACCACCACCCCTCCCCTTCCCATCCTTTAACATAATACACAGACATCATTCCCTTAGTTCATGGACCTTCCCTGTAAAATGTCCATTGAGTTCACCCAGTCCATGACTCTGGGCTCCACCTATTGTATCAGTCTTTCCGGGTGGGAGAGATGCTGTGTGGCGTTGGGTTGCTGCATACTGAGTCAGTCATCGTTCCATCACTGCTGCACGGCTTGTTTCACTGTTTATCTTCCATGGGTTGGGAGGCTTGTACTCTGATATCATTGATACAACACAGAGGTGACACACAGTATTATATAGCAGTTTGCATTGTGCCATTCAGTTCATTGACTGTTTTCACCCAAAATCAAATCCCCTTGAGACACACATCGGATTTCTCCATCCTCCCACATCACCCACCAAGTGCACCCAGGTCCTCGAGCAAAAGCAATCCCATGAATGGGTTTGCCTTTGCCGGAGGCAGGAAGAACCCAGACTGTTTTGCCCAGCATACTTTTTGTGTGCACTACAGGGACTCTATCCCCTTCCACAGTACGTAAGATTTCTGACTGGGCAGGGCCAGCTCGGTTGGCAGATCCCCTTGTGTTGACTAACCACATGGCTTTTGCTAAATGTGTATCCCAGTGCTTGAATGTCCCACCCCCCATTGCTCTCAGTGTAGTTTTTAACAGTCCATTGTACCGTTCAATTTTCCCAGAGGCTGGTTCATGATAGGGGATGTGATATACCCACTCAATGCCATGCTCTTTGGCCCAGGTGTCTATGAGGCTATTTCGGAAGTGAGTCCCATTGTCTGACTCAATTCTCTCTGGGGTGCCATGTCGCCACAGGACTTGTTTCTCAAGACCCAAGATAGTGTTCCGGGCAGTGGCGTGGGGGACAGGATATGTTTCCAGCCAGCCAGTCGTTGTTTCTACCATTGTAAGCACATGGTGCTTGCCTTGGCGGGCCTGTGGGAGTGTGATATAGTCAATTTGCCAGGCCTCCCCATATTTATATTTCAGCCATCGTCCCCCATACCACAGAGGCTTTACCTGCTTCGCTTGCTTGATTGCAGCGCATGTGTCACATTCGTGGATAGCCTGTGCAATAATATCCATGGTCAAGTCCATCCCTCGATCACGAGCCCACCTGTATGTTGCATCTCTCCCTTGATGGCCTGAGGTGTCATGGGCCCACCGAGCTAGAAATAGTTCACCCTTATGCTGCCAGTCCAGATCCACCTCAGCCACTTCAATCTTGGCAGCCTGATCTACCTGCTGGTTGTTCCGATGTTCTTCAGTGGCCCGACTCTTGGGGACGTAAGCATCCACATGACGTACCTTTACAACCAGGTTCTCTACCCAGGCAGCAATATCTTGCCACAATGTGGCAGCCCAGATGGGTTTGCCTCTGCGCTGCCAGTTGCTTTGCTTCCATTGCTGCAGCCAGCCCCACAAGGCATTTGCCACCATCCAGGAGTCAGTATAGAGATAGAGCACTGGCCACTTTTCCCGTTCAGCGATGTCTAAGGCCAGCTGGATGGCCTTTACCTCTGCAAACTGGCTTGATTCACCTTCTCCTTCAGCAGTTTCTGCTACTTGTCGTGTAGGACTCCATACAGCAGCCTTCCATCTCCGGTGCTTTCCCACAAGGCGACAGGACCCATCAGTGAACAGGGCATATTGCTTCTCATCTTCTGGCAGTTTGTTATAGAGTGGGGCTTCTTCAGCACGTGTCACCTCCTCCTCTGGTGATAATCCAAAGTCTTTGCCTTCTGGCCAGTCCATGATCACGTCCAAGATTCCTGGGCGACTGGGGTTTCCTACTCGAGCCCGCTGGGTAATCAGTGCAACCCATTTACTCCACGTACCATCAGTTGTATGGTGTGTAGAGGGGACGTTTCCTTTGAACACTCAGTGCAGCACCGGCAGTCGGGGTGCCAGGAGCAACTGTGCTTCAGTACCAACCACTTCTGAAGCAGCTCGAACCCCTTCATATGCTGCCAATATCTCTTTTTCAGTTGGAGTATAGCGGGCTTCAGACCCTCTGTATCCCCGACTCCAAAACCCTAGGGGTCGACCCCGGTTCTCCCCATGTGCTTTCTGCCAGAGGCTCCAGGTAGGGCCATTCTCCCCAGCTGCAGTGTAGAGCACATTTTTTACATCTTGTCCTGCCCGGACTGGCCCAAGAGCTACTGCATGGACTATTTCTCGTTTAATCTTTCAAAGGCTTGTTGTCGCTCACGGCCCCATTTGAAAGCATTCTTCTTCCGGGTCACTTGATAGAGAGGGCTGACGAGCAGACTGTAATTTGGAATATGCATTCTCCAAAAACCCACAACATCCAAGAAAGCTTGTGTTTCCTTTTTGCTAGTTGGTGGAGACATGGCTGCTATTTTGTTGATCACATCCATTGGAATCTGACGACGACCATCTTGCCATTTCATTCCTAAGAACTGGATTTCTCGTGCAGGTCCCTTCACCTTACTTTGTTTTATGGCAAAACCAGCTTTCAGAAGGATTTGGACTATTTTCTCTCCTTTCTCAAAAACTTCTTCCGCTGTGTTGCCCCACACAATGATGTCATCAATGTATTGAAGGTGTTCTGGAGCTTCTCCCTGTTCCAGTGCAATCTGAATCAGTCCACGGCAAATGGTAGGACTGTGTTTCCACCCCTGGGACAGTCGATTCCAGGTGTACTGGACGCCCGTCCATGTGAAAGCAAACTGTGGCCTGCATTCTGCTGCCAGAGGGATTGAGAAGAATGCATTAGCAATATCAATTGTGGCATACCACTTGGCCGCCTTTGACTCCAGTTCGTATTGAAGTTCTAGCATGTCTGGCACAGCAGCACTCAACGGTGGAGTGACTTCATTCAGGCCACGATAGTCTACTGTTAGTCTCCACTCTCCATTAGACTTCCGCACTGGCCATATGGGACTGTTAAAGGGTGAGTGGGTCTTACTGATGACTCCTTGGCTCCTCAGTTGGTGAATGAGTTTATGGATGGGGATCAGAGAGTCTCTGTTGGTGCGATATTGCCGCCGGTGCACTGTTGTGGTGGCGATCGGCACCTGTTGTTCTTTGACCTTCAGCAACCCCACCACAGAAGGGTCCTTTGAGAGACCGGGCAAGGTAGACAGCTGTTCAGTTTCCTCCATCTCCAAGGCAGCTACACCAAAAGCCCACTTGTAACCTTTTGGGTCCTTGAAATACCCTCTCCTGAGGTAGTCTATGCCAAGGATGCACGGAGCCTCTGGGCCAGTCACAATGGGGTGCTTCTGCCACTCATTGCCAGTTAGGCTCACTTCGGCCTCCAATACAGTTAGCTCTTGGGATCCCCCTGTCGCTCCAGCAATGCTGATGGGTTCTGCCCCTATATAGTTTGATGGCATTAAGGTGCACTGTGCGCTGGTGTCCACTAAAGCTTTATACTCCTGTGGGTCAGACGTGCCAGGCCATCGGATCCACACAGTCCAGTAAGCCCGGTTATCCCTTTCCTCCACCTGGCTGGAGGCAGGGCCCCTCTAGTCCTGATCATGGCAGTCACAACTCACTTCCTGTAAATGTGAATCAGGAGTCCCTCTATTACACTTAGAAATAAAATCTGCGCTTCTACTCCTCTGTCTGGGGACTTGCTCGCTGGAAACTGGAGCAGCAGCTTTCCTGGAAGAGCCTCCCTGAGTGACTGTTCTTCCTTGCAGTTCATGTACTCGTGCCTGTAGGGTCAAAGTAGGCTTGCCATCCCACCTCATCATGTCCTCTCCGTGGTCACGCAGGTAGAACCATAGGGTGGCCCGTGGTGTGTATCCTCTCCTTTGAGCCAAAGGACACTTATTCCTAACAGCTGAGACACTGCTCTGTCGAGGTGGGGAGTAGGACAGATCTTCTTTGAGTTGCTGGACCTCTTGGGATAGTTTCTCCACAGCAGAGACGAGCGAGGAAGAGATATTTGTGTCGTAATCCCGGAGTCTATCAATCACCTCTGCCACCGTTGGTGTCTCGTCATCTTTCCAGGACATCACTGCCAATGAGGTTGCATGCGAAGATGGTGTGCTCCGTACAAACTTCCGCCACATGGGTCGTGTGCACTAGGCTTCATCTGGATCTTTGGATGACCGTTGATCGTCCAGGTCACCATAAATCACCTCAAACACAGCTAATTCCCTTAGATACTGGATGCCTTTCTCCATAGTTGTCCATTTTCCTGGATGATATGTAACATCTTCTTTAAAGGGATACCTTTCCTTCACTCCGGACAGGAGTCGCCTCCAGAGGCTGAGGGCTTGTGGTTTTTTTCCAATTGCTTTGTCAACGCCCCCTTCCCCAGAAAGGGATCCCAATTGTTTGGCTTCTTTTCCCTCTAGTTCCAGGCTACTGGCCCCATTATCCCAGCATCGGAGCAGCCAGGTGGCAATGTGCTCACCTGAACGATGGCTATAATCTTTTCGCATATCTCGCAACTCGCTTAAGGACAGGGATCGGGTGGTCTCTATTTCATTTATTACTTCTCCCTCCTCTCCCCGTGATGGCCCTGGTTCTTCGTCATCCCGTTCTAAACGAGTTGATGTCCGCTTCCAATATTTCGTCTTGTGTATGGGGGCAACTGATACTGGTACGGGTTTATTTTCTGAGCTAGCTCCGGTACTTGTTGTGGGGGTTTGAGTGGCTGCAGTGCCTGTCCTCAGTGCTGGATTGTCTACAGCGCCAGTCACTTTGCATTTCAGTCCAGAGACATTCTCTTCCCCCTGGGGGCACTGAATACTGTTGAGCAGGGCTCAGTATGCGTGGGCCAGACCCCAGCATGTTGCAGTTATCTGTGTCTCTGGAGTTCCCAGCGTAACAACATACTTTCTCCAAATATTCTACTAGTTTTTTAGGATTCTGCACTTGTTCGGGGGTGAAACTCCAAAACACTGGGGGTGCCCACTGCCCTAGGTATTTGCCCATGCTATCCCACATGCCCTGCCGCTCGTAACTATCAAGCCTCGGGGCAGATTTCTGGGTGATATTCTTAAGTTGCTTAGTCAAAACCAAAACAACATGCCCAAAAACTAACAATAAGTGCACCTTAACCACCCAAGGATGTTCAAGATGCAAAAACGTTGTTGTAACAAAGGCACAGACATCATAGAACAAAGTTGCAAAGGTACTATTCTGTATTTCCTCCATATAAAATCTCTCAGAGGAGGAGGAAGTATAATTGCTAATTGCCTCAACAAGGTGGTATCCGAAGTACAGTAACGGTTTCAGCAAAAACCCCAAATACCAGATAAAGCTGAAAACGAGTGTTCGTATAACAAATCTTGTAGGCAAAACATTACTGATCACAGCAGAACACAGCAGACTCAACAAACCAACACCGATTTTTAACACCAACTGCAAAAAGGACAACATGGTGCTGTGACCAGCAGCTGTTGTTATCTCCAACCCTTGAGCCCCACGTTGGGCGCCAAAATGACTGTCGTGGTTTAGCGGCAGCTCAGCCCCACACAGCCACTCGCTCACTCCCCCACCGGTAGATGGGGGAGAGAATCAGAAGGGTAACGCTCGTGGGTTGGGATAAGAACAGTTTAATAATTAAAATTAAAAGAAACAACAATAGAAATGCAATGTAAAGGAGAACAACGAGAGGCGCAAAGCCCCGGGGGAGGGGGAAGGGAGGGGAGGGGAGAGGGGGAACGAACCGCCAGAACAAACCACACGCGCCGCAGCCACTCGCCGCCCGCCGACCCGGCGCCGCGCCACCTCCGCGCTGCCACTGCCCCCCCCTCAATATACTGGTCACGGTGTCACATGGTATGGAATGAACCTGCCATTGGCCAGTCGGGGTCAGCCGTCCCCACCATGGCCCTGCCCCTCCCAGCCCCCGCCCCCGCCACGCGGCAGAGCGCGGGAAGCTGGAAAGGTAGCCGACCCCCACAGTGAGGAGAATTAACCCCTTCTCAGCCAAAACCAGCACACTATCACTTGAGGCATTTTCCCTAGAAGCCTGTTATGTCATGACCCAGTTATCTATTCCTCTCTGGATCTGCTCTTAAACTGTTCACAGAAATTTATGCTTGAACTTCACCCTCACTCATCAGGCTCATTCATCTCTTTGTGACAGAAGTCTACTAGCTCAAGTAAGAGTAATGAAGTAGTTCTCATGTTTCACACCAGAGCTATACACCTGGAGACCACTCAAGACATTAACATAAAGAGGGGTCTCCAAATCACAACCCATGCTGGATTATTTGGATTCATGACAGATATAAGAAAGTGGATGCTGCTGACAGCATTTCCCTTCTCCAGCCTCAAGGCAGAAGACATTTAGTGACAGGGTAGGAAATCTGTATTCCCATCATTCTCTCTACCCCACAAGCACTATATTCATTCAGGAAATGAACACAGGTTCATGGTGGGTTTTTTTCCACTGTTGTTATACTACCCAACCAAAAGCAGAAAGGTGTAACTATCCATCTTGCCACATGCCTCTGTTAATAACTCTGATGTGCAATCTTTGCATTTCAAGACCAGAATTTAATGCTAACAGCTCTCCATAGCATTGTTCTTATTGATTTGCATTTTAACAGTCTACAACTGTCAGCAGAAATATTTCTATATCTGTGCTTTGTTCTACTTCCTTGGCATCATCATTAAAGTAGCTGAGCTGGTCCCAAGTATTCGCAAACAAACATATTTCTCTTTATACACAAGCTATACAAAGCATAGTTCAATTAATTTACCATTTCAGAGTCCTAACTGATTTTAGGAGGAATTTCTTTTTCATCAGTATATACTGACAAATTCCTCAGTATTTCTATATATTGACAAATACAAACACTTGTATTCAGCTTATTTGATACCAACATGTACAGAAAAAATGGGTGTTTCAAATATATAACCCCACATTGAAGGAACAGTGACTTGCTTTCTGAACTGACATTGACTTACTGTCTGTCTTTTTGTGAACAAAGCAGAGGAGAAAAAAAAAGTTTACATAATTGTCCTGGCATTACACACAGAAGTAACTGTTTGTCCTGTTCTATAGCATTAAAAAATCAATCAAACACACTTCAGACTTCTTTAGTAGTCAGACTCTCTTGCAGCGAGCAGATGCTTTGGACTGACATTAAAGTTTAAAACTTTCATCTTCCTTTAATTGCCTGTTAATCTTCTGTGGTTTTATCCTCCATATTACTCTCATTCTCCAGGACACTTGGGCTGACCTAGAATCCTAAGTCTATAAAATCTTTACTATAATGTATAGTTCAGAACACAGCTTAGCCAGACATAAAAAAATCACATTTTTGGCCCCTGTGTCAGCAAAAAGATTTGGGTTGTTTTTCTGTTTGGTTGTTTTTGGGGTGGTTTGGTTTTTTTTTTAAATCAACTGCATCTCTTCTGTTCTTCACTTTTGTATAAACATTGGGCTAAAATGATAATCTTAGTTTCTTTTTTTTATCTCTTCTTTTCTTCTTTGTGCTTTATCTCTTTCTACAGCGGTTGGCTACAGTATCTCAGATCAGCAGGGAGCAGCATGGTCAAGCCATGTATCTTTTAAGTCAGAAAATATAGTTAATATCAAATTGTCTGACTTTTTATTTTTGAGTAGTGTTTTTAGTGATGTTTAAGATGCTACTCAGCATACAGAAATATTTATATTAGTCTCTAACCTCTATTTCTAGTTTTTAATTTGCTGATTGCAAGGTCATATGGTCCTAGACTATCTTCCTCACTATTTGTCAACTAGGGGCATATTTCTTGGACCGGTGTGGCTACATGCTACTATTTTTTTTATAGAAGTCATCAACTGTAATACAGAACCACTGAAAAAGTTGTCTTTCATAGAATCATTTAGGTTGGAAAAGACCCTTAAGATCATCAAGTCCAACCATTAACCTAGCACTGCCAAGTCCATCGCTAAACCATGTCCCTAAGCACCACATCCAAGCATCTTTTAAATACCTCGAGGGATAGTGACTCAACCACTTCCCTGGGCAGCCTGTTCCAATGCTTGACAACCCTTTCAGTGAAGAAATTTGTTCTAATATCCAATCTAAACCTCCCCTGGTGCAACTTGAGGTCATTTCCTCTTGTCCTATCGCTTGCTATTTGGGAGAATAGACTGACACCCACCTCACTGCAACTTCCTTTCAGGTAGTTGTAGAGAGCAATAAGGTCTCCCCTCAGCCTCCTTTTCTCCAGACTAAACAACCCCAGTTCCCTCAGCTGCTCATCATAAGACTTTCTATTGCCCTTACCACCCCCTTCTCATTTTTAATAATGATTTTAGACTTTCAGTTTTGACACAGACTTTTTTCTCCTCAAGTTTCAACTTCTGTTAGTGACAGTCTCATTTGGCTAACTTCTCTGCCTATACTAGTACTAGCTTTGTTTCAAAGCTATCCAAATTAACATGTGGAGTGGTTAAGAGGCCTTTGCATCTTTCAAATTTGTGCTAGAAGTGTCTATACGGTGTCATGGTTTTAGCTGGGACAGAGTTAATTGTCTTCACTGCAGCTGGCATAATGCTGTGCTTTGGACTTAGTATGAAAACAATGCTGAGATAACACACCGATGTTTTGGTTGTTGCTGGGTAGTGCTTGTACTAGTCAAGGACTCTTCTAGCTTCCCATGCTCTGCCGGGTGCACAAGAATCCGGGAGGGGCGGGGCCACATCTAAGAGAGCGGATTCAAACTGGCCAGAGGGATATTCCATATCATGTAATGTCATGCCCAGTATGTTAACTGGGAGGAGCTGCCCAGGGGAGGGAAGCAGCAATCACGGCTCGGGGATGGGAAGTGTCGGTCGGCGAGTGGTGAGCGGTTGTATCGTTTTTGGTTTTGGGGTTTTTTTCCCCTTTTTCCCTTTTCCTTTTTATCATATTATCATTATTGTTATTATTATCATAATAATTATTATGATAATTATTCTTTTATTGTAATTATTAAACTGTTCTTACCTCAACCCACAAGTTTTTTTGTGCTTTTGCTCTTCCGATTCTCTCCCCCATCCCACAGGGGTGGGGGGAGTGAGCGAGCGGCTGCGTGGTGTTTAGTTGCCGACTGAGGCTGAACCACAACAACTGAAAGCTCCTTTTATCATGTTTTTGGAGATAAAATTAGTGTGGTTTGTGGAGGAGGCCAGGAAATTCTTGGTCCTTAAATATTTGTATTTGAAAAACACCAAAAATTTTAGACCCCCAAGAAATGTATTTGCTTGATACAGGATGAAGACAGCATACAAGAAATAAGAATTTAATAGTCAGGGATCTATATGTTAAACAATATACAAGTTTAAAAATATGCGAGTTAAAAAATAAAAAAAACTCCAACCCCAAAATTAAAAAAACCCCAACAAACAAAAAAATCCACAAACACAACCACAAACAAACATCCCACACCAACACAACAAAAGAAACCCACAGAAAAACCCCTAACCCTCAGCCGAAAGATATCATGATATTATGCCAGCACAGCTACAGCATTTTCTAATAGATTTTGAATCTGTATTGGAATGTATTCCAACAATAGTTAAAATTATGTATAATTCTGTTGTGGAACAATTTTTATCATCAAAATAGAGCAATTTGATTCTCACCAAAATACTCAAGTAGCCAAAATATGGCACTAGTAATTCTTGATTCCTACAGATCCTCTTTAAAAGCTATTAATTCCATATCAGTTAAGTTTTTTAAAGTGCTTTTCAGTTACCTTCCTGTAAATCACCAAACCAATACCCTATCACCACATATCTACTGTGCTCAGAACAAACTCTAAGTATGACAACTGTTAAGCTTGAGAGACTTGAAGGCTAACTTAAAACTTGATTTAAATTTTTCAGCTGGGTCAAAAAGTCCATCCTAACTCCCATTGTTTCAAAACTTCATATTTTTTAAAGAGTCTAAAATAAGTATTTGAACATGACTGACAGGGATTATTCCATTTTCTTTCTTCATGGCATGCATAATTGCTAATTCTTGCATAATTTACCTTTGCATAAGCAATAGATAAACAAATAGTTGGCATTAGGAAGGAGGAGTGTAAATATTATTTTTGTAAAAACTTATTAATAGACTTGCTACACTACAGTGATTGACATCAAACTAAAATTTTATCCAAGCATTGACTGTTCAAGATGCTTCAATAAATATTGCTTAAAATGAGAATGTGTATATCAGTTGAGAAATGTTAATGCTTAGTAATAAAAATCTTTATACAGTACTGTTGCATGTTTAGTAACTGGATTTATGTTGACATTGTGTAAAGGAATGTAAAAAGTAATTAACACTAGGTAATTTTGTAGCTTTGGAGGCTTGAGGGGGGACTGAATACTGGCCCAGGAGAAAAGAGGTTGCACCATGGCTTCAAAGTCAATAGCAGAATACCCACTGACTCAGCGGGACCAGAATTTCACCATAGGAATACAAATTTAAAACTGAGGTGAGAATTGTAACAAAGGCATTCAAGTGAGGTGAAAATATCAGCATTCTTCAGTTTAGACCGTAACAACCTCACATTAACAAAAAAATAAAGAACATGCCAAGTGATTCACAGTTCTTGAACTTTATGTAGTTAATTATATTCTGTCAACAGAGTAAGAAATGTTCAAGAATTCAGTAATCCCAGTACGAAGCCTTTATATAAAGTAGAATTATGCTTTAATACAATAATGTGTTATATTTGTACAATGTATGCATACAATTCCATAAATATTCAAATATTGTAACCCTTGTGATTTTGAACAAGCTTTCTGTTATAACTGAGAGATCAATGGGGTCTTTGAGAAGTGTGATTTCTGTTCTGGATTTCCCAAGCGATCACTTCTATCTGCTCCTGCTTTCACTCTCTCAGATGCAGTGATTGACACTTTAATGGTATATGCAATAGTAGTCATCTTCAAGTTTACTCTTTAGTGGAAGGCAGTATATAAACCCAAGTACATTAACTTACCATAACAAGTCTAGAAAAGTTACAATCTTATCTCAATTCTACCACAATTAGATGAGCAGCATAGGAGAAAGAGTAATATCCTAGAATACTTTCTTCTCATTTTGAAAGGGTTTTGCATAAGGAGGGGAGAAGGGGGGAAAATTATTTTTATTTGTTAAGGCATTTATTTCTAATAACAAAATATATTTACTGCTTTCCATTTTAAGCAGCATGCTATAATTCAGCTAGAAAAACTGATTGAAAAATGAAACAAAACTCTCAGTCAGGCAAGTAATTAGTTGAAACCCTCCCACTATAATATCTTCTGTGCCATTCATGTGCATATGCATACTCTGTCAAATTACCTGAGAAATTACATTATATAAAATATATAGGCATTTTTTCCTTCAAAATATGCCATTCGGTCCACTAACTGGATTATTTTCTCTCTCTCCTTTGTGGCTTTCAGATAGTGAGGAAGGATCATCCCATACCACAATTATTCTAATTTTTCAAATTTGTTTATTCTATATCTGATCTAGACAGAAAGTGTTAAAATAAAAGGGAAGCAGCAGGAGCTCTACTGTCAGACTAGCCAACAATTTTCTGCTCTTATTAACCTTCAGTTAACAAGACCGTTTGCTTCTGTGTCCATCAAAGTTAACAGAAGTCAAACAGTTGATTTCAGTGTGTGTTGCTGCTACATGACATTTTACATGTAATTTTACTTGAAATGCAAATTTAGAGGTCATAAAATCATAAGAAAATAAGTGAGATCTTAAATATTTTCTTCACTGTATGCATGATATTTTCTCTTCTTTATGGAATAAACTATCTGGGTTATTTCATTTTGAGAGTTCAGATAAAGAATGTAGTCTAGTAAAGTTCATCAGCAATAAGTATGAATGCAAACCTTTAATTAATTATGGTTTTTTTAAAAAAAACAAACCAACGCATTCAACACTTATGACACTGTAGTAGCAATATGTATATTAGTATTTAGGATAAACATTTGAGATTTAAATGTCAATTCCCATGTGGTGCTAAGATATGCAGTCATTATTAAGATTGTGAAACTATTCTTTGGCATATTAACAGCAATATGATAATGCAGCCTAGTGCTTCAGGCATTAGTTCACACACACTGTAGCTCTCCTTCCCTGGAGCAATATTTTACACAGAAGAAAGTGGAAGAAAAAACAGTCTGTGACATTTAGGAAAAACGAAATACAAGTTACAAGAGTAATGAAGGGCAAAAAGTTCCCTGAATTCAATGACCTTCTTCAAGCTGAATGAGCAAGAAAAACTGGAAAGACACATAGGCTCTCATGCAATGCACAAGAGTCATGGATCTATCTGGGAACACCCCTGAAAATTCAAAGGGACATTTTAAGCTCATACAAACAAATTCCTAAGCTGTATCAGCTGCTTCTTCATGGATGATGCCCTGTCTCCAATACCCCTCCAACACAGAGGTAGGTGGGGAGGAAGGTATCCTGAATTAGAAATCTCTGAAGCAACTACTCATGGGGGGGGCAGGGAACAGTTGTGCATTGCCTTGCCACTTCCTCTGCTATTTCTTTCCTAGAATAGAAGGTTAGGGAAGAGGAATTTTATAGTTCTGAAAAATTCTGCTAAGAGCAGATATTTCTATTTGATACTTCATTTGACACTAGTCCCCAAGCAAACCATACAATTGCTGTACCTAAGTGAGGCTGGGCACCCATGGTAACAGCATGGATTCTAGGACATGTGCTATCTCATCCTGATACTCAAAAGTTGAAGCTCACAGGTTGACACAGGTATTCTTCCCAGGAGCAAATAAAAAATTCTGCTCACTTTTTTAGATTGAGCGGCTTGCAGCAACATTGCAAAATCAGAGAGAAGCCCTAAAATACTTCTCCAAGCTTAGCTTAGGTGAGCTAACATGTTTTCTTTTCTTGTAGAATCAAAACTGAAAGATTCAGTTCAGTAATTAATCTTTTACTACCAGATCACTGATACCATCATAATTCTACATTTCTCAGCACAGTTCTATATATTACAGGGTTTTTATAAAATAACCAGAGCTTCTGATTGATAAACTCTGGGATTACGAAGCAAATAACTCTTCCACCCTTGACTCTGCTGTGAAGAAACTGTCCCAAGAGGTCCAGGAACTCAAAAAAGATATGTCCTACTCTCCACCTCTATGGAGTAGTGTCTCAGCCATTAGAAATAAGCATAGTTCTGAACAAAGGAGAGAATATACATCACAGGTCACCCTATGGCTTTACCTCCACGACAACAGAGAGGACATGAGGAAGTGGGATGGAAAACCTACCTCGACCCTAGAGGCACGAGTATGTGAGCTGCAAGGAAGAACAATCACTCAGGGAGTTTCTTCCAGGAAAGCTGCTGCTCCAGTTTCAAGTGAGTAGATCCCCATACAGAGCAGTAGAACTGCTGATTTTATTTCTGAGCTTAATGGAGAGATTCCTGATTCACATTTACAGGAAGTGAGTTACGAATGTCACGATCGGGACGAGAGGGGCCCTGCCTCCAGCCAGGTGGAGGAAAGGGATAACCAGGTTTAATGGATTGTGTGGATTTGATGGCCTGGCACACCAGACCCACGGGAGTAAAAGGCTTTAGTGGCCATTGGCGCACAGTGTACCTTAATGGCATCTGTGGGAAACTATAGGCTTGAATCCACATGTGGGTCCCATGATAAGTTGTTTGAGATAGAAAGAGGGCTGGAGGATTATAGGTATGCGATGGAATTAGCTTGACTACAGACCCGGCATCAGACCCACTGATGGAAAATTACAGAGATCAGACCCGCTGATGGGAAATTACAGAGAATCTGCAATTCACCAGGAGGAGGAAGAAAGGCGAGAGATATCTCGGCCTTGAGAGCAAAGAAGAAAGGCAGGGATATCTCTCGGCCTTGAGAGCAAACGATAAACAAGAACGAGGAATTTAGGCACGAAGTACAGAAATAGACTGTTTGTTAAGGAGGTGTCGCAACCCATATTAAGTAATTGTTGAAGCTTGTTTAAAAGAGCATATAAAAGCGCTGTGACTTAAAAATAAAGCTGAAGCTTGCTCTATCACTCACATTGAGTTGGCTGCTTGCTTTCCTCGCTCGCCGCAACTGGCGCCCGAACAGGGACCTGAAAAGGACTATTTCTGATATGGCAGCGAGAGACGGAGACGCACTGGCAGACAGCAGCCAGGGGGCAAAAGAGGAGTCGATTTATGCATCATTTCTGATACGTTCCGACCCTCCGGCCTGGACCCAACCTCGGAATTCAAGAGGGGATCCGCTTTCCGCAGTTGAAGCTAACCCGGGAGCGAGAGCCGTACAAACGACGCTGATTTATCCTCACATCGGGCGATGGAGGTCGAGGTAGCTTTTGAATTATTAAAGCGCTTTTTAGAAAAGCGGGGAGTAAGTCAGTTAAAAGACTTGTCAGGGCTAGTTGCAGTGGGCAAAGCGAAAGGGTTCTTTAAAGAACCGGAGTCGATTTTTGAAGTAGAGGAGTGGAGAGCTTATGGTGATTGTGGGACTTGGTGATAGATGACGATAAGACAGCAAAAAAGCTAATGAAACCTTGGCGGGAAGTGATTAACTGTATGAAAAAATATAAAACTGAAAAAAGATTAGCAACAGCCGCCTCTGATCGGCTAGACAACTGTGACCCCAATGCTGGAAAGATTGGAATTGGCTTAGGCAATCCCTCGCCTCCCTTCTTGGGGATCCCAGTTACCGTACCTCGAAGGCCCCTTATTCCTCCTCCCCCCCTCCTCCCCCTCCTGGTAGATCTACATCTGTAGAAACTAGCGGAGAAGGAATAAGCTTGGGAAAGGGAGGTGAAGATATTGAAAATTTATGTGATGTCGTTTCTCCGGTGGAGGAAAATAAGCCGAGCACGCCGTCTAGTCACCGTTCTGTGCCTAGTGTGCGCAGCCAAGTTGACTGGTGGAAAATCGGGTTAGAGGCATTACAAAATGGGGACCTAGAGACCGCCGACTTGCTAGCTCAGGCTTTCCCTGTCATCTATCAACCGGACCCTGCTAACAATCAAAATTTATTCGCACACCATAATCCTCTTGATTGGAAAATCTTGAACCAGCTGAGAAGCACTGTCAGCGAATCGGGTGTACACAGTGAGCCGACCAGACAGATGCTAAATTACATTTGGGGAAGCAGGCTGCTTTGTCCCGAGGATATTAAAAACATTATGAAGTTCATATTGACACAGTCGCAGCAGCTTTTATGGCAGGCTCACTGGCACGCCCTATGCGATAGATCGGCAAACACCCAGCGCCAGCAAAACAATCCGCTAGCAGGAGTAATAGTAGAGCAACTTATGGGAATAGGACCCTTCTCGTCCCTAGATATGCAAATGCAGACAGGCCCTGATGTATTAAGAGAATCAATGAAGCTAGCAAGGGACGCCTTACAGCGTGTCAAAACAGCACCAATCACCCCTTCTTACATGTCGATTAAGCAAGGGAGGGAAGAGCCTTTTGCCACATTTGTAGATCGAGTTACAGAAGCGTTAGATCGTACCGACTTACCTGATTTTATGAAGGGCCCATTGCTGCGTCAATGTGTTATGGAAAACTCCAACCAAGCTACTAAAAGTATTTTAATTACACTTCCCCTAGACGCAGGCATTGAGGTGATGCTTCAGCGCATGAGTCGAGTACCTACCGGCCCTCAAGCTATGTTAGTTGAGGCATTGAGGGAAGTTGGGCAGGGAATGGTACAGGTTCAGCAACAAGTTTGTGCCGCTCTCGCCCCATTGGGTCCAGCCAAAAACCCTAACAGTAACCAAAGAGGGCCAGCTACTTTTAGATGCTTCCGCTGCGGAAAAGCAGGACACA
Source organism: Phalacrocorax aristotelis (assembly GCF_949628215.1). Classification (NCBI taxonomy): domain Eukaryota; kingdom Metazoa; phylum Chordata; class Aves; order Suliformes; family Phalacrocoracidae; genus Phalacrocorax; species Phalacrocorax aristotelis. The sequence continues at coordinate 16,884,275 of NC_134310.1, forward strand.
TGAAGAGACAGTGCAGCGAAGCTAACTTATGGTGCAAACACTGCCAGGCTCAAAGCCACGATACAGCTGCCTGCTGGCGTTCGGGAAACGGGAAGTTGAGCGCCTGGGGTCGCAGCGCGCAGACACCAATAGCGGCTCCAGTGACTTACCAGCACTCTGTCACCACGCCACCAGTCCTGCCGAGCAACTCCAGCCAGCTTCCAATTTGCAACCCGCCACCAGAGGAAGCCTCGGCTTGGACTTGGCAACAGCAGTAGATGTCACCTTGATAGACACTCGTCCACAGAAGATCAGGACAGGAATAAAGGGCCCATTGATAATCAATGGGCAAGCGTGTGGAGCATTATTATTTGGATGGTCATCAAGTGGCTTGCAAGGATTGTTTGTTCTGCCTGGAGTTATAGACTGTGATTATGAAGGAGAAATTTGTATCGTGGCACAGACTGCCTTTCCCCCTATATGTATACCGAAAGGCAGCAGACTTGCACAGCTTGTACCGATACAACAGCTGGCACAGCCGTCAGTATCAAATGATACCAGCGCTAGAGGAACAGAAGGCTTTGGATCCACTGGGGGGCTTGCTTTCCTGACTCTGTCTCTGAGTGAAAGACCCCTCACCAGTGTAGTGATTACCCATGGTAATGAGAGCCAAAGGCTTCCTGCCCTGCTGGACACGGGAGCTGACATCACCATTGTTGCACGAAACCAGTGGCCTCCTCAATGGCCACTAAGGAATGCGGTCGACGGAGTAGCAGGGGTAGGAGGCACAGCACCAGTTCAACGCAGCCAACAACGAGTTAAAATAACTATCGACGGCCGAGTCGCCTCTTTATACATCACAATCATGCCATTGCCAGCAGGAGTCCATGCTTTGATTGGGCGAGATGTGCTGAATCAATTGGGCGTGATACTTACCACTGATTCCCCTGCATCAGCTGGCGCCCCTTTTCGGGTGCGGTCACTGCCACATGGACTTTCCCAATCCCACTGACATGGCTCACAGAAGAGCCAGTATGGGTCGGGCAGTGCCCGCTCAAACGGGAAAGTCTACAACAAGCCCACATATTAATAAAAGAACAATTAGATCAAGGACATCTCTGACTGTCGACAAGCCCCTGGAACACCCCTATTTTTGTTATCAAGAAAAAGTCAGGGAAATACAGGCTGTTACATGATCTACGGGCAGTAAATCAGCAAATGCAAGTGATGGGAGCTTTACAGCCTGGCCTTCCAAATCCAGCCATGTTACCAACTGGTTGGCATTTGCTAATTATCGACTTAAAGGACTGCTTCTTTACTATAAAGCTGCATCCTCAGGATACCCAGCGATTTGCATTTACATTACCAGCAATCAACAGAGAGGGTCCTGACTTACGCTTCGAATGGACAGTATTGCCACAAGGCATGAAGAATAGCCCTACTCTGTGTCAACTCTTCGTAGATGCTGCATTAAAAGACGTGAGGCAGCAATGGCCAGACACTGTCATTTACCATTACATGGATGACATCTTGTTTGCGCAAGAACAACCTTTCTCGGCACAGCAAGAATTATATTTACAGCAACAGCTCCAGCTACACGGCCTAGTAATAGCAGCAGAGAAGGTTCAACGTTCACCAGTATGGAAATACCTCGGATGGCGCATCAGTGACTCTCAAGTCAGTCCACAGAAACTTACGTTACACACAGCAATCAAAGCCCTTAATGATGCTCAACGGCTGTTAGGAGACCTACAATGGCTACGGCCAGTAGCCGGAATCACTAATGATGACTTGGAAGTTCTTCGCCCAATGTTAAAGGGCACTGACCCTGCCACGCCGGTCCGACCGACTGCCGAGCACACCTCTATGATACAACGTCTTAGCTCCGAGATCGTCCAAAGAGAAGTAGACCGGCTGGACCCCGATCTCCCCATCGATCTCACCATACTCCATGGTTCTACTCACATTTTGGGTGCACTTACTCAGTGCAAAAAGAAAAAGGGGGAGAAGATAAGGGTGTTGGAATGGATATTTACAAGCCTACAGCCGAAGACAAGCCTGCCCTACTTGCAGCCATCACGGACCAGGCATAGGGCTAGGAGTTAATCCCAGAGGCCTTCAGGCCAGGGAAATATGGCAAATGGACGTTACGCATGTGTCAGAATTTGGGAAACTAAAATATGTTCACGTTACTATCGATACTTATAGCAAGTTTTTATGGCCAACAGCACAGTCAGGGGAAAAGGCCGTCCATGTTATACGTCATTTAACAGTCTGTTTTGCTGTAATGGGAACTCCAACACAGATTAAGACAGACAATGGGCCAGCATACTGTAGTCAGAAGGTTAGGAAATTTTTACAGTCATGGGGGGTACGCCATCTCACGGGCATTCCACATTCACCCACAGGGCAAGCAATAATTGAGAGGGCGCACCAGACTCTAAAACAATATCTAAACAAATTTTGAGACGTAAAAGATGTACAAGAACGGCTTGCAAAAGTTTTGTTTGTATTAAATCACTTATGCATATTTGCAGAACACGATAACCCTCCTGCGTGGGTGCATGGAAATGACGATGGGAAAGAGTCAAGACAGGCAGTAATGGTGAAGTATCGAGACCCTTCCACTGGTCTATGGCAAGGGCCCGTAGAAGTCAAATATTTTGGTCGAGGTTACATGTGTGTGCTTACCCCCACAGGTCCAAGGTGGATACCCAGTAGATGGGTAAAGGCTATGCCTAATGAACAGAAGAACGAAATCTGCGAAGTGACAGGAGACAGTGAAGACGTATGACTACACCGGCAGAGGTAGCCAGGATACGGATAGAATGTCCCCAATGCAATAAGTGCCGATCCTGGGTACTAAGAGAGTGTCATAGCTGTCAACAGCGCGGGTGGGTAAGAACCCATCGAGCTAGGAGGTGGTGTGACAGTTGCTACTATCACCAATTACAGACACATAAGGTTTTAATCATCACAGGCCACGAAATAGAGGGTTCTAGACGATATGAATTGCACACCCTTGACTGGATTAGACAAATCAATAGTACTCCCGTTAGTCATCGTAAGTATCGTGATAAGAATCACCGAGGGCATGTACATACCGCCCCAGCCCAAACAGAATGTATGGGTTACCCTGGCAAATCTAACAGGCCAAGATTCCATCTGCCTATCATTGTCATCACCAGGAAATCCCTTCTCCACCTGTTTGGTTGGAGTGCCGGTTGATAATTGGACGCTAGTGATACCACAAAATACACCACACTTAGGGAGCCTTTGTGATACTCCCCAGAATTGTGTGAATAATTGGGACGGTTGGGCAGTCCATCGCCCTCAAACTAATCTCGAGCCACAAGAGCTTGAGCTATTGGGTTCTTTGTCAATGGATGCTTGTTTATACTTTAATTATACGGAACGAAACCAGTCTCTTTCTTGGCCTGTGAATGCCACCCTAAGTGTATATAAAAATGCCACTGCTTGGTGTAACTATACCTCTGCAAATATATCACGCTCTAGCAATATGCCTATTGCGCTACCTGCAGGTTTGTTTTTAATTTGTGGAGATCGGGCTTGGCCTGGCATCCCGTCACATATAAAGGGAGGGCCTTGCTCTATAGGTCGCCTAACGCTTCTTACCCCTAACACTTCAATGATTTATCAACATCATAGAAAGATGAGAAGCAAAAGGAGCACTCATAAGTTTGAAGACAGCTGTGACTCTACAGCTGAGTTTTGGAATCCGGCAAAGATCATAGCTGCTTCCTTCTTGGCTCCTGGAGTTGGTGTTGCTCAAAGCCTCACGACATTAAACAAGCTAGGGTGTTGGCTAGCTAAGCAAACAAATGCCACATCAAAGGCGTTATCTGACTTATTACTAGATGTAAGCTCTGTAAGACACGCTACATTGCAAAACCGCGCAGCCATAGATTTTTTGCTTTTAGCCCAAGGACATGGGTGTGCTGAATTTGAAGGGATGTGTTGCATGAATCTATCAGATCATTCGGAATCAATACATGCAAGTATTGAGAGCTTAAGAAGGAGGGTCTCAGAACTTAGGGAGGATGATCCATGGCATTGGTTTAACAGCTTGTTTAATGGATTGGGCATTGGCAATTGGATCAAGAGTATTTTGCAGATGGGACTAATGATATTTATACTGTTTATCATTGTATTAATGTGTGTTCCTTGTATATCGCAATGTATGCAACGAATGATGGAAAGAAGTATGAGTGCCGTGTTCCTTTCCCAAGGAACAAAAGAAAAAGGGGGAAATGTGGGAAACTATAGGCTTGAATCCACATGTGGGTCCCATGATAAGTTGTTTGAGATAGAAAGAGGGCTGGAGGATTATAGGTATGCGATGGAATTAGCTTGACTACAGACCCGGCATCAGACCCGCTGATGGAAAATTACAGAGATCAGACCCGCTGATGGGAAATTACAGAGAATCTGCAATTCACCAGGAGGAGGAAGAAAGGCGAGAGATATCTCGGCCTTGAGAGCAAAGAAGAAAGGCAGGGATATCTCTCGGCCTTGAGAGCAAACGATAAACAAGAACGAGGAATTTAGGCACGAAGTACAGAAATAGACTGTTTGTTAAGGAGGTGTCGCAACCCGTATTAAGTAATTGTTGAAGCTTGTTTAAAAGAGCATATAAAAGCGCTGTGACTTAAAAATAAAGCTGAAGCTTGCTCTATCACTCACATTGAGTTGGCTGCTTGCTTTCCTCGCTCGCCGCAGGCATCATACTATATAGGGGCAGAACCCATCAGCATTGCTGGAGCGACAGGGGGATCCCAAGAGCTAACTGTATTGGAGGCCGAAGTGAGCCTAACCGGGAATGAGTGGCAAAAGCACCCCATTGTGACTGGCCCCGAGGCTCCATGCATCCTTGGCATAGACTACCTCAGGAGAGGGTATTTCAAGGACACAAAAGGGTACAAGTGGGCTTTTGGTATAGCTGCCTTTGGAGACGGAGGGAATTAAACAGATGTCTACCTTGCTTGGCCTCTCAAAGGACCCTTCTGTTGTGGGGTTGCTGAAGGTTGAGGAACAACAGGTGCCAATTGCCACCACAACAGTGCACCGGTGGCAATATCGCACCAACCGAGACTCTCTGATTCCCATCCATGAGCTCATTCGTCGACTGGAAAGCCAAGGAGTCATCAGTAAGACCCGATCACTCTTTAACAGTCCCATATGGCCAGTGCGGAAGTCTAATGGAGAGTGGAGACTAACAGTAGACTATCGTGGCCTGAATGAAGTCACTCCACCGTTGAGTGCTGCTGTGCCAGACATGCTAGAACTTCAATACGAACTGGAGTCAAAGGCAGCCAAGTGGTATGCCACAACTGATATTGCTAATGCATTCTTCTCAATCCCTCTGGCAGCAGAGTGCAGGCTACAGTTTGCTTTCACATGGAGGGGCGTCCAGTACACCTGGAATTGACTGCCCCAGGGGTGGAAACACAGCCCTACCATTTGCCATGGACTGATTCAGACTGTACTGGAACAGGGAGAAGCTCCAGAACACCTTCAATACATTGATGACATCATCATGTGGGGCAACACAGCAGAAGTTGTTTTTGAGAGAGGAAAGAAAATAGTCCAAATCCTCCTGAAGGCCGGTTTCACCATAAAACAAAGCAAGGTCAAGGGACCTGCACAGGAGATCCAGTTCTTAGGAATCAAATGGCAAGATGGACGTCATCAGATCCCAATGGATGTGATGAACAAAATAGCAGCCATGTCTCCACCAACTAGCAAAAAGGAAACACAAGCTTTTTCAGGAATTGTGGGTTTTTGGAGAATGCATATTCCAAATTACAGTCTGATCGTCAGCCCTCTCTATCAAGTGACCCGGAAGAAGAATGATTTCAAATGGGGCCCTGAGCAACAACAAGCCTTTGAACAGATTTAACAGGCGATAGTTCATGCAGTAGCTCTTGGGCCAGTCCAGGCAGGACAAGATGTAAAGAATGCGCTCTATACCACAGCTGGGGAGAATGGCCCTTCCTGGAGCTGCTGGCAGAAAGCACCAGGGGAGACCCGAGGTCGACCCCTGGGGTTCTGGAGTCGGATACAGGGGGTCCAAAACCCATTATATTCCAACTGAAAAAGATATTGGCAGCATATGAAGGGGTTCGAGCTGCTTCAGAAGTGGTTGGTACTGAGGCACAGCTGCTCCTGGCTCCCTGACTGCTGGTGCTGAGCTGGATGTTCAAAGGGAGGGTCCCCTCTACACATCATGCAACTGATGCTACATGGAGCAAATGGGTTGTACTGATCACCCAGTGGGCTCAAACAGGAAACCCCAGTCGCCCAGGAATCTTGGACGTGATCATGGACTGGCCAGAAGGCAAAGACTTTGGATTATCACCAGAGGAGGAGGTGACACGTGCTGAAGAAGCCCCACTGTATAACAAACTTCATACTACTAAGCTCAACGTTTCTACAGAAGAGAAATGGGAAGAGCATGCAAAAAAGCTTATAATTCACTGACATGAACTGGTACATGAAGTCACATATGGTATAATCCTCTCAAAACCAGAATTCTCAAGAAAATTTAATAAACTCTGTATTGAAGTGATTGATTCTTGAATAGAAGGTATAATATGGAATAGTAAAGGTCTGGTCTGGCCAGAAAATGTGACCAAGAATATTACATTTGATGAAAAATGTTTATATTTAAAAAACATATTTTCCTTTTATATTTTGAATGAGAAAAACCCCAAACAACAAACCCCCAAAAACACATAGAAAAGATAATACAACCATATAGAGTAGGTGTAGCTGGAATATTAACATCCCCATATCAGGTTACTCAATTAGTATATGAAAGATTGGTTTTGAAGCTTGCAAAACAATGTAACAGTTATCATCATCTTTCCTTTACAGTTCTATTTAAATATACTTTGCTTTTAATATACTGTTGTTCATCCTCTCATGTTTCTGCATATTGAGGAAATGTTTATTTATCCTAACATTATCCTTCTTATATCTCTTGCGTGATGACAAAGAAACAACTTAGTCTGTGCAGCTTGAGAGACCTACATGCAAATAGAGATTGTGATGGATACCAGGTGAGTTAGCCATTTCAAGCTGTATCCATCTTCAACACTGACTTCAGAAAATTATCTAAACAATTTCTCTTTAAAAATATAACTAAGTACAATAGATACCAGCAGAAGGTAAGACATGCAGAAAAATATTTGTCAGTAGCCATTTCTGGACATGATAATGCTTTTTGTAATTTTAAGTTAAATTGAGAAGAGGCCAATATAAAACTGTACAGGAGACATTTGAGATATGCTGCACTCAGCATAAAAATGAAATGTAATCAATACACTTTTTAAAAGAGAATACAAAAAGAGTGGAAACATAGGAGTTTATGATCGATTAAAACCTGAAGAACAAGTCCAGCATATTTTTGAAGGATAGGAGGCTTATGATGTGTGGGTAGTGTTCTGACATAAACAGACATTTTATAGAATCCAAAATGATAAGGGAGAAAGGCCTCTGGAGTACAAAACTGAAAACTACCCAAACCCACACAATTGCATACACAGCTGTGGCAAACAATGTAGTATAAGAAATTATGCTTATCTTACATGAAAAGATGCGAGAAAAGGAACAAATACTTGTGAGTTTGCAAGCAGGGACCAGAAGTCCAAATTATGTCATCTGCCATAATGTTGTCTGTTGCATTAGTGAAGATAAATTGCTATCAGCCTGATGACACAAAGTTTTTTTTAATTGGACAAATATGTATAAGCAAGTATGTCACCAGGACATATTTAACTGGATATTAAGACAGTAAATAGGTGAAACTCTGGGAATGTACTAACAGTATATAAATAAAAAACAAAGTAGAAAAATAGAGTTCATAAAGTCACATCAGTTGGAAAGTACCTATATTGGTCCAACTCCTTGCTCAAAGAAAGGCCACCTTCCATCAGGTTGTTCAGGTCCATATCTAGTCAAGTTCTGAATATCTCCAGGGATGGAAATGCCACAAGTACCGTGGGACCCTGTTCCAGTATTTCACCAGTTTCATGTTAAAAAAACCCCAGATATATCTTAATATATAATCCAAATTTTTTATTGCAATTTTTGTCTAATAACCTTCCTTTTATCTTTGCACGCCTCTGAAAGGTCTGGTTCCATCTTCCTGAAGATGACCTAAAGTTAGGCAGTTGTAGACAGCAATAAGGACCCCCAAAGCCTTAAATAACCCCTGGTCCCTCAGCTTCTTCTTGTATACATTGTGCTCCAGCCCCTCAAGCATCTTGACAACCATTCTCTGGACTTGCTCCAGTACATCAATGTCTGTCTGGTACTGGGGAGCCCAAAACTGGACCCAGTACTCCAGACATGCTCTCAAAGGTGCCAAATAGAGAAAGATTACTTCCCTCTATCTCCTAGTTGTGCCCCTGATCCTACAGCACCATATACTGCTGATCTTCACTGCTGCCAGCCCTGGGGCAGCTCCTGTGCAGCTCATTGTCCCCCAGGGCCATTTCTGCAGAGCTGGTGCCCAGGCAGGCAGTGCCCAGCCTGGACTGTTTCTAACAGTACTGCTATTAGCTAAATATAAATGTGCACTAAACAGATAAGATCAAAATTAAGCAACATGGAAGATCTGCTTATGCAAAGCAATATGTACTTGCTAAATTCTACTGCATCTTCTGCAGTTTTCATGCTCAACACCTTTAAACAGGAAAAAAGCATAATGGTTTGAAAAACAAGAAGGCAATTTGCACCATGCTTTTAACATTTAGCTCTGTTCTGTGAAGTGCTATACAGTCTTATCTTAACAAAACACAAGTTTTTGTAGGATCAAGCCCAAACTTAACATCTAAGTTACCCGATGCTTAACATTCATGCCTAGCTTTTGCTTCGGTGCCTTGACTAATTCATGTGCTTAACTTTAAGCATAGGCCCTGGGTTGGGAGGGGGCTGCCCACCACACCAGCCCCTTCTTGTGAGAAATGCTCAGTTCTCACAATGGAGAGGGGTCACCGCCTCTGCTGGGACTGTGCTGGTCCCCATACTCATGAATAGTCTGGAAAGGTGGTAATGACATTTCCTGATAATAATTAGTTAGGGTAATAAGGGCAAGGACCCATTGAGAAAAACTGCAGAAAGACATTATAAAAATGAGCAATAAAATGACAGAAGAATTTCTATTTAAGCGTAAAGTCACAAACAAGGTTAAGAAAAAAAAGCAACCTGAATTTTATATCCAAAATGATGAGCACTGAACTAAATATTATAGCAGGAGCAAGATGTTGGGTAACGATAGTCCCATGAAAAAAAAACAGGTTAATGCTCAGGTCTGGTCAGAAAAGCAAATTGTATGTTGGAATTACTGAGAAAGAAAGAAAGACCAAAATAAAGATCACTGTGCTGTGGTATAACCTGGGGCTTTCTTGCATCTTAAATACATCTTTTTGCCTAAATTGGAGACAGAGTACTCAGCACTCAGCAAGAGTTGCTTTCTAACATCTGTTGTCCACTATTATTCATAATCCGAAGTGTCAGACTTGCTAAACAAAATACTGGATTGCTATTAGCAACACAGGAAAAAGTTAACTGAGACTCAATGAAAAATTTCTTTGAAACAGTATTTTTACCTTAAAAACTCAGTGATTACACTTCTCACATTTTCCATTGCAAACAGCAACTTCATTACTTTTCTTTCAGAAATAACTAAATTAAAGTAAACGTTCTTATGAAAAGCAGATAGAAGTTTGTGCTGGTTTTGGCTGGGATAGAGTTAATTTTCTTCACTGTAGCTGGTATAGTGCTAATGGCACATTGATGTTTTAGTCGTCAAGTAGAGGCTAAGTGTCCCCAAGTAGTGCTTATACTAGTCAAGGACTTTTCCAGCTTCCCATGCTCTGCCAGGTGCGCAAGAGGCCAGGAGGGGAGGGGCCACAGCCAAGTCAGCTTACCCAAACTGGCCAATGGGATATTCCATATCATATGATGTCATGCTCAGTATATTAACTGGGGGAGTTGGGGGGGGGGGGAGAAGGGGAAGTAATCGCGGCTTGGGGACTGGTGTTGTTGTGTTGTTGGTCGTTGGGTGGTGAGCAGTTGCATCATTTGTTGCTTATTTTGGTTGTTTATTCCCCCTCCCCGTTTCCTCCCTCTCTCTCATTATTTTCCTTTTCATTATATTATTATTGTTGTTGTTATTATTATTATTATTGTTTTAGTTTAATTATTAAACTGTTCTTATCTCAACCCATGAGTTTTCTCACTTTTACCCTTCCAATTCTCTCCCCATCCCACTGGTAGGGGAGTGAGTGAGCAGCTATGTGGTGCTTAGTTGCCAGCTGGAGCTAAACCACAACAAAGTTAAGGTTAAAAAAAACAAAACAAAAACAAAACCAACAAAAAAACAGTAGATGAATAGTACTGACTTTGACAAGGGACAAACAGCAAAATCTCAACTATTTTTCTATGAAAAATTTATTATGTAGAAGGCTGAAGGCTTCCCAGAAATAGACAGCTACATTTAATCAGATTAATTTTATCCCATGTGTCCATACAACTTTGATCTTGGCTTGAGCCTCTAGATACTAAGAGGAATAGAAAATAAATAATAAAAACTATTAGCTTTGGAGGTTACAATGATATCTCAGCAAGTGAGCTATTAGAATGCAGATCAAGTTATTAATTATATTATGGTAGTCACTGCAAACTCCAGTTGAACAGCAATAGACAACTGTGCTGGTATTTTAGAGACTAAAGAAAGCAGTCCCTGCTCCAGAGAATTCAAGATCCAAAATTTACATAAGGCAGAATAAGTGGCCAAAATAGACTGCTGGATTGAAGGTGAGCCAGAATAATGAGTCAGCAATAAAACAAAGTTTAACAGAGTAGGTAGAGAGTCAGGTTTCTACTTGCATAAACAAATTAGAAAGAAAAGTAAAACTGTCAGGGAAATGGAGTCAATAGGGAATAAAAGATGGGGTAATCCTGTTCCTGAAAACCTGGGTGCCCTCAGGTAGTTCCAGTAGTCTTCGATGCACAGATTGCCTTTGTTTTCCCCCATCTCATTACATTCTTGCAATAACCTCCTTTGTGCCACAGCCTGCATGCTTTCAGGGTACGATGCTGCAGCAAGAGAAGCACGGATTATGATAGCATTCCCCCTAACTACTCTTGAGAAGAGCACCTTGGGAAGGAGGTGTCAGCGTATGGCTATTGGAAACGGTTTTTATTTTTTATTCATGATTTCAAAAAGTGAAGTGGTTCTGAAAAGGTTAGTGAAGTGACTACATTAATGTGGTGTCACAGGGATTAAAAAGACAAGTACAAATGAATGGCTGCAGGAAGAACATTATGTCTATAAGCAGGTGAATACTGACAAATAATTTCAGGGAATATTAATGTTGCTTTTCCATCAAATCTATTTCACGTCTATTCACAGCCATCTCTTTGCATTGCAGGAATAATTTACCAAAGCACGGCATTTTAAATTTATACTGGAGAACATTAGAAAACAATTGCTATTTATAGCTGGGAATACCAGAAATATGACTGATTTTTTCTGACCAGGGAACAGAACATGTGACTCTGTTCAGTCAAAATCAGCTGGAAGTTGCATCTATGGGGTACTTTCCTCATACGCCGTACAGGGAACTTAGACCTTGAGCAAGGTATTCTCGATTCCAGAAGATAAATACCAATGAGTAGCACTTGACAATAATAAGCCTTAGGTATCAAAATCCATTATTTTATTTCCATGTTAATAACAGTAATGGCCCAGAGAATTCTTTTTTTGAGAGGCTGCAGTATTAATTGAGTAAATGGAAAAAAGAAAAAAATTTCCAAACCTTAAGAGAGGAATAATCTGTTATGAAAATTAAGAACTGAAACACCAATACTTTCTTAACCATACTCATTCACATATCCAGACTTCAAATAACAAAATCCTGCATCAATTTACAATAATACGTGCTCAGATATCTGAGCAACAAATTCCTTGGGACAAGTAATGGCATAAATATTGGGTATCATGAGTTCTCCCTAAATATCACTTCCATGGTAAATTTTGTGCTTTCCGTATTATTAGCTTTTTACTGTTGCAAAAAGCAGAGAAGGTATATAGACCTTAAGACGATAAAAGTGTTAAATAATATATGCTGTAATTGAAAAGTAAAAGCCAGACAGCATCAAAACTGTTCCAGGCAGTATAATGATTTTATCTGTTCCTGAAAATAAGTCATTATATTTCAGCAAATGAATGGTCACTAATCTTAGTCTGCATAAAAATCTGCTATGGTTTATATAATTGTATGTGACTCAGTAATGTAGCCAAATCAGCTAGAATTGTTATATGAGAAAATGGAGCGTCTTGTTCCAAATCAACTAGAATTGTTATATGAGAACATAGAGTATAGGAATTAGTGTATCCATCGATCTGTGTAGTGATCAAAACCAATTTGTTTCTAATCATTTATATATAGACAATGTGTTTTGTTACTAGAAGAATGCACTTCTGTCAAAAGGAATGACAAAGTGCAGTTTTGTGTAGTAGACTGAGAAAACTGGCCAGGATTGCCAGGACTGAGAGCCAAAAGGGTAAAAGGCAATTCCGGCAGGGGGAGATCGCGACCACCGACTCACGGACCACCGACCCAAGTAATACCACCTACTCAAAAGAGAACAATAGAAGAAGACAACTGAGTCTGCGCAGTAATCTACATGTGGAACAAGCAAGTTTGTACCAATCAGTAGAAAGGACAATAATGAATATGTATGAATAGGTAAATTTTTGATCTATAAATTGTATGGGAAAAGTGTGTAAGGTATGCACGTTAGGAGGCACGATCCCCTGTGCATCCGGCGCCTTGAATAAAGAATGCCTGCTCTTTAATACTAAATTGGTGTTAAAGAGTTGTTTCTGATTTTACCGCGTTTTTCGGTAACAGTAATAGATCTGATAAAAAATTACAAAACTGTTTCATATTGGGAATCACATTTCTTTGGAAATGAAAGAACACCACTTCAAACATTTTCTGGAGGAGGAGCAAGGGGGAAGTTAAGGAGTTGACAGTGCTGAACTAGCCTGTCTCCCAATTAAAACTAAAATTGTAACAACTTTATATATAATAATGCAAATGAAAAATAAAGGTGAAATGAAAATGTTTTGATTGTGTCACAATAAAATATTCTAGCTTAATTGAAGAATATTATTCTTGATTCTTCCTGTGATAATTAATTTAGCCTTAAACGGAATTCCAATTAAAGTTTACAATTTATTGAATAGAGACAAGCAAGCAGCGCTGGATGCACGGGGGATTCTTCCGCCTAACATGCATCCCATCATACAAAATTACAGGGTTTATATTCAGTTACTTAATTAATAACAATTAGTAAAAACACGCCTAAGTTTACACTCATTGGTCAGTGATAAGCATCCCACTTGCCATTGGTCAGCCGTAGTTAAATTAGCCACGCTTGCCATGTAGATTAGCACGCATGCTCTTTACGGGGGGGGGGGGGGGGGGGGGAAGGGAAGGGAAGGGAAGGGAAGTCAAGTCAAGTCAAGTCAAGTCAAGTCAAGTCTTTTTGGTCCTGAATTGGGTCGGTGGTCGCAATCTCCCCCTGCCGGAATTACCTTTCCCCCAGTTTCCATGCTTCAGCGCCTTCTGAGCCAAGAAGTTCCCTGTTATCACTACTGGCTGATTTGTGGTCTTCCCTTATCTTGGCACTCTCCTTTGTATCAGGATGCTTCCACTGTTAGTCCTTGAAGTTCTACTGAATTGTATCCTTTTAGGAGGCTTCTTGTCAATGAAGCATTCATTGCTAATGCCCTCTTGTCTGGCCTAAGCGTTATTTATTATCTTGTTAAAATTCTCAGGTGTTAGTTTCTACTCCTAACTAAAATTCTTTCTTAACAATTAACTTAACAAATCGCCAATCAACATTCCAACCATTAAGACAGTTAACAAGTCAATTGAACGGCCCTCAGTTACACAAGCACAAAGAGAACGGTCAAATGTTAGAGGGTCACACTTCACCGTGTGGCCCTAGCATTGTTCCATATTGACACGAATTAGATGAACACATTTTACATTCCTGTTGGAAAATTTGACATTACCATATTTTGTTCTTTACTGAAGCAAAGAAAAATGTCAAAATCATAAAATCCTTCACAGAACAGAATTGCTGAACAAAAGATTGTCATGCAACTGTATCTGCATCTGTATGTTCACATCCTGAACATACAAAATTGTGGTACTACCTACATTCATTGAGGTTTCTTTGCCATCCTCATCTACATACAAAAACCAATGGCTTTGAGAAGTGAAAGTGAATAACTTCATTCAGAGTGTACTGAACTAATAAATAATTGCAAATATGCTGTGCTGGTTTTGGCTGAGAAGGGGTTAATTCTCCTCACTGTGGGGGTCAGCTACCTTTCCAGCTTCCCGCGCTCTGCCGCGTGGCGTGGCAGGGGGGGCTGGGAGGGGCAGGGCCATGGTGGGGGCGGCTGACCCCGACTGGCCAATGGCAGGTTCATTCCATACCATGTGACACCATGACCAGTACATTGAGGGGGGGCAGTGGCAGCGCGCGGGCGGCGCGGCATCGGGTCGGCGGGCGGCGAGCGGCTGCGGCGCGTGCGGTTTGTTCCGGCGGTTCGTTCCCCCTCTCCCCTCCCTTCCCCCTCCCCCGGGGCTTTGCGCCTCTCGTTGTTCTCCTTTACATTGCATTTCTACTGTTGTTTCTTTTAATTTTAATTATTAAACTGTTCTTATCCCAACCCACGAGCGTTACCCTTCTGATTCTCTCCCCCATCTACCGGTGGGGGAGTGAGCGAGTGGCTGTGTGGGGCTGAGCTGCCGCTAAACCACGACAGTCATTTTGGCGCCCAACGTGGGGCTCAAGGGTTGGAGATAACAACAGCTGCTGGTCACAGCACCATGTTGTCCTTTTTGCAGTTGGTGTTAAAAATCGGTGTTGGTTGTTTGAGTCTGCTGTGTTCTGCTGTGATTAGTAATGTTTTGCCTACAAGATTTGTTATACAAACACTCGTTTTCAGCTTTATCTGGTATTTGGGGTTTTTGCTGAAACCGTTACTGTACTTCGGATACCACCTTGTTGAGGCAATTAGCAATTATACCTCCTCCTCTGAGAGATTTTATATGGAGGAAATACAGAATAGTACCTTTGCAACTTTGTTCTATGATGTCTGTGCCTTTGTTACAACAACGTTTTTGTATCTTGAACATCCTTGGGTGGTTAAGGTGCACTTATTGTTAGTTTTTGGGCATGTTGTTTTGGTTTTGACTAAGCAACTTAAGAATATCACCCAGAAATCTGCCCCGAGGCTTGATAGTTACGAGTGGCAGGGCATGTGGGATAGCATGGGCAAATACCTAGGGCAGTGGGCACCCCCAGTGTTTTGGAGTTTCACCCCCGAGCAAGTGCAGAATCCTAAAAAACTAGTAGAATATTTGGAGAAAGTATGTTGTTACGCTGGGAACTCCAGAGAGACACAGATAACTGCAACGTGCTGGGGTCTGGCCCATGCATACCGAGCCCTGCTCAACAGTATTCAGTGCCCCCAGGGGGAAGAGAATGTCTCTGGATTGAAATGCAAAGTGACTGGCACTGTAGACAATCCAGCCCTGACAACAGGCACTGCAGCCACTCAAACCCCCACAACAAGTACCGGAGCTAGCTCAGAAAATAAACCCGTACCAGTATCAGTTGCCCCCCTACACAAGACGAAATATTGGAAGCGGACATCAACTCGTTTAGAACGGGATGATGAAGAACCAGGGCCATCGCGGGGAGAGGAGGGAGAAGTAATAAATGAAATAGAGACCACCCGATCCCTGTCCTTAAGCGAGTTGCGAGATATGCGAAAAGATTATAGCCGTCGTTCAGGTGAGCACATTGTCACCTGGCTGCTCCGATGCTGGGATAATGGGGCCAGTAGCCTGGAACTAGAGGGAAAAGAAGCCAAACAATTGGGATCCCTTTCTGGGGAAGGGGGCGTTGACAAAGCAATTGGAAAAAAACCACAAGCCCTCAGCCTCTGGAGGTGACTCCTTTCTGGAGTGAAGGAAAGGTATCCCTTTAAAGAAGATGTTACGTATCGCCCAGGAAAATGGACAACTATGGAGAAAGGCATCCAGTATCTAAGGGAATTAGCTGTGTTTGAGGTGATTTATGGTGACCTGGACGATCAACGGTCATCCAAAGATCCAGATGAAGCCGAGTGCACACGACCCATGTGGCGGAAGTTTGTACGGAGCGCACCATCTTCGCATGCAAACTCATTGGCAGTGATGTCCTGGAAAGATGACGAGACACCAACGGTGGCAGAGGTGATAGATAGACTCCGGGATTATGACACAAATATCTCTTCCTCGCTTGTCTCTGCTGTGGAGAAACTATCCCAAGAGGTCCAGCAACTCAAAGAAGATCTGTCCTACTCC
This sequence comes from Phalacrocorax aristotelis, assembly GCF_949628215.1. NCBI lineage: Eukaryota > Metazoa > Chordata > Aves > Suliformes > Phalacrocoracidae > Phalacrocorax > Phalacrocorax aristotelis. The sequence continues at coordinate 16,900,723 of NC_134310.1, forward strand.
CCACCTCGACAGAGCAGTGTCTCAGCTGTTAGGAATAAGCGTCCTTTGGCTCAAAGAAGGGGATACACACCACGGGCCACCCTATGGTTCTACCTGCGTGACCACGGAGAGGACATGATGAGGTGGGATGGCAAGCCTACTTTGACCCTACAGGCACGAGTACATGAACTGCAAGGAAGAACAGTCACTCAGGGAGGCTCTTCCAGGAAAGCTGCTGTTCCAGTTTCCAGCGAGCAAGTCCCCAGACAGAGGAGTAGAAGCGCAGATTTTATTGCTAAGTGTAATAGAGGGACTCCTGACTCACATTTACAGGAAGTGAGTTGTGACTGCCATGATCAGGACTAGAGGGGCCCTGCCTCCAGCCGGGTGGAGGAAAGGGATAACCGGGCTTACTGGACTGTGTGGATCCGATGGCCTGGCACGTCCGACCCACAGGAGTATAAAACTTTAGTGGACACCAGCGCACAGTGCACCTTAATGCCATCAAACTATATAGGGGCAGAACCCATCAGCATTGCTGGAGTGACAGGGGGATCTCAAGAGCTAACTGTATTGGAGGCCGAAGTGAGCCTAACTGGCAATGAGTGGCAGAAGCACCCCATTGTGACTGGCCCAGAGGCTCCGTGCATCCTTGGTATAGACTACCTCAGGAGAGGGTATTTCAAGGACCCAAAAGGTTACAAGTGGGCTTTTGGTGTAGCTGCCTTGGAGACGGAGGAAACTGAACAGCTGTCTACCTTGCCCGGTCTCTCAAAGGACCCTTCTGTGGTGGGGTTGCTGAAGGTCAAAGAACAACAGGTGCCAATCGCCACCACAACAGTGCACCGGCGGCAATATCGCACCAACAGAGACTCTCTGATCCCCATCCATAAACTCATTCACCAACTGAGGAGCCAAGGAGTCATCAGTAAGACCCACTCACCCTTTAACAGTCCCATATGGCCAGTCCGGAAGTCTAATGGAGAGTGGAGACTAACAGTAGACTATCGTGGCCTGAATGAAGTCACTCCACCGTTGAGTGCTGCTGTGCCAGACATGCTAGAACTTCAATACGAACTGGAGTCAAAGGCGGCCAAGTGGTATGCCACAATTGATATTGCTAATGCATTCTTATCAATCCCTCTGGCAGCAGAGTGCAGGCCACAGTTTGCTTTCACATGGAGGGGCGTCCAGTACACCTGGAATCGACTGCCCCAGGGGTGGAAACACAGTCCTACCATTTGCCATGGACTGATTCAGACTGTACTGGAACAGGGAGAAGCTCCAGAACACCTTCAATACATTGATGACATCATTGTGTGGGGCAGCACAGCAGAAGAAGTTTTTGAGAAAGGAGAGAAAATAGTCCAAATCCTTCTGAAAGCTGGTTTTGCCATAAAACAAAGTAAGGTGAAGGGACCTGCACGAGAAATCCAGTTCTTAGGAATTAAATGGCAAGACGGTCGTCGTCAGATTCCAATGGATGTGATCAACAAAATAGCAGCCATGTCTCCACCAACTAGCAAAAAGGAAACACAAGCTTTCTTGGGCGTTGTGGGTTTTTGGAGAATGCATATTCCAAATTACAGTCTGATCGTGAGCCCTCTCTATCAAGTGACCCGGAAAAAGAATGATTTCAAATGGGGCCCTGAGCAACGACAAGCCTTTGAACAGATTAAACGAGAAATAGTCCATGCAGTAGCTCTTGGGCCAGTCCGGGCAGGACAAGATGTAAAAAATGTGCTCTACACTGCAGCCGGGGAGAATGGCCCTACGTGGAGCCTCTGGCAGAAAGCACATGGGGAGACCCGGGGTCGACCCCTAGGGTTTTGGAGTCGGGGACACAGAGGGTCTGAAGCCCGCTATACTCCAACTGAAAAAGAGATATTGGCAGCATATGAAGGGGTTCGAGCTGCTTCAGAAGTGGTTGGTACTGAAGCACAGTTGCTCCTGGCACCCCAACTGCCAGTGCTGGGCTGGATGTTCAAAGGAAACATCCCCTCTACACACCATGCAACTGATGCTACGTGGAGTAAATGGGTTGCACTGATCACCCAACAAGCTCGAGTAGGAAACCCCAGTCGCCCAGGAATCTTGGAAGTGATTATGGACTGGCCAGAAGGCAAAGATTTTGGATTATCACCAGAGGAGGAGGTGACACGTGCTGAAGAAGCCCCACTGTATAACAAACTGCCAGAAGATGAGAAGCAATATGCCCTGTTCACTGATGGGTCCTGTCGCCTTGTGGGAAAGCACCGGAGATGGAAGGCTGCTGTATGGAGTCCTACACGACAAGTAGCAGAAACTGCTGAAGGAGAAGGTGAATCGAGCCAGTTTGCAGAGGTAAAGGCCATCCAGCTGGCCTTAGACATTGCTGAACGGGAAAAGTGGCCAGTGCTCTATCTCTATACTGACTCCTGGATGGTGGCAAATGCCTTGTGGGGCTGGCTGCAGCAATGGAAGCAAAGCAACTGGCAGCGCAGAGGCAAACCCATCTGGGCTGCCACATTGTGGCAAGATATTGCTGCCCGGGTAGAGAAACTGGTTGTAAAGGTACGTCATGTGGATGCTCACGTCCCCAAGAGTCGGGCCACTGAAGAACATTGAAACAACCAGCAGGTAGATCAGGCTGCCAAGATTGAAGTGGCTGAGGTGGATCTGGACTGGCAGCATAAGGGTGAACTATTTCTAGCTCGGTGGGCCCATGACACCTCAGGCCATCAAGGGAGAGATGCAACATACAGGTGGGCTCGTGATCGAGGGGTGGACTTGACCATGGACGCTATTGCACAGGTTATCCATGAATGTGACACATGCGCTGCAATCAAGCAAGCGAAGCGGGTAAAGCCTCTGTGGTATGGGGGACGATGGCTGAAATATAAATATGGGGAGGCCTGGCAAATTGACTATATCACACTCCCACAGACCCGCCAAGGCAAGCGCCATGTGCTTACAATGGTAGAAACAACGACTGGCTGGCTGGAAACATATCCTGTCCCCCATGCCACTGCCCGGAACACTATCCTGGGTCTTGAGAAACAAGTCCTGTGGCGACATGGCACCCCAGAGAGGATTGAGTCAGACAATGGGACTCATTTCCGAAATAGCCTCATAGACACCTGGGCCAAAGAGCACGGCATTGAGTGGGTGTATCACATCCCCTATCACGCACCAGCCTCTGGGAAAATTGAAAGGTACAATGGACTGTTAAAAACCACACTGAGAGCAATGGGGGGTGGGACATTCAAGCACTGGGATACACATTTAGCAAAAGCCACGTGGTTAGTCAACACGAGGGGATCTGCCAACCGAGCTGGCCCTGCCCAGTCAGAAATCCTACATACTGTGGAAGGGGATAGAGTCCCTGTAGTGCACAGAAAAAGTATGCTGGGCAAAACAGTCTGGGTTCTTCCTGCCTCTGGCAAAGGCAAACCCATTCATGGGATTGTTTTTGCTCGAGGACCTGGGTGCACTTGGTGGGTGATGTGGGAGGATGGAGAAATCCGATGTGTGCCTCAAGGGGATTTGATTTTGGGTGAAAACAGTCAATGAACTGAATGGCACAATGTGAACTGCTATATAATATTGTGTGTCACCTCTGTGTTGTATCAATGATATCAGAGTACGAGCCTCCCAACCCATGGAAGATCAACTATGAAACAAGCCGTGCAGCAGTGATGGAACGATGACTGACTCGGTATGCAGCAACCCAACGCCACACACCATCTCTCCCACCCGGAAAGACTGATACAACAGATGGAGCCCAGAGTCATGGACTGCGTGAACTCAATGGACATTTTAATGGACATTTTAAAGGGAAGGTCCATGAACTAAGGGAATGATGTCTGTGTATTATGTTAAAGGATGGGAAGGGGAGGGGTGGTGGTTGGTACGGTTGTATTGCATCATATGGGACCTGGGCATGGTGTAAACGGTATGGAATAAGGGGTGGAGAATGTGCTGGTTTTGGCTGAGAAGGGGTTAATTCTCCTCACTGTGGGGGTCAGCTACCTTTCCAGCTTCCCGCGCTCTGCCGCGTGGCGTGGCGGGGGGGGCTGGGAGGGGCAGGGCCATGGTGGGGGCGGCTGACCCCGACTGGCCAATGGCAGGTTCATTCCATACCATGTGACACCATGACCAGTACATTGAGGGGGGGCAGTGGCAGCGCGGAGGCGGCGCGGCGTCGGGTCGGCGGGCGGCGAGCGGCTGCGGCGCGTGCGGTTTGTTCCGGCGGTTCGTTCCCCCTCTCCCCTCCCTTCCCCCCTCCCCCGGGGCTTTGCGCCTCTCGTTGTTCTCCTTTACATTGCATTTCTACTGTTGTTTCTTTTAATTTTCATTATTAAACTGTTCTTATCCCAACCCACGAGCGTTACCCTTCTGATTCTCTCCCCCATCTACCGGTGGGGGAGTGAGCGAGCGACTGTGTGGGGCTGAGCTGCTGCTAAACCACGACATATGCGTTGGGAAATCGATCAAGATCAAAGAGTCATAAATAAATTGTTCCTATATTGTCTTTCCTCATGGTTAGATTGCAACTCTAGACCTACACAAACATGCACACACAACATATGTATATATCTCTTACCTGTAGATAAATAAATTCCACTAATTTATTTTTCCAAGCTAACAAAATGACCTTTGAGCTCAAAAATTACAAAATTAGCTTTGAGCTAACAAAATAACATTGCCTCCTACCAGGAAAAAAATTAGAGAGAAAATAAGGCAATGACTGGAAAGGTTGGGGGAAGGGGGAGAAAAAGAAAAACAGAGCAAAGCTGCTGTAAGGACTGTGGTTCTGTGTAGTGCTATTTTTATGAAAAAAGACATATTTCCCAGTAACAGTGGTTGAAGCAAGTCTCTTGATTCTTTTTTCTATCTGTAGGCTGAAGAAAGCAGATGGACTTTTTTCTGACTTTTCCAAGTTACAAATATATTTATACTCTCTCTCTTTTGTACTGGCAATCAAATAATATCAAACTCAATTGAACTGAGAACACTTCTGAAAACATAATGATTAAATTTATCTGAATATCAATTTGCTTAGATATGAAGGGTTATTAGTAAGCAAACATCCATTATAACATACATCAAAAAGCCTGGCCATTTTAGAGAGTTCACTAATAATAGAAACAGAATTATTACAGTGCATTGGCATTGACCATTTTGCCAGCAATGAGCAGCTGCTTTATAGCACTGTTAATATTATCTTTTCATGAGCTGCCAGCACTGACACCTTAAAAACAACTGCTTCCACCTCTTCTGCCACCGGTGGTTATAACCACCTTAGAGTAATGTGACAACTGGCAAAGCTCAGGAAGGCAAATGGAGAAAAGTTAAATTTCAGTGGAAATAAGACAGAAACACCAGTTCAGAAAATTATTAAACATACTGTTATAAAGTTTACAATTTACTGAATAGAGACAAGCAAGCAGCGCTGGATGCACGGGGGATCCTTCCACCTAACGTGCATACCGTCATACAATACTACAGGGTTTATATTCAGTTACTTAATTAATAACAATTAGTAAAAACACACCTAAGTTTACACTCATTGGTCAGTGATAAGCATCCCACTTGCCCTTGGTCAGACGTATTTAAATTAGCCATGCTTGCCATGTAGATTAGCACGCATGCTCTTTACAGGTGGGGGGGGGCAAGTCTTTTTGGTCCTGAATTGGGTCGGTGGTTGCAATCTCCCCCTGCCGGAATTACCTTTCCCCCAGTTTTCATGCTTTAGCGCCTTCTGAGCCAAGAAGTTCCCTGCCATCATCACTGGCCGACCTGTGGCCCCCCCCATCTTGGCACTCTCCTTTGTATCAGGATGCTTCCACTGTTAGCAACAAATCGCCAGTCAACATTCCAACCATTAAGACAGTTAACAAGTCAATTGAACGGCCCTCCGTTACACAAGCACAAACAGTTCCATATTGACACGAATCAGATGAACACATTTTACAATCCCTCATCTTTTTTTTATGGCATTGATTCGTGTTTTTGTTTCCAATCGAGTCAATACTTGCTGAATTGGCTTCTTTTGTTGCAGTTTTCTGCATTCCTTGTATAACCGAGTGTATTAGTCTAGTAAAACAGGGTATTAAACATGGAATTATTAACAGTCCTCCACATATCCCCAATACAGCCCGTCCATAAAGTTCCCCCCTAATTCTCCTAGATTGATTCCATTCCAAATTTGAACCGGGACGTATGCAATTTTCTTAATTTCTTTTCACCTTGGTTTGTTCCACCACAAACATAACAAGTGGTTACATTCAATGACTTAGCAATGTTTTCAGCAAGATTTACAAATAGATTTTTAGCAACTGTGGGAATTTCATATTTTACTCCTGTTTCTATTTCATGCCAAATTTGTGAGTTCTTTTGAATCATAGCATACGGTCCTGTTACCTTCTCTGCATAAAGCATAATGCAGCTTCCTATTTTCTGGCCTTTACAGTCATATTACACATTGACTGCAGTTGTTTGTCATAGCCAGGGTTAAGGAACTCACCCCAAGTAGGACTAGAAGAGTTCCGGTAAGGGCCATAGTGATTGGCGGTCGTGGCCCAAAGGGGTTGCAGCCCTTGGCAGACCTTTTCAAACCATAGCACTGGTTCCCTATCCGGTCTTGCCCTCTTCCTTAAATCTTAAGGGGTGTCCTTTCCTGAGTATTTAAGGATTGGCTTTTTCCAATTCGTATGCTATGTCTCAAAAAAATCCAGTGTATACCATGGATAGCCTATTGCTATTCCCAGGAACCAATATTTCCTTGTTATTGACAAATTGTCTTCCCTAATGGGTATTCATTTAGGAGCTTCTCCGTTTACAAATTCTACAGGAGTAATCACAGCAAAATTCCCACAGCAACTTAGCTTATGTTCTTTGATGATGGCCTCTTCAGGTTCTTCTGATGGTTAGCTTAGTTTCTCCGGGTTCAGATGTGACTCTCCACTCCTTCACTGGACCTTTCACTCGCGACACATGTGTCCACCCTTTTTCAGCAGTTCTCACAGCCATTTCTGTAGTTAATTAAACCTCTTTCTTCCCAAATTTTCCCAAAAGTATGGACCACCCCACATGCGTATTTAGAATCCGTAAATACGGTCCCGCTTTTGCCTTTTAATAATTCCAGGGCCCTACAGAGGGCATACAGCTCACAAGCTTGAGCTGACCATGATGGACTCAGAGGTCCTGACTCCACAAGTTCTAGGTCCTCATTAATTATTGCATATCCTGATTTTCTTTTCCCTTCCACCACTCGGGAGGAACCATCTATAAACAGCACCTTCCCATCTTCCAACTCAGTACCCCTTAAATCTGGCCTCACCTTAGTCTGGGCCTCAATTACCTCTAAACAATTATGTTGTAATTCCTCCTCTGATGGCTCTCCAAACAAAAATTGTGCTGGATTCTGGGCAGAAGTCACCCTCAATTCTAAGTCAGGGGAGTCTACTAGTATTGCTTCATACTTTAGGATCCGGCTGTCTGTTAACCATTTTTCTGCCTTCTGCTGTAAAACATTTCTGACATTGTGTGGGGTATACACCTTTAAAGGAGCACTAAAAGTGATTTTTCGAACTTCCTCTATTAGCAACCAGAGCTTGGAGGCAAGCAGGCCATCCTCTGCTTACTGGATCAAGTAACTTAGAGCAATACCCCACAGGTTTTTTGATTCCTGCCCAGTCTTGAGTAAGAACTCCATATGCTGTCTGGTTTGATGTATTTACAAAAAGATAGAAAGGTTTTTCTAAATCTGGGAGGCTCAATACAGGTGCTTGTATTAATGCCTTTTTTATTTCCTCGAATCTCTGGTCATCTTCTATGAACCACTTGAGTTGGTTATTAGTTAATTTCTCATATAAGAATTTTACCTTTTCAGTATAATTTTCAAGCCACGGTCTACAGTATCCTAATAATCCCAATATTTGTCGAATTTCCTTTTTGGTTTGTGGCGGTCTCAAGGATAGAATCCCAGATATCCTATCAGGATCTAGCTTCTTCCTTCCTTTACTCAACCAATGTCCTAAGTATTTTACTTCCTGTTCTACAAACTGTAGCTTTGATCGGGACACCTTCAATCCCTTCTCCCCCAGAAAATTTAACAATTTCATGGTGGCCTCTCGGGTCCCCTCTTCAGTTTCTCCTGCTACTAATAAATCATCCACATATTGTAATAATTTTACCTCCTTGGGTAATGTAAAATCTTGTAAGATTTTCTCTAAAGTTTGTCAGCTGCTTCGTCTTTTTGTGTTAAAGTGTATAATCAATTTATCCCCTTTACTCTGAATGCCCAAATTTAACTTAAAAATCAAATCCCTTCCTAATAAATTGTACTCCGCTTCAGGGAGCAAAAGTAAATCATTAAGGCAAATTTTCTTTTCTGTCTCTATTTCTACATCTTTCAAAATAGGTACTTTAAAAGGTTCTCCTTTTGCCCCAACTACTGACATATAGCTTTTCCCTTCTTCTATTCCTTTTGGAAGTTTTTGAATGGTTGATTTCTCAGCTCCTGTATCTACTAAAAATAAAACTTCCTCTTTATGGGGACCAATTAATAATTTTATCAAGGGCTCTGTTGATGTTGAAGTCCCCAGAAGATATAGCCCCTGACACCCCTTATTCTTCTTTAAACATTCTCTCATCTTGTTCCCGTTTACGGCAGTTCTTCTGAACATGTCCTCTCTTGTTACAGTAGTAACAGACGGGAGTTGTGAATCTCTCTCGGTAAGGTTGTCCCCGGGGTGTCTGCTCTATTCTTTTTTCCCTTTTCTCTCCAGATGGAGTCTTATTTTTCTGACTTTCTCTTACTGCTGCTACAAAAAATTTTTGCTTTTGCTTTCTGCTTTTCTTCGTCCCTCCTAACTCCTCTAATCCTCTTTCTTGCCAGTCTTCCAGTTTTTCTAATTTCCTTCTTATATCCCCCCAAGATTTGGCTACGAATTGTGTTCTAAGGAGTGCGGTCCCAGCCACTGTATTCGGATCAATTCCAGAATACATTTGTAAGCTTTTCCTCAACCTCTCCAACCATTCTGTTGGAGATTCGTCTTTCCCTTGTTCATTAAATGCTTTATTAATGTTTTGCCCTCGGGGAACCACTTCCCTTATTCCCTGTATGATTAACGTTCTCAAATCCCTCATATTCTGTCTTCCTTGAGGTTGTTGATGATCCCAGTGGGGATCCACATTTGGCCATTTCTGATCTCCCGGGAGTCCTGCCTGATTCTGTCTTTCCCAAATCCTTATTCCAGCTTGTCTAATCATTCCCCTTTCTTCAGCAGTAAATAGGATTCCTAAAATGGACTGTATTTCTTCCCAGGTATAAGTATTGGGGCCTAGGAATTGATCTAATTTTTCAGCTACTCCGAGGGGATCATCCAATAGGGTCCCCATTTCTTTCTTAAAGTTCCTTACATCTGTGGTATTTAATGGGACTGCCACAAACCCGATGCCTCCCTGATTGCCTCCGAGGGGTACCTCTCGTAAGGGATATAGAGAAGCCCCCTCAGATATAGCAGTCCTACTTCTCGTACATGCAGCCGGCGGTTGATCCAATTCCGGTGCTGTTGGTGGGGGAGGCAGGGATAACGGTGGGACTGGTGGAGGTACTACGGCCACTGGAGGGGAAGCCACTACCAGAGGTGGATTATTAGGATATGGGGGTGGCAGGTTGTCCAGTGGTTCCCATTTATCATCTTCTTCCCTTTCTTTTTCATTTTTATCTCCTTCTTCCTCAAAGTTTTCATCTATTGAGGCTGGAAAAGGACGTGAAGTCCTGATCCATAATCCTGCATAATCACTTTCCTCCTGACTAAAAGGTTCCTTTGAACATATATATTCAAGGCCTGGCAAATCCAGTCTTCAGAAGATCCAAAAACAGGCCAAAAGACAAGTGGTCTTAAAGGTTCCTTCGGCCATTCAACCATACAATACTGAAACAATTTTAATTTACTTTTTCCTTTTCTGGGGCCCCTTTCATTCCAATTTCTAATCTGGTAGTTTGCTCCCTTTCTTCTGGTCCTGGGTCCTCGATTCTGTCTGACCCATCTAGGCATTTTACTGTGGCAATTCCTACAGCCCTTGGTTACCTGTAAGAGTGTCTTGCAGGGGGTTTAGGACCTATCACCCACCCACGAATCCTATAGGAATCACTTCAGTCCTTCACCGGCCAAGTCCCTCGCGGGAGATTGGAACCGCGGTTAGAAGACCTCCACAATCACTTCGGAACTAGGTTCCGTCTCAGTCACACTCTTACACACACAGGCAACCAAATCCCACCCAACCAAACGGTATACAGCCTAAATACTTACGACTCCGTCGTCTTCATTTGGATCTTCGCACGCAGAATTACGGGCAAAACAAACTGCTGCAGCCAGCAAGGGAGATTATAAAAATTAAATTCTTTGCTTGTCCCTATTCGGGTTCAGGATGGCGTTAGCCCTAACCCAACCTGACTAGGAGCCACCAAATGGTGGGGCGCCGCTCCTAGATCAAGTCAGAATTCAGGAACCAAGACCATCCCAGACAAGCCCCCAATTGTTATAAAGTTTACAATTTATTGAATAGAGACAAGCAAGCAGCGCTGGATGCACGGGGGATCCTTCCACCTAACGTGCATACCGTCATACAATACTACAGGGTTTATATTCAGTTACTTAATTAATAACAATTAGTAAAAACACGCCTAAGTTTACACTCATTGGTCAGTGATAAGCATCCCACTTGCCCTTGGTCAGACGTATTTAAATTAGCCACGCTTGCCATGTAGATTAGCCTGCATGCTCTTTACGGGTGGGGGGGGCAAGTCTTTTTGGTCCTGAATTGGGTCGGTGGTTGCAATCTCCCCCTGCCGGAATTACCTTTCCCCCAGTTTTCATGCTTTAGCGCCTTCTGAACCAAGAAGTTCCCTGCCATCATCACTGGCCGACCTGTGGCCCCCCCCATCTTGGCACTCTCCTTTGTATCAGGATGCTTCCACTGTTAGCAACAAATCGCCAGTCAACATTCCAACCATTAAGACAGTTAGCAAGTCAATTGAACGGCCCTCGGTTACACAAGCACAAACAGTTCCATATTGACACGAATCAGATTAACACATTTTACAATACTAATTTCAATTTGATGCTGAAACTTTGGAATAGGATGCAGACATAACATCTGCTTATCTTTAGGAATAAGCAGGAAAGGTTCTCCTCATCCTAAAAGCCCCTACAGCTTCAAATAAAACACACATTCCTATGTGCACTATAACAGATCCAAGACATTTTTGCAATAGAACAAAAAATAAATAGTGAGGCATTTTTCACTGGAGGCCTGACCACTTATGTGAGATAAAGAATAGATTAATTATTTCCTAAATAGTTGCCTAGTGAACAAAATGGAACTGCTTCAACAGATCAGAAAGGGATTAGATAGTCATCTGATAATTTGAACCACTCCTTAGGGAGTAGAGGAGAGTAGCCGGGTGAGGACTTTATCTGATTATCCTATACTCTAGATGACTTCTCTAATTTACTGAACATTATTCTTTTTGGCATATCTCTCTCTCTCGCCTCCCTGCTTTGATGGAAAATATTCAGATATGAGAAATTTTTTTCCTCACTAAAGAGCTGTCATTGGTACCATCACACTTTTTTTTAAATTATCATCATCGTTATTATTATTACTATTGTTATTGGCAATCATGAATTGGCATCCTCTGTTGAAAGCTCATATTTGCAGAAAATTCTAGCTCTAACTATCCTAGAGCTTTAACTTACCACTGCCAAAATTAAGGCATGATTGGCATGCCACTTGGGTGTCTTACAACACAAGGTCAGACATTGCTACTGCTGTTACTGGAATTGTCTGTGGTACATAAAAATAGCAGAATAAGAAAAGATAAACCCTGCTAATGGGTAAGAAATATTTAATAGTTTAATAATGTAATTTTCCTTTCATCGGTTACAGTAACCTCCCTGCTGCTTTCTCCCAAAGAAAATCAAAAGGTGGACAAAATAACATCCAGACCTAAACAAATTATATACATGGAACATACCATTCATAATGGACTGAAAATATTATTAAAAGTTTTAAATATGTTTTTTTCAAGAAACTGAAGCTTGCTGGCCTTATAGCTACCCAGCACAGTTGCATTTGTCATTATTTTTTATATTGCTCATGGAACTGAAAAGAAAAATTTGTATCATGAAGCATCTTCAAGGAAATCCAGCAGTTCCCCTACTCTAGTGAGAGGTGTTACAGCAGACAGACCCCCTGGGAGTTTCCCAGTGTCCCCTCCCTCCCTATAAAGTTATTAATGTGATTCCTTCATAAATGTATCTTAAATATAGAGAATCACTTAATATAAGACATTATGAAGAAAAAAGAACTCAGCACATGAAACCTATCTTCTCTTTAGAATTTGCAATATTCAAATTCAGGCCTTCAAAGTATTCCATGTCTTAGCTCTGAAGCCTAAAAGTCTGCCAAATGCTCCAAAATAAAGACTGTAGGGAACAATGATACTCCCCAGCAGAACTGAATGTTTCACAACATCAATAAAACTTGCATTTCTTTAAAGATCTTTAACAAAATAATAAGAAGCCATACCAAAATCAGACAATCCATGTTATGCACTATTTCTGAACAAAAACAAAACTAAAATATCAAATAAATCAGTTCTAAGTAGCTTGAGAAATAAGACTTTAGAAACAATATTTCATTGGCTAGCATTAGACAGTGCTCTGTCATGGTTTTAGCTTGGATAGAGTTAATTTTCTACACTGCAGCTGGCATAGTGCTGTGCTTTGGACTTAGTATGAAAACAATGTTGATAACACATCGATGTTTTGGTTGGTGCTGGGTAGTGCTTGTACTAGTCAAGGACTCTTCTAGCTTCCCATGCTCTGCCAGGTGCACAAGAAGCTGGGAGGGGAGGGGGCACATCTAAGAGAGCGGATTCAAACTGGCCAAAGGGATATTCCATATCATGTAACGTCATGCCCAGTATGTTAACTGGGAGGGGCTGCCCGGGGGAGGGAAGCAGCGATCGTGGCTTGGGGACTGGCAGCATTGGTCAGCGGGTGGTCAGCGGTTATATAATTTGTTTGCTGTTTTTTCCCCTTTTCCCCTTTTCCTTTGCATTATATTATCGTTATTGTTATGACTATAATCATCATTATCATCATTATAATTTTATTTTAATTATAAAACTGTTCTTACCTCAATGCACAAGTTTTTTTTTTGCTTTTGTTATTCCGATTATCTCCCCCATCCCACAGGAGTGGGGGGAGTGAGCAAGCGGCTGCGTGGTGTTTAGTTGCCAACTGGGGCTGAACCACGACACAGACCATCAAAAAGGGCTTGCCCAGCCTATTAAAGTTCTTAAAGAGTTGCTTCCTATTTGGTATAGAGATTCCTGCAACCTCATTGATCTTAAGGAATCAACAGGATAAAAGGATACAGACGTGAATACTGCTGCATCAAGGATGTGTGACAGTTAATCTACATTACAAAGAAAAGGAACATTTTAGTGTTCTTCTTTGGCCACTGCAGAGGGGTATTGGTTAACAGCTGGCTGAATATGAACCAGCAGTTTGCCCAGGTGGCCAAGGCAGCCAACAGCATCCTGGCTTGAATCAGGAATCGTGTGGCCAGCAGGAGTAGGGTAGTGATCGTGCCCCTGTACTCTGTACTGGTGAGGCCACACCTTGAATATTGTGTTCAGTTTTGGGCCCCTCACTACAATAGGGACATTGAGTTGCTGGAGTGTGTCCAGAGAAGGGCAACAAAGCTGGTGAAGGGTCTTGAGAACAGGTCTTATGAGGAGAGGTTGAGGGAAGTGGCGTTGTTTAGCCTGGAGAAGAGGAGGCTGAGGGGAGACCTTATCACTCTCTTACAGCTACCTGAAAGGAGGTTGCAGTGAGGTGGGTGTTGGTCTGTTCTCCCAAGCTGCTAGCAATAGGATGAGAGGAAATGGCCTCAAGCTGCATCAAGGGATGTTGGATATTAGGAAAAATTTCTTTACTGCAAGAGTGGTCAGGCATTGGAACAGGCTGCCCAGAGAGGTGGTGGCATCACCATCCCTGGAGGTGTTCAAAAAACATGTAGACATTGCACTTTGGGGCATGGTTTAGGCAGCATGGTATTGTTGGGTTGATCATTGGACTTGTTCTTAGAAGTCTTTTCCAGCCTTAATGATTCTATGATTCTTATAACCTCTTATTGATGACATACCTAAGAGACATAGAACAAAGTGAGTTTGTAACACTTTCTTGAAGAATGGTGCTATAGCACCAGGGAAATCACTGACAACAATGAAATGTAAGCATTGGTATATATTAAATATCATTCTGGAATGCTGTCAACTATGTCAAGGTTATAAGCCAACGTGCATTACCCTGAGAATGCCAAACCCCAACTGGTTCCCAATTTAAAAAGTGCTGACTGTCTAGGAATTGGGTGAGATAGGACAATATAACCTTGTATCTTATGATGCATTTTTATATGCCAAACACTCCACAGCAAACAAACAACTGTGAAGAAAGGGGAATCTTCAGCTGTCTACTGATTTAAGAAATCTCAGATTTGGAATTCTACTTTCAGATAGGTCATACCTCACTACTTCAAGGAATCAAAGAAAGATATGGCAAATCAGGAACCCCGAAAATATGTCATTTTGGGGAAAAAAAAACAACCAACCAAACACAAAAAGTTGGTGACGGCACATGCTACAGGCAAAATCACCCAAGGTCACAGAAGAGATTACAATACAATAGAAACTGCATTTGGAACTCAATTTCAGTGGAAGAAATTGTAAACAGTGAAAGAAACATTAACTTACAACAGGTAGAATAGCAGCCTTTTCTGATGCTGGTGCACTTAGCATGGCTAACAGGCTAAGTTAAGACCACAGTATTTTTACATGCCAGCAAAGAGAGCATTGTGAATTACAAAGCTGTTATTTAGGGTAGAAATATATTTTGAAGAACTGCCTAAAATGAAAGATATGCCATGTCAGGCATTGTTCTGAAGGAGTGCAGATTTTACCATACCTTTTAAAATATACCTCTCCATTTTTTCTGAGCAATTTTGGCTCATTGTTTGTTCTTATACTGATTAGTTATCGAGGCAGCAGATCTGTGTCAGTGTTAGACCACCTTTTATCATTTTTCAGTTACTGATAGTTTATCTCATCACACTTTCAACCAGGAGGTAGATTAAGTCACCAAGCTCTTACAGAGACATGCTTTTCTATGCGTTATCATAAAACTTCACATTGAGTGCTTAAGGATAAAAGGCTTATAAAAATGTGCTTTATTCATTGGTAGAAATATTTTTTCTAAACTAGACATAGCAAGTAGAAGATTGAAAGTCTAGTAATGGACCAAATCAGGTGATAATTTTGATAAGTCTCTATATGTTTAAGAGTTGTTATAATTGATTTTGTTCTACCTACATAGTAGTGTTCATCAACCAACACTAGTGAGCTAATGAACTCTTCTTCCCATATCCAAGAAATCTATGGCAATTCTTTCAAATCACATAACACAGAATACATAACTGTTTTTCAAGTACAAATACTTGATCTGCCATGAAAAACACTGTGAAGAGGTAGAATCCTACTTAATCATTCTTCATCTGCTACTGTTGATGTGTTAGAAACCACAGAAGTGCCTGAGAATAGTCATGTAGGAATTAGGGCTTCTACCCCAAAAAAGGTGGCAGGATCAAAAGCCCAGCTGAAGTGCATCTACACCAATGCACATAGCATGGGCAACAAACAGGAGTTGGAAGCCATTGTGCAGCTGGAAAACTATGATATAGCTGCAGACACAGAGACATGGTGGGATGACTCACACAACTGGAGTGCTGCAATAGATGGCTATAAGCTCTTCAGAAGGGATAGGCAAGGAAGGAGAGGAGGTGGGGTAGCCCTCTATGTTAGGGAGCATTTTGACTGTCTAGAGCTTGATGACGGTGATGAAAGGGTCGAGTGTTTATGGGTAAGAATCAGGAGAAAGGCCAAAAAGGCAGATATCACGATGGGAATCTGTTATAGACCACCCAACCAGGATGAAGAGACAGATGAAATATTCTATAAGCAGCTGAGAGAAGTCTCACGATCGCTAGCCCTTATTCTCATGGGGACTTCAACATACCAGATGTCTGCTGGAAATACAATACAGAGGAGAGGAAACAGTCTAGGAGGATCCTGGAGTG
Source organism: Phalacrocorax aristotelis (assembly GCF_949628215.1). NCBI lineage: Eukaryota > Metazoa > Chordata > Aves > Suliformes > Phalacrocoracidae > Phalacrocorax > Phalacrocorax aristotelis. Next base: position 16,916,899 of record NC_134310.1, read on the forward strand.
TGTGGAAGATAATATCCTGATACAGCTGGTGAGTGAGCCAACTAGGGAAGGTGACCCGCTGGACATGTTTTTTGTGAACAGAGGAATTGTGGGTGATGTGATGGTTGGAGGCCATCTTGGGCACAGTGATCATGAGATAATAGACTTTTCGATTATTGGAGAAGTAAGGAGGGGGGTTAGCAGAACTGCTACCTTGAACTTCTGGAGCGCAGATTTTGGCCTGTTTAAGGGCCTGGTTGGGAGAGTCCCTTGGGAGGCAGTCCTGAAGGGCAAAGGAGTCCAGGAAGGCTGGACATTCTTCAAGAAGGAAATCTTAAAGGTGCAGGAGCAGGCCATCCCTATGAGCCAAAAGACAAGCCAGCGGGGAAGAAGACCGGCCTGGCTGAACAGAGAGCTTTGACTGGAACTCAGGGGGAAAAAAAAAAAAGCATTTATAATCTTTGGAAGAAGGGGCCAGCAACTCAGGAGGACTACAAAGATGTTGTGAGGTTATGCAGGGAGAAAATTAGAAGGCCAAAGCCCAAATAGAAATTATTATGGCTACTGCCCTAAAAGACAATAAAAAAATCTTTCTATAAATACATTAACAACAAAAGGAGAGCTAAGGAGAATCTCCATACTTTATTTGATGCAGGGGGAAAATTAGTGACAAAGGATGAGGAAAAGGCTGAGGTAATTAATGCCTTCTTTGCCTCCATCTTTAATGGTAAGACCAATTGTTCTTGGGGTACCCCGCCCCCTGAGATGGAAGACAGAGACGGGGAGCAGAATGAAGACCCCATAATCCAAGGGGAAATGGTTAGTGACCTGCTACACCACTTAGACACACTCACAAGTCTATGGGGCCGGATGGGATCCACCCAAGGGTACTGAGGGAGCTGGCGGAAGTGCTCACTAAGCCACTTTCTGTCATTTATCAGCAGTCCTGGCTAACCAGGGAGGTCCCAGTTGACTGGAGGTTAGCAAATGTGAGGCCTCTCTACAAGAAGGGCCGGAAGGAGGATCCGGGGAACTACAGGCCAGTCAGCCTGATCTCAATACTGGGGAAGGTTATGGAGTGATACATCTTGAATGCCATCACATGGCATGTGCAGGACAACCAGGGGATCAGGCCCAGTCAGCATGAGTCCTGCTTGGCTAACCTGATCTCCTTCTATGACAAGGTAAACCGCTTAGTGGATGAGGGAAAGGCTGTGGGTGTTGTCTGCCTGGACTTTAGTAAAGCCTTTGACACTGTCTCCCACAGAACCCTCCTAGAGAAGCTGGAGGCTCATGGCTTGGATGGGTGTACTCTTTGCTGGATAAAAAACTAACTGGCTGGCTGGCTGGGCCAAAAGAGCTGTGGTGAATGGAGCTAAATCCAGTTGGCGGCCGGTCACGAGAGGTGTTCCCCAGGGCTCAGTATTGGGGCCAGTTCTGTTTAATATCTTTATCACTGATCTGGATGAGGGGATCGAGTGCGCCCTCAGTAAGTTTGCAGACAACACCCAGTTGGGCAGGAGTGTCGATCTGCTTGAGGGTAGGGAGGCTCTACAGAGGGACCTGGACAGGCTGGATCGGTGGGCCAAGGCCAATTGTATGAGGTTCAACAAGGCCAAGTGCCGGGTCCTGCACTGGGGTCATAACAACCCCATGCAATGCTTGGGGAAGAATGGCTGGAAAGCTGCCTGGCAGAAAAGGACCTGGTGGTGTTGGTCAACAGCCAGATGAATCTGAGCTGGCAGTGTGCCCAGGTGGCCAAGAAGGCCAAGAGCATCCTGGCTTGTATCAGAAATCGTGTGGCCAGCAGGACTAATGAAGCGACCGACCCCCTGTACTCGATGCTGATGAGGCCTCACCTTGAATACGGTGTTCAGTTTTGGGCCCCTCACTACAATAGGGACATTGAGTTGTTGGAGTGCATCCAAAGCTTCACTGAAGCTGGTGAAGGGTCTAGAGAACAAGTCTGGATGGCATCCCTGTCCCTCAGGTGTGTCAACTGCACCACTCAGCTTGGTGTCATCAAGTTCTGGGAATATGTTTCATTAAACGCTTGAGCTTTAGCAATAGAATGGATTTCAAAGCTTCTTTAGGTTCATGAGTCTTCAAAAAGTACGGCAAATTGAAAACCAGATTACGGTACAAGTCAAACAAAATAAGACATGGTCGCAATTTACAGTTATTGTATATTTTGATAGATAATTTTTTGCAGAACATAACCTTTTTTGCACATCTTGCAATAAGCTTTCAGTCACTTAAAAATTTGTTCTAATTCTAAATAATCAGGCATCTCAGAATGAGAAAGACTTAGGGTACAGTTTTAGAAGTACCACTTTTCTTTATTCATACATCTACTAGATCTTGTCCTGTGATTAGAATAGCTTTAAGCAAAGCTATTAAAGTCTGTTTTTTAAGCAGCTTTTAGAAAATACTGTTGTTTGAAACAATCAGTAAATTTATATCATAAGCATATGTAAAGCAAAGCGGCATATCATTTGACATCTCTTAACCAAAACAAAAAAAATAAGAATTCATATTTAAGAGTGTAAATTAGTTGATTGTAACAATGCATTTATTCCTAATTGTTCATATTTTTGTTTATTTTCTTATTTTAATTGTTCAGTTATATATGAGCATTGGTAACTAAGAATAACAACAGTTGCATGCAAACCTATGTAAAATGTTCAGGGGTCAGTAGCTTAAGCAGTCTCAATCTCTTTTAGAAGTATCTTACAAAAAAGAATTATGAATTTGATTGTTCCATATTCTATAATTATTTTATATTATTCAAACATATTTTTTCCTATGGCTTTGGTTTGAAGTTAACTACTGTCTAGTTCTCTGCACATTCACTTTCTGATCATATCAGGAATATGTTATTGGTTCTCTCTGTACTGGTTTTGGCTGGGGTAGAGTTAATTTTCCTCACTGTAGCTGGTATAGTGTGTTTTGGATTTGGTATGAGAATAGTGTTGATGGCACACTGATGTTTTAGTTGTTGCTAAGTAGTGCTTATACTAGTCAAGGACTTTTCCAGCTTCCCATGCTCTGCTAGGGGCACAAGAAGCCAGAAGGGGGGGGGTCACAGCCAAGGCAGCTGATCCAAACTGACCAAAGGGATATTCCATACCATATGATGTCATGCTCAGTATATACAGCTGGGAGAACAAGAAGAGGTGGGGGGATGTTCGGAGTGATGGTGGTATCCTGAAGAAAATGGAGTTTTCCGCTAAGCCATAACAATGAACCATGTGAGCTTGGCAAAACAGAATTTGATGGCCAGAGGAGGGAACTGAGAGATAGGGAAGCACTTGTTTTATGACTATATCCTTAAGGAGAGCTTAGAGACTGATCAAAGCAAACATCCCGCCTCAGAAGACACCTAGGACAGGGTGATAAAGTGTATAGTCAAGGAGAACTATCAAGGGCTGTAGATAAGAACTAAAACAAAAGTGTCCTTTAGGTGAACTATCCTCATTATAATACTAAAAATCACAGCCATAGGCCAGAAACACCCCCCTCTCAAATATGCCCCTCACTCTCTGAGCATGTGTGGTAAATTAAAAGTGAGCTGTACCTTTACATAGAAGCGAGAAAGGAATTAACCAATTATTAGCTGAGACGTGTCAATATTAGCTGTGATTGACACATTTAACTGTATAAATGCTTGTAGTTTCTCGGTGCAGGGTGCTAGCTTTGTGGGGTTACCACCTAGCACCCATCTTTGAGCAAAAATGAATTAAATAAAATACCTCTGCTCTGGGTGTCATTTGGTGTTTTGCACACCGGGGAAAAAACCTGCTTTTCAGGATAACAATGGCGTTTGTCTTCCCAAGTAACCGTTACACTTGATGGAGCCCTGCTTTCCTGGAGATGGCTGAACACCTGCCTTCCCATGGGAAAGAGTGAATGAATTGCTTGATTTGTTTTGCTTGCATGTGCAGCTTTTGCTTTTCTTTTTCATTATATTATTATTGTTATTATTACTATTACTATTACTGTTTTGCTTTACCTATTAAACTGTCTTTATCTCCACCCATGAGTTTTCTCACTCTTACCCTTCTGATTCTCTCCCCCATCCCACTGTGGGGGAGTGAGTGAGCGGCTGTGTGGTGCTTAGTTGCTGCCATGGGACTAAACCACAACACTCTCATACTGTATTCTCTGATTTTAATAAACTTAAAGTAATTAAGAATTAGGTCCAGTACTTCCTGTTTGGTATTTTTAGGAACCTATGCTAAAAAAATAAATAAATCCAAAACAAGCCCACTGTAAGAAATTATTGCAGAGGTATATTTTCTGCAATCAGCAATTTAAATAACAATATTTTTCTTGCATGATATATCATTTTGTTTAACTATGTATATGATATATTTTTCAACATCTGGGTTGTAAATACTTGCGTATTAGTTATTGTAGCTAAAACCATTTTTAGGACAATGTGAATTTGCAAATTCAGTAAATCCATTCCTGCCAGCATATCTCCTGTCCCCTTGTTTAAGTGTTTTTTTTTTCTCATTTCCACTGAGTCATTCATTTGAATAAACTTTTATCATGAGATTTATATTAATATATCAGTCAGATTTCATGTATATTGCACCACAGGCTATAGCTCTGTTCCCTAATAATAGTTAAGGAGAAAGCTTTTACAATGCATACATTATTTACCTTGATATTACTCTGTGGCTGTTAGCAGCTTGATCCTGATTTAATTGATTTAAATTATGTGAGAATAAATAAAGAAAAGGAACCATGTTTCACTAGTATCATATAAAAATCTTTTAAATTTTTGCCTACTCATCTTAAAGTTCAGTATACTAACGAACTGAAGTCCAGGTATGTGGTACTAAAAAAGGAAAAGCTCATACAATTTCAACCTGTCTTTTCTGTTTGAGGATGTATAAACATCTCAGTGGGATAAAAGCCTTATTATACACCCTGGTTTGTTCATTAATCAGTTTTCTAGGAAGTATCCTCTTGGCAGTTTATGAAGAATGAGTTTGCTGACTGTCCTCTCAATATTTTTGACATAATGCTCATTATTCTGGATCCAAATGCATAGCATTTCAAATTTATCTGCACCACATTTAAAACCAACATGTTAGCCCATATGCAAAAACTATTAAATCCTTCTAACCACACACAAACAGGCACTAGTTCTGTATCATAAAAATTAGTTAATAGTTGCTCCCTGTTGTGCATGTGCAAACACACACAGTGCAGAAAAGATTAATATCAGCAGCAAAGGTCTCACTGACTACCCCTATGGGATCATCCAACTATTGTTTCCTAATTCAGCAAAGTTCATCCCTAGCCAGTTTTGTTGTTTTAAAACATTACAGTGCTATAACATACAATTTCTCCAAAGTGGTAATGAATCACCATGCAGAACAGTTTCACACCCTACATTCAAAATAATAATCAACTACTGTGATAACAAAAGCCAAATATGCACACATTTCATTTTGGGATTTATCAAAACTTGATTCAGTCTACATATTAATCACTGTTCCCACATGTTCTCACAGTCATCAGAACACTTTTTTTAAAAGCAGCCAACAAGCTTCTTGCTGCTTTATTGCAGGCTCAAAAGCAAAAAAAAAATATTTCAGATCCTCTTTCACCTTCCTGAGCACATCCAGGGGGCTCTATAATGTGTTATCAAACACAAAAAGATGGGCTCTACTTATTTTTCAATACTTGCCAAATAAAGCATCATACGAGAAATATTTTGCAAGTTTTACCAGTGGAATCAAAGGCGAAGTTGCAATCAAGCAGCCTGGAGACATTAGCAGCCATTAGCTATAGATTACATGAGCCAAACATCAGCTATTGCTGGTTTGGACCACATCTTCTGGTCACTTCTAGTCCCACTTAGTGCTCAATTCAACTACATTTAATTTAGAATATCTGATTTATTTTTGACAACAGATGGGAGGGGGGGAAAAAGTATTAATGTCTCTGCTTAGTAGGGCTTTATAGTGGCAAGCTACTAACTCAAGCTTCCAGAAAATAATGTCATTGAACACATTTCAGAAGGTTGTCTCTCTGTAAAACACGGAGACAAAAGCACAGCTTTATGGTAAAACTGCAAGATATGCTTAATCATTTGCCTTAGCTTAACTGAGTACAAAACTGCAGTGTTATATTTCTGTGTCAAAAATATAGTTACACTGCATTACAGGGAGCCAAAAAGAAGTAGAATTCGCAAAATACAGTAATAAAAATAATTACCTATTTCAGAAGGGTTTTGAGAAACAACCGTAAACTTATTAGACTTTGATACTTAGTATCATCCAGCATCATGCCATTTTTAAATATAATCTGACATTATTTGTGACATGGCCTTGTATTTAGGTTTCTATTAAACTGGAAAGTGAACATAATACTTTAAAAGGGAGATAACCAGCAGAAAAAGCACCAGAAATGGTACCAAATAATTTTTCAATATTCATTAAATTAAATAAATATTTACTAAAATAGTTAAATTTATGCAAATCTATTTTAACAGTGTTTCTGTGAAAAGGCTTTACAAAATAATTCTCATTACACTTGCTGCAAGAAAGAGTTAGAAAACAGCAATTATTTTCGTATGGTTTTAGCGCTTCCTTTTAAAACATATTATGATATTTAGAACTACAGAAACAGAGACAGGAAAGAAACAAAATTACTGAATCATGGTGCTATGTGCCAAAGCATTAAACACTTCCTAGACATGAGCATGCCAAATTATGGAATGCCATAATTTCCTGGGAACGTCACCATGCCAAATTGGCAGGCAGCATAAGGTCACATGGGGAAACAGTAGAGTTGACAGTTTAGAAGAAAATTACTCAAAACTTGAACTACCCATTTTTTATGAAGAAAGTCTGCATTCAATATATTCAGCCTACAGCCTTCAAACAACAAGTGTTCTAGGAAATCTACTCAACTATAAATGATTTCAATCTCTCCTGAAATAGAAAAATATGAACATGTATTTTAAGTTTTCTGTAATTACAAGAGTATTAACTTCATAAGTCTAAGTGCTAGTCACCAAACTCAAATGCAGTTTTAGGTGGTTGCTAAAATTTCTAATATTCTCAGAAGGAGCGCGTCCATGGTCATTGTGCTGATGGTCCCAAGCATATTTTTGGTCTCTGTGGTTAGCAGACAGAAGATGGTTACTCCTTTGTGCTTTTTTCCAATAAGGCTTTTCTACTAGCACCTGTATGTAATGACACTAACTGGGGAGTAAAAACTCTTTATTCCATTCTGGTTTGTGTGTAGCTCTTTGGAGAGACCTGAATAGATTTTGTAGGAATAAGATCTTAGCAAATAATGTTATAACCGTATATATCTTACCTCTTCCCACTGGTGTATGTATCTAATCAGTCTTGAAAGGCGTAATAAACGTAACAGGCTGAGGATTTTTGTAAATCTCACAATACGAAGTGCTCTTGCTGTCTTGTAAACCTCCGAATCCATTCCTTTTTCTACAATGAGAAAGATATAATCCACTGGTATTGATGAGATAAAGTCAACAACAAACCAGCTTTTTAAGTAATTCATCTTAATAATTTTAGGATCCAGTATTATTTCAGAGCTGTCTTCATTTACAGTCCCAGTTCTAAAATTCATGATCAAGTCCAATAGAAAAACAGTGTCTGATGCCACATTGAAAATAATCCATGGTGGTGTTGTTTGTTCTGTGAAGAATGTGATTCCAACTGGTATAATGACAAGGTTTCCAACCATCATAACGAGCATGATTAAGTCCCAGTAAAACCTAAAAAAAGGAAGAAACAGAACGGTTGCTGTTGTGTGGTCTCTATCACACCGTTTTTTCACCTCAAGTACATTTTTGGTTCTATACAAATTAATTACAGTACTTAAACTTGGTTTCAGTTTTGCCCAAATGAGGTTAGTAATTATAATATCCTTTTGTATAGAGTTACAACATATATGAGGATGCTTAAACATTTTTTTAATGCTAAGAAAACTCTCATTGTTTTGACTCATTCAGTATCACAGAATCACAGAATCACAGAATGGCAAGAGAAGGTCCACAGAAAACATTGGACGGATATTTGTTGAAGACGGTCACCTGACAAATAGTGATGAAGAAAAAGTGGAGGCATTCAATGCTTTTTTTGCCTCAGTCTTTAATAATACTGATAGACATTGGGCTGCATGGTGCTCTGAGTTGGAGGACCACGACTGTGGGAGCAGTAACTTTCCATTTGTGGAAGCTAAAATTGCAAGGGATCAGCTGAATGTTCATAAGTCCATGGGGCCTGATGGGATTCATCCCAGAGTACTGAAGGAGCTAGCGGGTGTTACAGCAGGACCCCTCTTGATCATCTACCAAAGGTCTTGGGAGTCTGGTGAGGTCCCTGCTGACTGCAAGCTAGCCAACGTTATTCCAACTAACAAGAAGGGCTGGTTCATTTCAATATTTTTATCAACGATCTGGATGCAGGAGTTGAGTGCACCATTAGCAAGTTTGCTGATGATACTTGTCGTGGTTCAGCCACAGTCGGCAACTAAACACCACGCAGCCGCTCACTCACTCCCCCCACCCCTGTGGGATGGGGGAGAGAATCGGAAGAGCAAAAGCACAAAAAAACTTGTGGGTTGAGGTAAGAACAGTTTAATAATTACAATAAAATAATTATTATAATTATTATTATTATAATAACAATAATGATAATATGATAAAAAGGAAAAGGGAAAAAGGGGAAAAAAAGCCAAAATCACAAACGATACAATCGATCACCACCTGCCGACCGACACTTCCCATCCCTGAGCCGCGATTGCTGCTTCCCTCCCCCGGCCAGCTCCTCCCAGTTAACATACTGGGCATGACATTACATGATATGGAATATCCCTCTGGCCAGTTTGAATCCGCTCTCTCAGCTGTGGCCCTGCCCCTCCCGGCTTCTTGTGCACCCGGCAGAGCATGGGAAGCTAGAAGAGTCCTTGACTAGTACAAGCGCTACCCAGCAACAACCAAAACATCGGTGTGTTAGCAACACTGTTTTCATACTAAGTCCAAAGCACAGCACTATGCCAGCTGCAGTGAAGAAAATTAACTCTATCCCAGCTAAAACCATGACAATATCAAACTGGGAGGTGCTGTTGACTCTCTTGATGGACAAGAGGCCTTTCAGAGGGATCTAGAGTGGCTGGAGAGCAGCCCTGCAGAGAGGAATCTGGGGGTGCTGGTTGACAGCAGGCTCAATATGAGTCAGCAGTGTGCCCTTGCAGCCAAGAGGGCAAACAGCATCCCGGGGTGCATTAAACACAGTATAACCAGCCGGTCAAAAGAGGTGATTATCCAGCTGTATTTAACGTTGGTGCGGCCTCACCTTGAGTACTGTGTGCAGTTCTGGGCCCCCACAATTTAAGAAGGATGTTAAGGTACTTGAATGCGTCCAGGGGAGGGCAACAAAGCTCGTGACAGGGCTGGAAGGTATGTCCTATGAGAAGCGGCTGAGGACTCTGGGTTTGTCTAGTTTGGAGAAAAGGAGGCCTCATTGCTCTCTACAGCTTCCTGAGGAGGGGAAGTGGAGAGGGATGTGCTGAGCTCTTCTCCCCGGTGTCCAGTGACAGGACATGTGGGAATGGTTCAAAGGTGCACCAGGGGAGGTTTAGACTTGACATTAGGAAACATTTCTTTGCTGAGAGGGTGGTCAAACACTGGAACAGGCTTCCTAGAGAGGTGGTTGATGCCCCACGCCTGTCAGTGTTTAAGAGGCATTTGGACATTGCCCTTAATAACACGCTTTAATATTTGATCAGCCCTGAAGTGGTCGGGCAGTTGGACTAGGTGATCTTTGTAAGTCCCTTCCAACTGAACTATTCTATATAATTCCATTTGGACACATTAAAAAAAAAAAAAAAGTCTTGCCTGAGTGTGACAACAGACAGCAGGATGCTTTGTTGTGAACTTAAGAAGAGGGTTTTTTTCTGTCAGTCCTATACAATTTCAAATCCTTCTTTCCATATGAATATTAAACCAATTTATACTAGTTAAGCAAAAGTGTGGGAAAAAACCTCTAAGTAAACTCACAGACTTGCTAAGTTACATGGAAGAAGAGGGGGAGAAAGATGTGATCCACAGTTCTCTGTTCAAAAACCTTTAGTTCTGTTTTGCAAATAGTGGCTCTGGTTGCCTTGATATCAGTATCTACAAAGATGCTTTACAAACATTATTTACTGAAGTAGGTATTGTGCTTTTCATCTACACAGGAAAACTACATAGTCAAATGCAGACAGTCTTCAGCTAGTTCCACCCACTTGATGAGCTGGTAGGAAGCATTGCCACCTCCACCGACAGCTATTTAACTTCATTTCTGCCCTGATATTTGCCAAGTCAAAGATCCTGTGGTATCGTACAAGAAAGCTATTTTCAGTTCTGACACAAAATAGTGTAAATAGAAGTGATTCGTCCTGTTCTTCCCTTGCCCAATCCAGTAAAACACAAAGCAAGAGTGACATTGCGACTAATTTTATCATGAAGACATTGGTAAGAGAAGCTGGTTTCTGAAAATGGAAGCAGATGAGAGATTTGATATTTCCTGGTAATCTTAGGAGGGCTCTGCCATCGGCAGCGAGCAGTATGGAACAAAGATGATTGGAAGAAGAGGGGTGCGCCCATTAATGAGACTGAACTCATTACAGCAGTAGAGGAGAGAAGGAGGAGCATGACATGAGACTCTAAGGAGCCAAAACTTTTTTCTTTTTTTGAAAGCATGGATATATCCTGAATCTAGAGCACTGGTAAATGATCTACCACATTAAGAGATAGAGTCAGTGAAGGGGCACACACATGTAGCGCTCTGCCTAGGGAAGGAGGGGGAAAAAAAAAAAAAAAAGCTGTCAGCCCTCCTTCTGTGCTTCCCTTAGCTTCAGGGTGTGATACCTGCCCATGTGAACCACAAGCACTAACACTAACAGCCAGGAAAGGATGTTAAAGGAAAGGTGGGATCAACTGGTAGGCAAAGTTATCACTAAAGGGAGGTTTTGTAGAAATCTAGAGTAACAACTGCAGTAAGATCATCTTGAGCAACAAATACACTCTAGGTAGGTGGATTTAAAAACACGATACAATACAGTACTGAAGTGGTCAGGCAGTTGGACTAGATGATTGTTGTAGGTCCCTTCCAGCTGAAAATATTCTATTCTTACATTCACGGTAAGCAAGGCAGCATGATCTGTTCAGCTAAGCTTGATCTGGAGAGGCACAGAAACCAGTCAACAACTGTTCCCCATGGACTCACTAGACTTTCTAGAAGACTGGAGGTGTCAATGGCTCCACAACTATCTGCCTGTTCCAGCCCTCTGTTGCAGTGGGGCCCCAGGCAGTGTACATGCCACCAGCACAGCACTCCAGCACTGACTTCCAGGCCACTTGCATCACTCTAGCACAAGCCTCTTGGCATGTGACAAACACCCTCATCTTGGTAAAAGTTCATGGCAATCAACAATAATAATAGTTTAACTGGCCACAAAACATTTCAGAATCACAGGTGTAGTTTTTGCTAGACTTTCACAGAGCATATGGATTACATTATATTTCAGAGGTTGCTTCTTGTATTCTTGCGATGATCCAGGCTCATAAATCCCCTTTGTTTCAAATTTATCCCTGAAAATACTTCTCAGATTACAAATTGCTGGTCTGAGAACATAAATAATTAACTGTAACACACACTAAAGGGAGAGTGGCATGAGAATTCCCAGTTTTAAAATTCTTTATTGCAAGGTAAACCTATCAGGCTTGACTATCATTTGAGAAAGAAGATGGCAAGGTACCTTTAACTGGTACTCAGAAATTGCATAAAACAGACTTTTCAAGTAAGTCTCCATATACCCCAATGTGATTTGTCTTACACATTTTCAGTCTTACAATAAATGTGAATGCTAATTGTTATAAATGTTCAGTTTTATCCAGACTCTATGTATTTTTGCTTAACATGTGATGGTATTCACCATATCTGTACACTTGCACAAACTTCCATATTTCTCATTTTTTTTAATTCATATAATAGGCTTATTGCTGTGCTAGATTCCTTTTCAGTAATCTAGAATTACCATTGTGCTGGTTTTGGCTGGGATAGAGTTAATTCTCTTCACTGTAGCCAGTGTAGTGCTGATGGCACATTTATGCTTTAGTTGTTGTTAAGTAGTGCCTATAGTAGTTAGGGACCTTTCCAGCTTCCCATGCTCTGCCACGTGGGCAAGAAGCGGGGAGGGGAGGGGCCACAGCCAAGACAGCTGACCCCAATTGGACAATGGGATATTCCATATCATATGACGTCATGACCAGTATATTAACTGGGGGAGTCGGTGCGCGGGGGGGAGTGGTTGCGGCTCAGGGACTGGTGGTGTTGGGTGGTGTGCAGCTGCTTCACGTGTTGTTTGTTTTGGTTGTTCATTCCCCCTTCCCCCCCACTGCGGGTTTCACCTCTCTCTCGTTATTTTCCTTTTCATTGCATCATTATTATTGTTGTTATTATTGTTGTTTTATTTTAATTATTAAACTGTTCTTATCTCAACCCACGAGCTTTCTCACTTTTACCCTTCTGATTCTCTCCCCCATCCCATCGGTGGGGGAGCGAGCGAGCGGCTGTATGGGGCTGAGTTGCCAGCTGGGGCTAAACCACAACAACCATACAGAAGGAACCACTAATATATATCACTGCTACTATGATCTATAGGTACAATTACCACAACATTTTACAATGCTATTGACCAAAATATTTCACAAAGCTGTTTTGAAAGAATAGTCTTCTCCAAGGAATCTTGAAAATTAGTGGAAAACAGCTAGGAAATAATCACAAGAGATGTACGTTTATCTGAGGCTTACTCTTAAACAAAGCATTGCCTGATTTCAGATTGGCCTTTGTTTAACCAGCACAGTGAGTAGGTATGTAATGAAGGCAAACTAAAGCCACACAAAAACCAGCCACCCAACCAACATAAAATATTATACTGAACCAGCTCATTTTATCCTACAGTAATCCACAGTTTAAAGGATTGTTATGCACTGTGATTATGCAAAACACACTGGAGTTCCTGATGTTGAATGTCAGAAAAAGTTATGGTAAAGTTAGGGCTTCAGTAATATAAGAAGATTGAATGCTAAGGACTATGAGATTGTATCAGTTTTGTATTTTGATTTTAGCCCACAATACAGTATGATCTGATTAGTTAGGAAGAAAAAGTCTTATTATATTGATTCATTTTTCATTTAGAAATCAATTGGATATTTTCTTTTAGGAAAATGTTTCCAAATGCCGTTCTGTTGGGCATGTTATGTGATATTTTTCTTTCAGGTGAGAGAAAACTAGATGTGACTCCCTGTATTGCCCTTCTGTGACCTGTGCAGAGAAAGTAGTACAATGTGTTCCTTGCCTACCGGTTCAGAACATTCTACTATTCATGTAACCAAGAGCAAGCTGAAAAGCTTCACAAGATGGTGAAGGAGCTGCTATTGAGACACAGAGATAGCCCTTTGTTTTAAACTATTTTTAGCATTATCTATTTGCTTTTGCTACTTCCCACCCCCCACCCCCAATGAGAACAGTTATAAATTTAAAATTTACAATCTCAGAGTTCCAGATTTATATAAGGTATTATAAAATGTTGACAAAAAGCAAGAAAGAGATAGGCCTATGACACAAAATTTTCAAGAATGAGGCAAAAAAAGAGCCTGGGGGTAACAACATCTTTCAGAGTTCATAATGAGAAGCAAGAACTGACGTTCGCACTTTTCTCCTCATAGCAAACAGCTACAGAGCTTACTGTTCCTCTGAAGTTCGCTCACTAAAGTAACTACTAGTTGCCATTAACTGAAGATAGAGGTCAGCACAGTAGCCTGCACTGATTTATTCCTGAAATTTTTCAACGTTTGTAAATGACTCAGAGGTTTAATATCTCTAGGTGAAAAAAGTCTTCAAGTATGAAAAAGTATAAAAAGATAGTTTTAAGACATATATTTTTTACATTTTAAAGAATCGTTTTATACAGAAATAATTTAAAAATCACACTAATTATTACTTTGGCATTTTCAAATAAAACTAGTTGGATTCATAGCCCACTCAGTGATCTTTTCACTCATAGTTTATCTACTGCACTTTCAAAACTTACGGTAATAATGGTGCTTTTTACAGCTCTGAAACATGGTGCTGAAGCTTTGGTGGTTTATTTATTGCTATAGGCTGCCCTGGGTAGGATGAACAGTCTGTTCAAAATGAGTGCCTACCCAAGAAGCAATAAAGAACTTCTTAGTATTAATTAATCAATGTTTGTACCAAGTTTAATAACATAAGGCACAATTCTAACAGGCATTTTATTTTCCACTTTATATATCCAACACAGAGAAAACTGGGTCTTAATGAAGGAAGCTTCAGCCCTTTTAGTTACTTTGCTGAATAATTTGCTGTATATATAACAGTGTAACAAGTCTTTCAGATTTGCTTGCTTTATTATTTCCTGGTTGCTGCCCATTGACACAACTGCCTCAATGTCCTTGAATCAGTGCATTTTGATATATGATTATCCTTACGGTATACCCAGATTGACCCAGCAGAAGTTTTCAGTGGTCTCATAAACCACACAGCAGAGTGAACAGCATCTCAAAGGCACTGGGTGCTGTGACTGAAGGCTGCAGAGCAGTCAGGGCTTTGCTTAAGATCACATTTTTCTGTTTCCAGAAAGATCATGAAAATCTGATTATTTTTATCAAAAAAGAAAAGAGCAAAAAGTATCAGTAAAGCTTCATGAAATTCGGTCACAAATACTTATCAGCCATGTTATAAAGTGGAAGGCCTTCAAAATCAAACCTGATGCACCTGAGACATGATTTCACTCTACACATTCAGAGAATCAAGAACTGTAGAAAAATTTCACAAGCTTTCCATGGAAAACTTGCCTTCTCTCTAGTTAAATATTTTGACTGATTAGCAGATGCTCAGTGAAATTAATACTCTAACATTTTTTTCCTCTCACCTTCAAACACAGCTTTATTTCTTTTGCTTCATGGATTATCAGTTCACCTGAGAAATCAATGCCCTATACAGAACAAAACAATCTTAGTAGAAATAACAGTAATTTAAAACTTTATTACAACATACTGTAACAAGTACTAAACTTGGTATTATCTATGTTAGAATTTGATTCTCATAGGGCATGCCATCTTTCTCGTGCTGTGCAACTCTATTATTCTTTTAGTAAGAGACAGCAAAGCTAGACATGCCTGAAAACATCTGCAACTTGCAGATAATTACCAAAATGTGTTGGAAAGGACAGGAGGAAGAAGGAGGGAAGGTTTCCTTCAGGGAACCCAAATTCTTTTTGTGACTGCACAGGTGTCTGTGCTTGAAAACTTCCTGAAAAATCATCACCATTTTTTTCACAACCTAAAAGTAAGGATATCCCCTTCTTCCCAGCTATCCATTTTCATTCTGCCCATCTGTCTTTCTCTTAAACATACAAACACCCCTTCCCTAGAGGAAAACATGCTGCTTCTGGGAAAAAGGCATGCAAATTAAATATGAAATTCCTTATAATTTATCAAGAAATATTGCATTCAACATCCTCCATGGAACAAATTCTGTTTAAATGTTGCAAATCTATTGTGGAGTGCTTCCGTGATTTTGGCTTAGATATAACTCTGCGTATATGATTTATGAGTTCTGGCCTCTGGATGTATAATGTGAAAGATTATACAAAATGCAGCAATTCTTTTCTTTTAAAATTTCCAACCTGAGAGTTTACCATAACCTACCTCTGCGATCACACTACTACAAATGGATTAAAATTACTAGTGAAATGTCACTTCTTCACATCAGCCAGTTTTCCATTAGCAAACACAGGTTACTTCTGCAGTTGTGTTTTCCTCATCTGAACATGCTTCAGTTTTCAAAGCTTTAGGAAGGCAAAAGGTTGGGATTATGTTTTGGTTTTTTAAAAGATAAACTATATTCCTGAAATTGTTGATTTTTATTCTTTATTCCCCTCTATTTCAGCTCTGACAGCTTTTAGCTTCTGTTAAGTAAACACAAACGAGGAATCTTGCAAGGCTAAAACAGTCCCTTTCGTGGCTCACCCCACTACTGTGGAGTACTAACAGCATCTCCCACACTTCAAGTGCTGAGGATGAAGGGCAGAAATATTACTAAGTAGAAGCCTGTGACACTTTCTCAGGTGAAAATTTCAACAAAATTTGCTATTCTTTTTTCATTTAAAACATATCAAGCTTAATGAACTTTCACTAACTTAGCTAGGTAACCTGCTGAAGCCTGAGACTGGTCAGTCTGGGAGGAGGCAGAGGCTGAAGATCTGAAAACTCTTTTTCCCTGCCTGAATTATGAGCAGTGCTGCACCTGGGAATCTTTCAGCTTAATGGTTTCATTCTGATTCAGATTAAAAGCAATTAAATTTAAAAAAAAAAAAAAAAAAAGTTTATCAGACCACCAGAAATCTTCATTTGATTTCAGATTGATACTGAAGTCCTTCACTTCAAGGTTAGCCATATATACTTACAGATCCAATTTATGTGCCTTGCTGTTATTTTTTTAAATATTGATGCAACTTCCTACTTGGTAGCAGAAAAGGAATTCAAAGAGAGATTAATAAAATTCAGCAATACTGACTCTTCTGTATAGCCATAGAATGTACCTAAAAACTACAAACTTGCACGATTTCAGACAAATTTAATTTTTCTCTGATAACTGTGTTTTGATAGCAGTGGAGATTTGCAATTCGTTGCTCAGTGGTGATTTTATAGGCAAGGCAGATGATTAGATGAATGCAGCTCTTGGGGGACCTGATCGGAGCCCAGTGGAGCCAATGAATTGCAATTTACTACTTTCAAAAGGCTTTGCTTATGGCATTTGGTTAGGTTTAAAGCTTGAGTGCTTTACAGGCTTGATTACTAGAAAAAAAAAATATCACGGTACTGTGGTGGGTTGACCCTGGCTGGACACCAGGTGCCCACCAAAGCCGTTCCATCACTCCCCCTCCTCAAATGGGCAGGGAAGAGAAAATATGATGAAAGGCTCGCAGGTCGAGGTAAGGACAGAGAGAGGTCACTCACTAATGACCATCACGGGCAAAACAGACTCGACTTGGGGAAATTAGTTTAATTTATTAACAATCAAATCAGAGTAGGGTAATGAGAAATAAAATGAAATCTTAAAAAAACCTTCCCCCCACGCTTAACTTCACTTCCAATTTTCTCTACCTCCTCCCCCTGAGCGGTGCAGGGGGATGTGGTATGGGGATTGTGGTCAGTTCATCACACATTGTTTCTGCCACTCTCTCCTCCTCAGGGGGAGGACTCCCCACACTCTTCCCCTGATCCAGCATGGGGTTCCTCCCATGGGAGACAGTCCTCCACAAACTTCTCCAACATGAGTCTGTCACTGAAAGTGGGAATAAAACTCCTTAATATGAATGTAGTATTAAGAAGCAGGCATTCTTTATTATGGCACCGGATGCACAGGGGATAATACCTCCTGGCGTGCATGCCACAAGTCACAACAGACAAAGTTTATATTGCTCAGTTATATACATATGCATTAGATTTCCCATAATAGTTATACATATTCATTCACAGTGTGTTGGAAGATGTGTCCGTTTCAACTGATGTTCTGACTCTTATCTAGGTGGAGATGTCCTTAGTTCCCTTTATCTTGGTTCCAACTGGCATCTGCTGCTAGGTTGGTTTGCAACCTTTGAGGATGTGCCAATCACACTTGCAAAAATTACGTCCTTGATTGCATTCTTATCTGAGGCCCCTTACAACAAGTCCTTCCCACAGGCTACAGTTCTTCACTAACTGCTCCAGCATGACACCTTTCCATGGGGTGTATGTCTTCAGGAACAGATTGCTCCAGCATGGGTCCCCCATGGGATCACAAGGCCTGCCAGCAAACCTGCTCCAGCATGGGCTGCTCTCTCCACAGGTTCACAGGTCCTGCCAGGAGCCTGCTACAGTACAGGCTTCCCACAGGGTCACACCCTCCTTCACACACATGCACCTGCTCCAGCACAGGGTCCTCCACAGGCTGCAGGTTGATATCTGCTCCACCATGGACCTCCATGGGCTACAGGGGGACAGCCTGCTGCACCATGGTCTTCACCACAGGCTGCAGGGGTGTCATGGTTTAGCTGGCAGCTCAGCCCCACACAGCCACTCGCTCACTCCCCCACCGGTAGATGGGGGAGAGAATCAGAAGGGTAATGCTCGTGGGTTGGGATAAGAACAGTTTAATAATTAAAAGAAACAACAACAGAAACGCAATGTAAAGGAGAACAACGAGAGGCGCAAAGCCCTGGGAGGGGGGGGAAACGAACCACCAAAACAAAGCGCATGCAACGCAGCTACTCACCACCTGCCGACCCAACACCGCACCGCTCCGGAGCCACAAACTGCCCCCCCTTAATATACTGGTCACGGTGTCACATGGTATGGAATGAACATGCCATTGGCCAGTCGGGGTCAGCCACCCCTGCCCCTCCCAGCCCCCCGCCATTCGGCAGAGCTCGGAAAGCTGGAAAGGTAGCTGACCCCCCACGGTGAGGAGAATTAACCCCTTCTCAGCCAAAACCAGCACAAGGGGATACTCTGCTCTGGTGCCTGGAGCACCTCCCCCCCCCTCCTTCTTCCCTGACCTTGGTGTCCGCAGAGTTGTCTCTCTCACATATTCTCACTGCTCTCTCCCAGCTGCAACTGCTGCTGTGCAGCCATTTTTCCCCCTTCTTAAATACATTATCACACAGGCACAACCACCATCAAACTCTCACGCCCCACACTGGGCCCCAAAAGAGACTGTTGTGGTTTAGCTGGCAACTCAGCCCCACACAGCCACTTGCTCACTCCCCCACCAGCAGGATGGGGGAGAGAATCAAAAGGGTAAAGCTCATGGGTTGAGAGAAGAACTGTTTACTATTGTTGTTGCTATTATTTCAATTACTAATGTAATTAAAAGGAAAATAATAATAAAAGAGGTGAAACCCAGGTCAGGAGGAAAGGGAGAATGAACAACCAAAACAAACCTCATGACAGAACCACCACAACTGCCTTCCCTGCATCTTAATTGCCCCATTTAATATACTGGTCATGGTGTCACATGATATGGAATGAATATCCCACTGGCCAGTTTGGGTCAGCTGTCTTGGTTGTGGCCCCACCCCTCCTGGCTTTTTGCCCAAATGGCAGAGCATGGGAAGCTGACCACCACAGGTACTACAGTGAAGAGAATTAACTCTATCCCAACCACAACCAGCACAGTTTACAGTTGCTTTTCCTGCAGAAGAACTTATTAAACTACAGTAGAAAGAATTAAAGCCTGACTTTCACTTAACCTTAGGCAAGAACAGTGTACCACTGTCAGCAGGGCTCTGATATTGCTCTTGCATTCCCCCATCTTTACATGGCTCCTCCTTTCTTCAGCTCTGTTCCTCAGCAAAAAAATCCAGGTGAGTGTTCCTGTCCAAATAGCTACCAGCTAGGAAAAAATGCTGATGAAGAGTCAGGACACACAAATGAATTTTCTGCTGGAAAAGGTTGAACCTGTCTATGCTGACCTGTATTCAGATCATCAAGATTGCTTCTGCATCAACATACCTCACAGCACAAGTAATCTATCTTCCTCAAATTTACCCCCTCTGTTCAAACCATTAGACCATAGCTTCTCAGTATCAGGCAACATTTAGTGTAGGTACTCCAACTGATTTTTTCATTTTTCTATTACCAACTCTTAAACCAGTTGCAAATTGCCACTCTTTAAGTGTCAGCAAGTTTCTGCAGTTCTATAAAATAAGCGTTCACCTCTTTACAGGCATGAGAAAAAGTTTGAAAGAGACCGATCTAAAAATTTTTCAGCTGCAAAATAATCTCATATCTCATGTTGGAGCACTTGCATTATTTAAGAATTTAGTAGTGAGAGTAATTTTAAGAGTGCCGTTTAGAAACATGACGTATAGGATGCCTCTATACTAAGTAAAAATTGAGAGGCTAAATTGGGAGAAGCCTTCTGTAATTCTTCTCAACAAAGCATCGTGTGATTTAACCCACACCCCCTCAAAAAACCAAGAAAGCCAGACAATATCACCTAATATTCTTCTTTAATAGATTTTTTTAACCAACTCAATCTCCCAGTTATAAGTGAAATCTTTAAAGTTTCTGCTGATTGGGGAAAAGTCCATTTTCTCTACTTATCTTCAGAGAAGGAACAGAAGAGATTATGGGGAAGACACTGCTCAGTAGCTATTGATGCATCTCAGTCATGGGGTTTGGTGAGGAGACTGGCCTGTGCCCACCAAATGCAGCAATGAGTTGTGACAATTAGGTTTTTGAGGTGAATACCTGACAGTGAAAACTTAGTAACATAAGACTATTAGATTTCTTAGGTGAACCATCAACTTAGTTCATATAAGATACTGATATTTCTGGTATTTGACATATATGCTACTACTAACAATTTTATTCTGATAATCAGAGATTTAAAAGTGTCTTTGTGTGTATAACTGTATAAAGATACAGTACAATCGGACAACCAACTTCAAACACAAAATTTCATTTACCAGAACATGGTATATCATTTCTTGAAAAAGTTCATTGCAGGCAAGACTGGGCACTATGTTTAAACTGGAAAAAAAAAAAAGAGGTAGCATTCAAATTTGTGATGGGAAAAAACATAGATGTGAAAAAGTGTAAAAGAACGATAGATAGGTATGAAACAAGTTGATGGATTATATATGCAGACTTTGTACTCCTACATCATGAGTGAAAACAAATATACATGACTGAATATTTATACACCTCTTCTGTATCTACACAGATGTACAAGATTCTAATACAAGAACAAGTAATCAAGATAGCATAAATATATGAGGTTAAATTATTATTCCCTTTCACAGCTATTTAAGGCTGATCTTTGGCTCCAAATCCTATGTTTCTTCAAAAATAAAAATAAGTACTGAGAATGTAACAATATTTTCAACACTTCCCTTAAAATAAATGGAAGTATCTTTTTAAGGAAAAGTAGGTTGTTTTGTTGTAATCCATTAATATCACATGCTGCATTAAATAATTTACTTCAAAAGGTAATTACATGTAATTAAAATATTTATGCATTTTAGCAATATATTAATTCATGTTTGTTGTGAAAATAGCTTGAGAAACTGCATCAAAGCTGCATCAGGGGAAGTTGAGACATGACATTAGGAAATATTTCTTTACCAAGAGTGTAGTCAAACGCTAGAACAAGCTTCCTAGAGAGGTGATCGATGCCTGAGCTGGTTTTGGCTGAGAAGGAGTTAATTCTCTTCACTGTAGTGCCTGTGGTGGTCAGAGACCTTTACAGCTTCCCACACTCTGCTGTGTCGGCAGGAGGCTGGGAGGGGCGGGGCCACAGCCAGGGAAGCTGACCCCGACTGGCCAATGGCATGTTCATTCCATACCATGTGATGCCATGACCAGTATATTAATGGAAGCAGTTGCAGCTTGGGGAGGTGTGGTGTTGAGTTGGTAGATGATGAGTGGCTGTGTCATGTGTGGTTTGTGTTGGTGGTTTATCCCTTTTCCCCAGGTTTTATGCCTCTCATTGATTTCCTTGCCACTGCTTTTTGTTGTTTTTTTTTTTTTATTATTATTTTAGTTATTAAACTGCTCTTATCTCAACCTGTGAGCTTTACCCTTCTGATTCTCTCCCCTGTCCCACTGGTGGGGGAGTGAGTGAGCAATTGTGTGGGGTTGAGTTGCTGGCTAAATCGCAACAGTCTCTTTTGGTGCCCAATGTGGGGCTTGAGGGTTGGAGATAATAACAGCTGCTGGTCACAGCACCATGTTGGCCTTTTTGCAGTTGGTGTTAAAAATCGGTGTTGGTTTGTTGAGTCTGCTGTGTTCTGCTGTGATTAGTAACGTTTTGCCTACAAGATTTGTTATACAAACACTTGTTTTCAGCTTTCTCTGGTATTTGGGGTTTTGGCTGAAACTGTTACTGTACTTCGGATACCACCTTGTTGAGGCAATTAGCAATTATACCTCCTCCTCTGAGAGATTTTATATGGAGGAAATACAGAATAGTACCTTTGCAACTTTGTTCTATGACGTCTTGGCCTTTGTTACAACAACGTTTTTGTATCTTGAACATCCTTGGGTGGTTAAGGTGCACTTATTGTTAGTTTCTGGGCATGTTGTTTTGGTTTTGACTAAGCAACTTAAGAATATCACCCAGAAATCTGCCCCAAGACTTCATAGTTACGAGTGGCAGGGCATGTGGGATAGCATAGGCAAACACCTAGGGCAGTGGGCACCCCCAGTGCTTTGGAGTTTCACCCCCGAACAAGTGCAGAATCCTGAAAAACTAGTAGAATATTTGGAGAAAGTATGTTGTTACGCTGGGAACTCCAGAGACACAGAACTGCAACGTGCTGGGGCCTGGCCCATACATACCGATCCCTGCTCAACAGTATTCAGTGCTCCCAAGGGGAAGAGAATGTCTCTGTATTGAAAGGCAAAGTGACTGGTACTGTGTCCACTCCAACCCCCAGGACAAGCACTGTGGCTACTCAAACCCCCAAGAGCAGTCCTGGAGCTGGCTCAGAGAATCAACCCGTGCCAGTATCAGTCACCCCCATATACAAGACAAAATATTCTACGTGGATGTCAACGCATTTAGAATGGGATGATGAAGAAGCAGGGCCGTCACAAGGAGAAGAGGAAGAAGTCATAAATGAAATGGAGACCACCCGATCCCTGTCCTTGAGTGAGTTGCGAGATATGCAAAACGATTTCAACCGTCGTTCAGGTGAGCACATTGTCACCTGGCTGCTCCGATGCTGGGATAATGGGGCCAGTAGCCTGGAACTAGAGGGAAAAGAAGCCAAACAACTGAGATCCTCTTCCCCAGAAAGGGGCACTGAAAAATCAATTGGAAAAGGGACAGAAGTCCTCAGCCTCTGGAGGCAACTCCTGTCTGGAGTGAAGGAAAGGTAACATCTTCTTTAAAGGGATACATATCGCTCAGGAAAAAGGACAACTATGGAGAAAGGCATCCAGTATCTAAGGGAATTAGCTGTGCTTGAGGTGCTTTATGGTGACCTGGACGATCAACGGTCCTCCAAAGATCCAGATGAAGCTGAGTGCACACGACCCATGTGGCGGAAGTTTGTATGGAGCGCACCATCCTCGTATGCAAACTCATTGGCAGTAATGTACTGGAGAGAGGACGAGGCACCACCAGTGGTGGAGGTGATTGGATAGACTCCGGGATTACAAAGCAAATATCTGTTCCTTGCTCATCTCTGCTGTGGAGAAACTATCCCGAGAGATCCAGCAACTCAAAGAAGATGTGTCTTGTTCCCCACCTCTACAGAGTAATGTCTCAGCTGTTAGGAATAAGCGTCCTTTGGCTCAAAGGAGAGGATACACACCACGGGCCACCCTATGGTTCTCCCTGTGTGACCACAGAGAGGACATGATGAGGTGGGATGGTAAGCCTACCTTGACCCTAGATGCACGGGTACGTGAACTGCAAGGAAGAACAGTCACTCAGGGAGGCTCTTCCAGGAAAGTTGCTGCTCCAATTTCCAGTGAGCAGGTCCCCAGACAGAGGAGCAGAAGTGCTGTTATTATTTCTCAGGTTAATAGAGAGACTATTGATTCACATTTACAGGAAGTGAGTTGTGAATTGCATGATCAAGACTAGAGGGGCCCTGCCTCAAGCCAGGTGGAGGAAATGGATAACCGGGCTTACCGGACTCTGTGGATCTGATGGCCTGGCATGTCAGACCCACAGGAGTATAAAGCTTTAGTGGACACTGGCGCACAGTGCACCTTAATGCCATCAAACTATATAGGGGCAGAACCCATCAGCATTGCTGGAGGAACAAGGGGATCCCAAGAACTATAACTGTATTGGAGGCCAAAGTGAGCCTAACCAGGAATGAGTGGCAAAAGCACCCATTTGTGACTGGGCCAGAGGCTCCATGCATCCTTGGCATAGACTACCTCAGGAGAGGGTATTTCAAGGACCCAAAAGGGTACAGGTGGGTTTTGGTTTAGCTGCCTTGGTGTTGTGGTTTAGCCGGCAGCTCAGCCCCACACAGTCGCTTGCTCACTCCCCCACCGGTAGATGGGGGAGAGAATCAGAAGGGTAACGCTCGTGGGTTGGGATAAGAACAGTTTAATAATTAAAATTAAAAGAAACAACAACGGAAATGCAATGTAAAGGAGAACGAGAGGCGCAAAGCCCTGGGGAGGGGGGAAGGGAAGGAGGAGGGGGAACAAACTGCAGAAACAAACTGCATGCGATGCAGCCGCTCACTGCCCGCTGACCCGATGCTGCACTGCTCCCGAGCTGCAGACTGCCCCCCCCTTAATATACTGGTCATGGTGTCACATGGTATGGAATGAACATGCCATTGGCCAGTCGGGGTCAGCTGTCCCCACCATGCCCCCGCCCCTCCCTGCCCCCCTCCCCCCACCACGCGGCACAGCATGGGAAGCTGGAAAGGTAGCAGACACCCTGTGGTGAATATTAACCCCTTCTCAGCCAAAACCAGCACACGTGGAGACAGAGGGAATTAAACAGCTGTCTGCCTTGCCAGGTCTCTCGAAGGACCTTTCTGCTGTGGGTTTGCTGAGGGTCAAAGAACAACAGGTGCCGATCGCCACCACAACAGTGCACAGGCGGCAATATTGCACCAACTGTGACTGATTCTCATCCATTAGCTCATTCACTGACTGGAG
Source organism: Phalacrocorax aristotelis (assembly GCF_949628215.1). Classification (NCBI taxonomy): domain Eukaryota; kingdom Metazoa; phylum Chordata; class Aves; order Suliformes; family Phalacrocoracidae; genus Phalacrocorax; species Phalacrocorax aristotelis. The sequence continues at coordinate 16,941,626 of NC_134310.1, forward strand.
GGCCAAGGAGTCATAAGGAAGACCCACTCACCCTTTAACTGTCCCTTATGGCCAGTTCAGAAATCTAATGGAGAGTGGAGGCTAACAGTAGACTATCATGGCCTGAATGAAGTCGCTCCACCACTGACTGCTGCTGTGCCAGACATGCTAGAGCTTCTGTATGAACTGGAGTCAAAGGCAGCCGAGTGGTATACCGCAATTGATATTGCTATTGCATTCTTCTCAGTCCCTCTGGCAGCAGAATGCAGGCCACAGTTTGCTTTCACTTGGAGCGGCGTCCAGTACACCTGAAATCGACTGCCCCAGGGGTGGAAACACAGTCCTACCATTTGCCATGGACTGATTCAGACTGTACTGGAACAGGGAGAAGCTCCAGAACACCTAGAATACATTCATGACATCATCGTGTGGGGCAACACAGCGGAAGAAGTTTTTGAGAAAGGAGAGAAAATAGTCCAAATCCTTCTGAAAGCTGGTTTTGCCATAAAACAAAGTAAGGTGAAGGGACCCGCATGAGAAATCCAGTTCTTAGGAATCAAATGGCAAGATGGTCGTTGTCAGATTCCAATGGATGTGATCAACAAAATAGCAGCCATGTTTCCACCAACTAGCAAAAAGGAAACACAAGCGTTCTTGGATGTTGTGGGTTTTTGGAGAATGCATAGTCCAGACTCTAGTCTCACCGTAAGCCCTCTCTATCAAGTGACCCGGAAGAAGAATGATTTCAAATGGGGCCCTGAGCAACAACAAGCCTTTGAACAGATTAAATAGGAAATAGTTCATGCAGTAGCTCTTGGGCCAATCTGGGCAGGACAAGATATAAAGAATGTGGTCTACACCGTGGCTGGGGTGAACGGCCCTACCTGGAGCCTTTGGCAGAAATTGCCAGGGGAGACCCAAGGTCGACCCCTAGGGTTTTGGAGTTGTGCATACAGAGGGTCTGAAGCCTGCTATACTCCAACTGAAAAAGAGACACTGGCAGCATATGAAGGGGTTCAAGCTGCTTCAGAAGTGGTTGGTACCGAAGCACAGTTGTTCCTGGCACCCCGACTGCCCCTCCTGGGCTGAATGTTCAAAGGAAGCATTCCCCTCTACGCTTTGAAATATCACCAGAGGAGGAGGTGACACGTGCTGAAGAAGCCCCACTCTATAATAAACTGTCAGAAAATGAGAAGCAATGTGCCCTCTTCACTGATGGGTCCTGTTGCCTTGTGGGAAAGCACCGGAGATGGAAGGCTGCTGTATGGAGTCCTACACGACAAGTCGCAGAAACTGCTGAAGGAGAAAGTGAATCGAGCCAGTTTGCAGAGGTAAAGGCCATCCAGCTGGCCTTAGACATTGCTGAACGGGAAAAGTGGCCAGTGCTCTATCTCTATACTGACTCCTAGATGGCGGCAAACACCCTGTGCAGCTGCTTACAGCAGTGGAAGCAAAGCAACTGGCAGCACAGAGGCAAACCCATCTGGGCTGCCGCATTGTGGTAAGATATTGCTGTCCAGGTAGAGAACCTGGTGTAAAGGTACGGCATGTGGATGCTCACGTCCCCAAGAGTCGGGCCACTGAAGAACATCGGAACAACCAGCAGGTGGATCAGGCTGCCAAGATTGAAGTGGCTGAGGTGGATCTGGACTGGCAGCATAAGGATGAAGTATTTCTAGCTGAGTGGGGCCATGACACCTGAGGCCATCAAGGGAGAGATGCAAAATACAGGTGGGCTTGTGACTGAGGGGTGGACTTGACCATGGATGCTATTGCGCAGGCTATCCATGAATGTGAAACGTGCGCTGCTATCAAGCAAGCGAAGTGGGTAAAGCCTCTGTGGTATGGGGGACGATGGCTGAAATAAATATAAATACGGGGAGGCCTGGCAAATTGACTATGTTACACTCGCACAGACATGCCAAGGCAAGTGACATGTGCTTACAATGGTGGAAACACGACCAGCTGGCTGGAAACATATCCCATGCCCCACGCCACTGCCCGGAACACTATCCTGGGTCTTGAAAAACAAGTCCTATGGTGACATGGCACCGCAGAGAGAATTGAATCCGACAACGGGACTCACTTTCGAAATAAAAACTACCATGAGTGCAATGGTTGGTGGGACATTCAAACACTGGGATATACATTTAGCAAAAGCCACCTACTTAGTCAACACCAGGGGATCTGCTAATCAAGCTAGCCCTGCCCATTCAGAGCTCTTATGGACTGTGGAATGGGAAAAACTCCCTGTAGTGCACATAAATATGCTAGGGAAGTCAGTCTGGGTTCTTCCTGCCTCAGGCAAAGGCAAACCCATTCATGGGCTTGCTTTTGCTCATGTACCTGTGTGCACTTGGTGGGTGATGTGGGAGGATGGGGAAGTCCGATGTGTACCTCAAAGGGATTTGATTTTGGGCAAAAACAGCCAATTAACTGAATGGCATAATGCGAACTGCTATATAATATTGTATATCATCGCATCTGTGGTTGCTATATGCCGTATCAATGATAGCATTGTACAAATCTCCCAATCCATGAAGATGATGTTTGTTGAAACAAGCAAAGTGCAGCAGTGATGGAACGATGATTGACTTGGTATGCAGCAGTCCAACACCACACACACCCCCCATCTCTCCTGCCCTGAAAGACTAATATGACAGGTGGAGCCCAGAGTCATGGACTGGGTGAACTCAGTGGACATTTTTATGGACGTTTTACAGGGAAGGTCCATAAACTAAGGGAATGATGTCTGTGTGTTATGCCAAAGGATGGGAAGGTGTGGGGTGGTGGTTGGTGAGGTGGTATTGAATGGTATGGGCCCTGGCATGGTGTAAATAGTATGGAATAAGGGGTGGAGAATGTGCTGGTTTTGGCTGAGAAAGAGTTAATTCTCTTCTCTGTGGTGCCTGTAGTAGTCAGGGACATTTCCAGCTTTCCATGCTCTGCCACGTAGGCAAGAGATGGGGAGGGGTGGGGCCACAGCCAAGATAGCTGACCCTAACTAGCCAATGGGATATTCATTCCATACCATGTGACACCATGATCAGTATATTAACTGGAGAGTTTGTGCGTGGGGAGGGCTGTTGCGGCTCCAGGACTGGTGGTGTCGGGTTGGTGGGTGGTGAGTGGCTGCGTCACATGCGGTTTGTTTTGGTTGTTCATTTCCCCCTTCCCCCCCAGTCCCGGGTTTTGCGCCTCACCGTTTTCCTTTCCATTGCATTATTGTTGCTGCTGCTGTTGTTGTTATTGTTTCATATTAATTATTAAACTGTTCTTATCTCGACCCACGAGCTTTACTCTTCTTATTCCCTCCCCCATCCTGCTGGTGGGGGAGTGAGCGAGCGGCTGTGGGGGGGCTGAGTTGCCAGCTAAACCACAACACCGCCCCTTTTTCCAGAAGCAGTAGACTCTAATTTTTTTCCTGATTGCTAGCAAAATCTCTCTGATCAGCCAGTCCGGTCAGCTTCCCCGCTGGTTCGTCTTGTGGCACTTGGGGACAGCCTGCTCCTGCACCTTTAAGACTTCCTTCTTGAAGAAAGCCCAGCCTTCCTGGACTCCTTTGCCCTTCAGGACTGCCTCCCAAGGGACTCTCCCAACCAGTACCCTGAACAGGCCAAAGTCTCCCCTCCTTTAAGTCCATGGTAGTGGTTCTGCTGACCCCTCTTCTTACTTCACCAAGGACTGAGAACTCTATCACATCATCACCGCTAAGCCCAAGAGAGCCTTCGACCACCACATCTCCCATCAGTCTTTCTCTGTGAACAGTAGGTCAAACAAGGCACCTCCCCTGGGAGGCTCACTTACCAGCTGTGTCAGGAAGTTATCTTCCACACATTCCAGGAACCTCCTAGACTGTTTCCTCTCTGCTGTGTTGTATTTCCAGCAGACATCTGGTAAATTGGAGTCCCCCGCTAGAAGAAGGGCAACCAATTGTGAGACTTCTGCCAGCTGCTTGTAGAACACCTCATCTACCTCTTCGTTCTGGTTGGGTGGTCTATTACAGACCACCCAGCTGGATATCTGCATTGTTGGCCTTCCCCCTCATCCTTACCCATAACCACTCAAACTTATCAAAATTACTTAACTCTACGCAATTGAAGCATTACATAACATATAGAGCCACCCCACCGCCTCTCCTTCCTTGCCTAGCCCTTCTGAAGAGCTTATAGCCATCCATTGCAGCACTCCAGTCATGAGAGTCAACCCACCATGTCTCTGTGATGGCGACTAAGTCATACCATCCCTCTACACAATGGCTTCCAGATCCTGTTTGTTACCCATGCTGCATGCATTAGCGTAGATACACTTGAGCTGGGCTATCGGTTTCATGCCCAACCCTGGCACGCCACACCTAAGCTCCTCTTTAGTTGGCCTGGCTATATCCCCTTCCTGCTTCAAACCTAGTTTAAAGCCCTGTCAATGAGCCCCACCATGTCATGTGTAAGAGTCCTTTTCCCCCTTTGAGATACGTGAACTTCATCTGATGCCAGCATGCCCGGTGCCATGTAAACCTCCCCACGATCAAAAAAACCAAAATTCCACCGATGGCACCAGCCTCTGAGCCATGTGTTTATCAGATTAATTTTCCTGTTCCTTTCAGTATTATTCTTCCCTGCCACTGATGGGATTGAGGAAAACACTACCTGCACTCCCAATCCTTCAACCAGTCGCCCCAGTGCCCTGAAGTCCCTTTTGATCGCTTTTAGACTTCTGTCTGCAACCTCATCACTGCCCACCTGCACAACCAACAGTGGGTATTAATCAGAGGGCCGTACCAGACCAGGGAGTTTCCTAGTAACATCTCTGACCCTAGTCCCAGGGAGGCAGCAGATTTCCCTGTGGGATGGGTCTGGTCGGCATATTGGGCCCTCTGTCCCCCTCAGAAGGGAATCGCCTACGACAGTTACCCTCCTTTACTTCTTAACAGAGGTGGTCATAATGCATGGGGGTGACTGACTCTCCCTAGGCAACCCCCTGGATGGACCTTCACCTACATCCTCATTTGCCTGGCCCTCAAGTTCCAGAGCCCCATGCCTGTTGTCTAAGGGCAACTGGGAAGGTGAGGGAGGCCAAGAGGGGATTCCCCTGCTGCCCCAACAGGGATCTGTTTCCATTCCCTCCCATTGCTTAGGTTCCCACCTTCTGCTAGGTGTCAAGAGGTTAGGGGATCCTCTGCTTATTGTGGAGCTTCCTCATGTCCTCACCATGATCACGCAGGTAGAACCATAGAGTGCCCCATGGTGTATATCCTCTCTCTTGAGTAAAGGAACACTTACTCCTAATGGCTGAGATACTGGTCTGTATATGGGAAGTAGGATTTATCTTCTTTAAGTTGCTAGAACTTTCCAGGACAGTTTCTCCACAGCCGAGAAGACAGAAGAAGAAATATTTGCTTCACACCCCCCACCGTTGGTGCCTCTTCATCTCTCCAGGACATTGCTGCCAACGAGTTTACATGCAACGATGGTGTGCTCCATACAAACTTCTGCCACATTGGTTGCGTGCACTGAGCTTCGTCTGGATCTTTGGATGACTGTTCATTGTCCAGGTCACCATAAATCACCTCAAGCACAGCTAATTCCCTCAGGTACTGTGGAATAATTGCTGTAGGTGACTTAGAAATTAAACTTATGTTTTTAGAAAAGGTACAGCACTGAAGAAGCTGTCAGGGTGAAGTGCAGCTGCTATGTGAGGAATCCATTCCACGGAAGTTCCCTAGTAACCATAGATGTTGGCAATGCCAGGAAAATTTGGTGTACTGACTCTAAGAGGAGCTGTCCGGAGGGTGGAGCGGTGTGGAGGCATTGCGGCCAGGCTCTGTGATAAATGGGAACTCGAGGTACCATGGAGCTGGTACGCTGCATATTTGCCACCCTGGGCCAACAGTCCATCATACTTTTGGCAAAATGCTGTCCTTTTGGTGAACTTTGCTCATTACAATATCATTACAATACCAAAACACACCTCCATCCCAAAAGTTACCCACTTCTAAGGTGCGACCACCCCTCACTGGGCATGCACTTTGAATTTCTTCTAGTCTATGCTTTTAAAAGTAAAGCGAGGAAATTTTACACCAATCATAATAAAGGTATGTATGACTAGAGTCACTCAAGCTCTGCCTGAAAGGTAAAAAATAGTATAAAATGTGTGAAGAGAAAGAGGGTGTTGGGGAAGATATCATCGTGTACCACTCTGACTTCTGGGACCAGTCGACGGGCTGAGCCTCCTTCCCCCCCACTGGGATGCCTTTGGGTAAGATCAAAACATCTGGGTATACCATCTGTTTCCCCAGGAAAACTTAGAAACCTCTCTATAGCTTCACTTTAAATCTCCAATGCTTCATATTTGCTTAATGCATTTGTAGCCTAGCAGTGTTACTCATCTTCTTAGTATATGTGTGTGTCTTGTAACCAACAATCTTATCACTGGTAATCCAAAGAACCTGTGTATCTGTTGCTTTAATAAATTGTACTATTCATTAATCTAGCCATGATCTCATTGAACGCTACCGTCCGAGGCATCTGGCAAATTGGTTACTAACAGCAAATACTCTGATGAGTGGTTACTTCTACGACCCTTAGAAAATAAACCGTTGACCAAGTCTGAGACTAAGACTGGACTTAGCTGCACCTAGATTCCTCTCTGAGAAGGAGTTTAGAAAGCAAGGGGGTCCTGTCTGAACCTCGTGACTCAACGGTAGGGTCTCTCCCTAGCCACTCCTCAGACTCTTACCATTAACGCAACAGGTACTGGATAACTTTTTCCATGGTGGTCCCTTTCTCTGGGCAATATATAACATCTTCCTTGAAGGGATACCTTTCCTTCACTCCAGACAGGAGTCGCCTCCAGAGGCTGAGGGCTTGTGTCCCTTTTCCAATTGCTTTGTCAACGCCCCTTTCTGGGGAAGAGGATCTCAGTTGTTTGGCTTCTTTTCCCTCTAATTCCAGACTACTGGCCCGGTTATCCCAGCGTCGGAGCAGCCAGGTGACAATGTGCTCACCTAGACAATGGCCAAAATCTTACTGGGCATATCTCACAACTCACTCAAGGATAGGGATTGGGTGGATTCAGTCTCGTTTATGAGTTCTTCCTCTTCCAAGTCCTCTCCTCGTGATGGCCCTGCTCTTCCATCATCTCTTTCTAAACAAGTTGACGTCCACTTCCAAGATTTCCTGTTGTGTATAGGGATGACTGATACTGGCATGGGTTGATACTCTGATTCAGCTGCAATGCCTGTCATGGGAGTCTGAGTGGCTGCAGTGTTTGTCGCCAGGGTTGGTGTAGCCACAGTACCTGTCATGGGGGGTTGAGTGGCCACAGTTACTGTCGCTTTCCTTGTCTTTGTCTTTCTAGATCCAGCGGCCTTCTCTTCCCCTTGGTGGTACTGAATAGTGTTAAACAGGGCTCGGTAGGCATGGGGCAGGCCCCAGCACATTGCAGTGATTTGTATCTCTCTGGAATTGTCAGGGTAACAACATACTTCCTCCAAATATTATACTAATTTTTCAGGATTCTGCACTTGTTCAGGGGTGAAGTCACAAAACATTGGAGGTGCCCACTGTCTTAGGCATTTGCCCATACTATCCCACATACCCTGCCACCTGTAACTATCAAGCCTTGGGGCAGATTTCTGAGTGATATTCTTAAACTGCTTATTAACCTTAGACAAAACTGAAACAATATGCTCAAGAAACACCAATAAGTATATCTTAACTACGCAAGGATGTTCAAGATACTGAAAAGTTGTAATGAAGGAGGATACATCATAGAAGAAGGTAGCTAAGGTGCCATTCTGTATATCCTCCATAAAAAACCTCTCAGAGGAGGAGGTATAATTGCTAATTGTCTCTATGAGGTGGTACGCGAAGTACAGTAACAGCTTTCATGCAAGACCCAAATAACCAATAAAGCTCAAGGCCAGTGTTTTAATAACAGATCTCCTAGGCAAAACACTAATCCCTGCAGAGCACAGCAAACTACAGAAACCAACACCAATCTTTAACATGTACTTCAAAGACAGCATAGTGTAGATCTGATAAGCTAATACTGAGAACAGATGAGTCAATGCTGTGACCAGCAACTGTTATTATCTCAAAACCTTCGTGCCCCACATCAGGCACCAAAAAGGACTGTTTTGGTTTAGCCTGTCAGCAACTAAATACCACAGAGCCAATCACTCACTCCCCCCAACCCTGTGGGATGGGGAAGAAAACTGGAAGGTCCAAAGTAAAAAAAAAATCGTGGGTTGAGATAAGAACAGTTTAATAATTAAAATAAAATAATAATAATAATAATAGCAATTTTAAAAATGTAATGAAAAGGAAAATAACAAGAGACAAACAGAGAGGTGAAACCTCGGGAGGAAAGGAAAAAATAACAAATGACGCAACTGCTTACCACCCGCCGATCGATGCCACTGTTCCCCAAGCCGCGATCACTGGAGACAACTCCACCCAGTTAATATACTGGGCATGATGTCATATGATATGGAATACCCCTTTGGTCATTTTGGATCAGCTATCTTGGCTGTGCCCCCTCCCCTCCCATCTTCTTGTATACCTGGCAGAGCATGGCAGGCTGCAAAAGACCTTGACTAATACAAGCACTATCTAGCAACAACTAAAACATCAGTGTGTTATCAATATTATTCTCATACTAATTCCAAAACACAGCACTGTACCAGCTACAGTGAAGAAAATTAACTCTATCCCAGATAACAATATAACACCATGTTATCTAACCCAGTCTTCCTCAACCAGGGAGAAGTCTTCCTTTTTCCAGATTTTCTCTCTCACCTCTTGGGGCTGAGATGCCTGAGGGCCAGCCTTAGCAGTAAAGACCGAAGCAAAGGTGGCATTCAGTAACTCTGCCTTCTCTGCATATCTGCGTCACCAGAGCCCCCACCTCATTCAGCAGTGGGCCTACAGTTTCCCCAGTCTTCCTTTTACTGCTGATATATTGGAAGAAGCCTTTCTTGTTCTCCTTGACATCCCTTGCCAGATTTTGTTCCAAAAGGGTCTTAGCCTTCCTCATCGCATCTCTGCATACCCTGACAACATTCCTATATTCCTCCCAAGTGGCCAGTCCCTTTTTCCACGTACCGTGAACCTCCTTCTTCCATTTGTGTTTCTCTAGAAGCATTTTCGTCATCCATGCAGGTGTCCTGGCTCCTCTGCTTGACTTCTTCCTCCTGGGGATGCACCGATCTTGAGCTTGGAGGAAGTGGTCCTTGAATACTGACCAGCTCTCTTGGACCCCCCTGCCTTCTAGAGCCCTAACCCATGGGATTCCTCCAGGCAGGTCTTTGAAGAGGCCAAAGGTGGCCCTCTTGAAGTCCACGGTTGTAATCCTACTTGTCTCCCTGCTTCTACCACGCAGGATCCTGAAATCCACGATCTCGTGGTCACTGCAGCCAAGGCTACCCCCAACTCTCACATCCTCAGCCAGCCCTACCTTGTTTGCTAGAATAAGTTCGAGCAGCACATCTCGCCTTGTTGGCTCCTCCACCACCTGCATCAAAAAGTTGTCCTCGACGCTCTGCAGGAACCTCCTGGATTGTGCATGGCTCGCTGTGTTGCTTTTCCAGCAAATATCAGGGTGGTTGAAGCCCCATGAGAACCAGGGCCTGTGATAGCGAGGCTACTTTCAGCTGTCTGTAGGCTTCATCAACTTCCTCTTCTTCATCAGGTGGCCCGTAGCAAACGCCCACAACAGTGTTGCCTATATTTGGCTGGCCCTTAATTTTTACCCACAAGCTCTCAACTTGTTCTCCTTCCACTCCTAGGCAGAGCTCGATGCATTCCAGTAGCTCCCTCACATACAGAGCAACTCCCCCACCTCACCTTGCTGGTCTGTCTTTCCTGAAAAGCCTGTAGCCATCCATGACAGCATTGCAGTCATGCAAGCTATCCCACCATGTCTCTGTGACTGCAGTGAGATCATGGCCCTGCAACCACACACAGACCTCTAGTTCCTCCTGTTTATTCCCCATGCTGCGTGCGTTGGTGTACAGGCATTTCAGAAAGGTGCTTGAGCACACAGGTTTCCCCGGAGGGTTGTACGAGGACCTACTACAGCCATGCAAACCCTTGAGGTGGTTGGTCTCCTGGTTTCCATTGCATGAGGCCACTACGGCAGCTTTATCACTGCTCTGGTTGGCCTGTCTTATTCCCCCATTGTATGTGATGGCATTAGCATTGCCACTTTGGCCCCCTCCCCCTGAGTTCCTCAGTTTAAAGCCCACCTCACCAAGTTGGCCAGCCTGCTGCCAAAGATTCCCTTGCCCCTTCTAGGCAGGTGGATTCCATCCCTCCCTAACAGGCTATGGTTCCTGGGGAATGTCCCATTGTCATAAAAGCCAAAACCCTTGCAACAGCACCAGCCACATAGCCAAGAGTTGATTTGCACTATTCATTTGTTATTGGCTGCCCATTTTTCTCCAACGGGTAAGATGTAGGAGAAGATAACTTGGGCACCAATATTTTTCACTTGCCCCCCCAGGGCTTTATAGCCTTCTTTGGTTCTGCCCAGGCTCTGGCTTATAGTATAATTTGTGCCTACATGGAAGAGTAGCAGCGGATAGTATTCTGTGCTCCTGACAGGTTGTGGCATCCTCTCAGTGATGTCTCAGACCTTAGCTCCCGAAAGGGAGCAAACCTCTCATGACTCCCTGTCAGGTTGGCAGATGGGTGCCTCAGTGCCTTTTAATGGGGAGTCACCCACTACGAGGTCTTGTCTCTTCTTTTTATGGTATCTGCTCTGTGCTGCTGGTAGAGTTGCACCTTGCAGACCATGCTTGTGAGTGTCTACAGCTGTTAAAGCTTCATATCTGTTGTTGGTAGTGATGGTGGATGGTGGAGACTGAAGCAGAACCTTGCTTTTGTGGGTCACCAGGGTCCAAGGTGTCTTGTTCTCAGTGGTGTTCGCTACAGGAATGTGGTTCTGAAACCACCTATCTATCTGTGCCTCAGCTCCACTAATACTGCTCAGCCTTTTAACCGTTTCCTGCAACTCGGCCACCTGACACAACACATCAACCTGTGTACACCTTGTGCAGGTACTTACCTTTTCACCAGGAGAAGGATCTGGATGCATCAGACATCTCTGGGGCTTTCTCTGTAGGAACACTGGTTTTAGCTCTGAGGCGAGTTCCCACCATTTTGGCAGAGGATGCAACGTCTGTTCCTTAATAAGCCATCGGATTTCAGACATTTTTGATTTTGACCCTGATGCTCTGTTATATTGCCTACCATCTGGAAGTGCTTACTCTTGATGCCACGCTCCCTTTGCAGAAGCAAAGCATGATACCACGCTCACTTTACAGAAGTGTGTTTCTTATAATTATATCTTAGATGTATGCAACACTAGAATTCCCAAGCTGGTAATAAATGGGCTGAGGGGACAATTTGGGCAAAGTATCTTGTTACTAGGTCTATGGTGACAGCATGTTTAATTGCACCAGGTGCATTCTTAACAGAAAGCTACCAACCTGCCCAAGTCATGGGAAATAGAAAATGTGCATACAATGACTTTTATTTTTTAAAATTATTACAAGGTATTTATTTACAAACTCCAAGACACTATGAAGAATACCTAGGCTAACTTCTCTCTGCTAGTTTGAACTAACAGCTTGGTATCTCTTAGCTAACAGACTCAGTAAGAATGAAAAACTGCATAGGAGAGCTAACAAATTAAAAAAAAAAATCAATGCATCATTTCCATTTATATAAAGGGTTTCATTATATCTTCAGGAAGCTATGTAGGAGGAAGAAGGAAAAAACAGAATGAGGGAAAAGAGAAGTTGTTTTCAGAAGAAAAAAAAAAAAGGAAAAACCAAAACCAACTACGCATCTGATCTGTCAGGGACTACATCACCATGCTCTTGCTAATTTTCAAATGAGAATTGCAGGTTGTCTACAGCAGGATTTCACTATGTGAAAATCAGACCATAAGAAATACTATAAATAAAAGACATCAAAAGCAAGATTCAGTATTTAGGTATTCACCTAGATAACAGTTTCCATAAACAATGGGGACACAGCTCTGAAAAACAGGAAGTCTCTGAAGTATGCTTCGTAAGGTGGGTAACAAGAAAGGTACCCCATTATTAACTGAAGCTTGAGGTATATGCTTTATTTATTTTACTATTTATGTTTTGTTTCCAAGTTTTTTGTCTGACAGACTACTCCCTAGTTGGAGCAAGGAAATCTTTGCTTTACTACTGAGCTTGTCTGGCAGTGAAGACAAGGTGAACCAGAGTGACAGACAAGCTTGGCTGTGTTATCTTCATCAAGAAATCAAGTGCAAACAAGCACATATGCAGCCATCTCAAGGAACCTGTAGCCCAGGATGCATTTGGGGAACCCAGAAGCTTGCAAGTATGTACTGTCAGGCAGTAATAGGATGTTTTAGGGGGTAGTATTGCCTACTACTGGTTTCATAGTAATTTCTCTACCAGACAGAAATCATAAGTCCTCCTGGAATGAACAAATAGAAGTCACTCAAGAACCTGATGGAAAACCTCTCAGTAGTCATGTGAAATCTTGATTGCATCCCTATGGTTTTCCACCCATACTCTTATTCCATCTCCTGGGTAGATTTGGATAGATCTTACTGTATATATATTATAAAGGTTCTGTATATTGTCTATAGCTTTGACCTAGAGCAAGTTTGAATAATAATTTATCATTAGGATCCTGTGATATATTACCCTAAATTTACCACAATCTACAGATTTGCTTAAAGTCCAGATCATATCAGAACAACACTGCATATTACTGCAGTCATGCCAAAGAGAGGTGCTGCTTTGAGGATCTAGTAAGTTATTGTAAAATACAACAGAAGCAGCCAAGGAAACATCAGTACTTCCATACTTTGCTGACAGGAGAGAAAAATCTGGAGGCAACCAGAATACGCTACATATAGAATTGGAAGATTTGATATCGTGAGGGCACATTTTATTTCTGTGGGGGTTCTTCACAAACTGAAGGTTAAGCACAAGCATAAGCTTCAGTGGATTGTAGACTAAGAACTGGATAAAAAAGAACAATAATACCTAAAAGTCCCCATGCAGTCAAAGCAATTTTTATGTATATTGGCTATTTTAAATTACAACATTTTTTAAAAACCCAACTTATTCCTGACAGTAACAGGACTATCATTTTCTATATTAAACTCACTTTGACTGTGAGCATAAAGCAATCTGTTTTTTCAGCTGAAAGCAAAATATCTTAAGAATTTTTTAATAAATACAACATTTGTAGATATAGAAAATGTATTAATGTCAGCAGCACACTAAATTCCAATAGTATATAAAATTATTTGTTAAATAACATGTTTCATTAGATAAGGCATCCACATAAACAGCACAGAAGTTACTTAAAAAAGAACAAAATTCTATTCTTAGCTACATGCTGCAACTCCAGTTGTGGGAATTTCACTGGCATAAATAAGAATGGGTTTGGGGTTTTGGTTTGGTTTTGTTTTTTAATATGTAATGGAAACAGACTACATTTCTTTTGTGATCAAATGAATATTTCCAGAACACAAGTTTACTCCAGACTTGTTCCGGTTGCATTGCAAACCAAGGCAATAAGATTATTTCAAAATATCGTGCAGATTGCCTGAATCTGACTATCATCAGAGTAAAAGATATTAGCAGAGATTTTATGGAAGCTAAATGACAGTGTCCTTGAGTTAGTACTGACATTGACTTCAGCTGATACAGTTTTTGGTCATTAACATACCTTACTATGTGTCTAGAACAAGCCCTCCAATAATTAGAGCTGAATACACTATGGTTTTTAAAATTAAATCATGCCTCTGGGAAAGAATCAGGGAATAGACAGCTAAAGGACTTTAAAGCAATTAGCGAGAACTGTACTGTCAGGTTAAAAATTAAACATTGCAAAGTAGGTTAGGAGATTTTTCTCTCTCAAAAATTGTATGTTGACATAGAAAATGGCTCTCAGGCATGCCGTTGAGCAAAAGCAGAGGTGAGAATGGATACCGCTTATTTACAAGCAAATGAAGTAAATTTCTCTCTGCTCTACTGAGCCTTCAAACCAAGCCTCTCAAAAACACCAACAAAGTTTAATTAAATATTACAGTGTCACTGATCTTAGATAGGTAGACAGAAATGCAGAGGTAAAGATTCATACTTATTAAGTGACCTCTGATTTCATAAGTCTCTATTTCTGAGTACTCTGAAAAACCTACCCCAGACTGAACAATCAGAAACTGAGCCACTCAAATTTTACCATGATTGTATAATCATAAAAAGGCTAAGCAACTTATCAAACCTTATGCATTTTTATTCAGCTTTGTAGTCACCAAAACCCTCAAACCAAATCCTAAACCCAGACCTTTATTTACTATTCCATGATTTTACATAGTATTCCAATTCACAGTTCCCTCCATACACTCAAGTCCAAGAAACCTAATATAAAGAAAAACCTTTTACTGACACGATTATAAGCATTGCTTATTTTGATGAGCTAACAAATAAATGCCAGCACATATTCAAAAACATGTAGTCTTGCTAAAACAACCAATGGGAATAACAGAATCAGTACTTTTTCCCCCATGAACCCAAGCATGATGCTGATCTTATGACATCTAAATTTTGATACGTGTATATATAAAGATAATATTAATCAAGCACTTTTTTCTCACTACAGTCAAAACAAAAAAAGTAGAAAACTGAAGAGGAAGTCTCATGAGATTGAGTATCCCATGTCAAAGTTTAAAGACTCACATATAACACCCCCAAAACATAATCTTTTAGATTACCCATAGAAATTCTGTAATGTTTTGGTTTGGCTCGTTTGGGGTTTTTTAAAACATATCTTGAAATCATGGTGCATACATTTGCCTTTATTTAGATTGTGAGTAAGCTGAATATTTTAAAATTAAGCATCCTGCAGAAAAAAAGTACTTGTGTACTTCTTCATAGGTGCTGCATGTGACCTTCAAAACATCCCAAGTTAAATTAAAAGTACACTAGTGATAGGACAAGAGGAAATGGCCTCAAGTTGCATCAGGGGAGGTTTAGATTGGATATTAGGAAAAAATTTTTTAATGCAAGAGTGGTCAGGCATTGGAACAGGCTGCCCAGAGAGGTGGTGGAGTCACCATCCCTGGAGGTGTTCAAAAAACACGTAGGCATGGCACTTCAGGGCATGGTTTAGGAGATATGGTATTGTTGGGTTGACGGTTGGACTTGATGATCCTAGAGATCTTTTCCAACTTTAATGATTCTATGATTCTACCTCAAAGAACTGAGGAATTGAGTGATGCTTATTGAGCTCTTTTTCTGCTGTAAAAAGTACTTTATGTTCAAGTATATAACATATCCAAAGATTGAAAGAAAATGCAGTGAATGGACTGTTATTCCAGGACTAGAATGGACATAATAACAATTGGGAAATGTTCAAAATATATGTGAGCTCAAACTATACATTAGTATTCTGCATTATCCAGAAACATAAGGATGTCTTATCGATAAAATTAATTGCTCTCCTTGCACAAATAAAGGCATAAAACTTCCCACATCCCCTAGAGGACTGGAAGGTGAGTGGGAGCTGCACCAACCTCAGGCAGACTTGGCTGGCTTTCTTTTGTGGTTCTTGAAAATTTCAAAGAGGACAAGAACATATAACCCTCATGAGCCCAAAAGCACAACATACACTTCTACATATCCATTTTCATTAATAAATGCTTATAACTGGTACAAAAAGAAATACCAGTAGCTAGCTTTAGTCAACTAGATTTCATAACAAATGAATCGGTGACAGCCAATGATGAGACATTATTCAATATTAAAAATAATAGGAACTGAAGATGATAAAGAACCTAACGCGTTTCTGGCCCATATTCCACATCAAAGCATTTCCAATAGAATATTTCATTGCTTATTTTTTGTCCTGCTTCCTAAACATCTAATTTTGATATTTCTTGCTGCAATTTCACCCCATTACTTCTATGTAATTTCTTTCCTCTTTGTAACATCCATTTATGCATTTGAGTACTGTTATCATATTTCTCTTCAGCCTACCTTTATGGGAGTTGCATTTTACCTGGGGAACTATTATGAAGCTTAATATATAATATACTGTCAGAAATATTTTTTGGACATTATAAATGCATTGTTTAGATTAATGCTACATTTTTGTCATTTTATCCTTCGGGGCATTTACAGAAGTGAAGTGCAAAAATTGTTGGAATGCAAATAAAAAGCCAAGCACTACTAATAATCCTTTTAATACTAAACAGTTCTTTATGTTTAGGCATGTACAAAGAGTGAATGCTCATGTAATAGGAATAGTTTAACCGCATGAAGTTTTCCTTTAATAGAAATAAAAGCTATAATCACCACAATAGTATTTGAAAATGATACATGAAAGATAGCCCTAGCTAAAACCATGCTTCAGTCATAAAAACATAAATAAATAAATAAAATAAAAAAGAATTCAGTTTGTGCAAGGAATGTATACAGTATAATTATAAATCCTGATTATCAGTTTATTAGCAAATAATTCACAAATCTCAATACTGTAAGAGAACCTCATGACAAATCCTGAGCAACAAGACTGAGATAACTTCCTTCAGAATCCAAAACTACAGATATTTCATACTCCTACACTACCAGTGACATAATGTATCCATTAAAACCCACACCAATTTGTAACTGATCTATTTAATACAAACCAACATTATTTATATACTTAATTATACATACTTATATCTATATCAATTACACTTAAGTATGATACAACACATTTTGTCCTCATCACATATAACATTACTTTCAAACTCTACTGGTCTGTATAAACCTAAGTATGTAACAGCTCACAAAAAATAAATCTCATTATCTTCAACTGACATTACAGACGTGACAAAAGAGAGGGACGAAGTGCTTACCCTAAGCTTCTTAAAATATAAATGATAGGTATAACATGTAGAGTGAAGACTGGTCCCAAGGAAGAACAGGTTTTAAATCAATACATGCACAATTTTTAGAAATATGTATGTGAGCTGCACATATAACATAGTCTACCACATTAGGGTGATTGTTGGTGGTCAAAGGCAGGTCCAAAAGATACATACAAATTAAAAAGGAAGTTGATGCATAAGGAAAATATAAGTTCAGAATTGAGAGAAGTATAATAAAAAACATGAGACTAATACATTGCAGTTATGACTTACACTTTGGCACATACTTAACTGAAAAATTAAGCTGCACATGTGCATGACAACATGGATGGGTTGCATAAAACTGCACAAAATAAGAAAATGTTTTTAATAGCAACAGACATAATATTGTCGTAGGTACTTATGGAAGAATATTTTTATTGTCTCTCTCACTCAGATTAAAACCCATTAAAACCTGACATTAAATTTACTTACAAGGTAGCATCAATAGAGCTTTATATGATTTATAAAGGTTTATATGCTAAACCTCATAGGTTTACATTATAAACCTCAAATGTGTATACAAAAAGGTTTTGAAACTGGAATGCCACATGTTAAAAAAGTCTGGCATACCTTTACTACTTCTATGCTCTGAAATTTTCTGTTCAAGTTTTAGAATTAATTCTGCTTTTATTTTAATGATAACAGAAAAGTAACACTTCGTGCTCCTTGAATAGATGAGAAGTTACCCAGAGAGATTCTGCCAGTATAGGATGGTAATAGTTTATTGCTATTGTTGCAAATCAGTTTATGCTTTTTATTAATCTATATAGGAAAAAGACCTTCAGCATTGCCTGCATTGTACCTCCTTATCCACTACTCTGCCAGATAACTCCACATCACAGTCTTACTTCACTTCATCTTACAGCCAATTAAAATTTCTGTCCCCACTTTCAGTCAAAGGCTGTTCCCAAACATCAAATTAAGAACTGGAACCATCAGAGTGCAAAGGCTACATTTACTCACACACATATTATTCCCACTCAGTCTTTCTCATACATTGCTCTTTCTTGTCAAAAAAATGCCTCTCCCTTGTGACTCTGGAGGTAGCAACTCTGATATCTTTTTAGAATGCTTACTACAGATGTCCTAACAGATGTGGTAATAAAACCAAGATTTCCATGTCAGTGCAAGTTTCTCTGTGTACTCATATACAGGGAGGGAGGGAGATGCCACAAGGCTGGACCCAACAGTCCAGACATGTGCAAGCAAGCCCTCTGAGCATTAATGAAACTCCTGATGTGCCTAAGGACACTGAGTAATTAATTGTTTTAAAAATTAGCCATTGCACATTTCCACTAATACCAGATGGCTATAACATAAAAGTCACCCGAAGCCCAGGTCCACTGCAACTCTGCTAAGACACAAGTGAAACATATATGGCAGCAGCAGAACCACGTGCAGTTGCTTGCATCTACCGCTGGCTTCGTGCTGCTCTCATCCAGTGGCTGCAAGGCCACAGGGCTGGCTCAGTGATGCTGTCCCACAAGCTCATCCTGCACACAAGCAGGGATGACCAGAGGCACATGGTATCTCACAAAAACCATGCAGGACTCAAATAAACTCTAACAGGAAAAATGATGATAAATTCACTGTTGCGAGTCATGCAATTACACAGAATTGTTGTCCAAGTTTAGGGATGCAATAATCACAGATGCAGAGATAAACAGAGAGAGCTCTTTTGCTGGGTTTGATGTTGTCGTGGTTTAGCCGGCAACTCAGCCCCACACAGTCGCTCACCAGTGGGATGGGGGAGAGAATCAGAAGGGTAATGCTCGTGGGTTGAGATAAGAATGGTTTAATAATTAAAATAAATAAATAAATCATCAAAAATTAAATGGAAAGGAAAACAATGAGAGGCACGAAAACTGGGGCAGGGGGAGGGGGGTGAACCGCTGAAACAAAAGGCACACGACATAGCCGCTCGCTGCCCGACGCCCCGACGACACACCTCCCCAAGCCGCAAACTGTCCCCCTTAATATACTGGTCATGGTGTCACATGGTATGGAATGAACATGCCATTGGCCAGTCGGGGTCAGCCGCCCCGGCCGTGGCCCCGCCCCTCCCAGTCTCCCGCCATGCAGCGTGGGAAGCTGGAAAGGTAGCCGACCCCCCACGATGAGAATTAACCCCTTCTCAGCTAAAACCAGCACATTCTCAACCCCTTATTCCATACCATTTATACCATGCCCAGGTCCCATACCATCCAATACAACCTTACCAACCACCCCCTCTCCCTTTCCCATCCTTTAACATAATACACAGACATCATTCCCTTGGTTTATGGACCTTCCCTGTAAAATGTCCATGAAAACGTCCATAGAGTTCACCCAGTCCATGACTCTGGGCTCCATCTGTTGTATCAGTCATTCAGGGTGGGAGAGATGGTGTGTGTGGCGTTGGGTTGCTGCATACCGAGTCAGTCATTGTTCCATCACTGCTGCACGGCTTGTTTCACAGTTTATCTTCCATGGATTGGGAGGTTTGTACTATGATATCATTGCTACAACACAGAGACGACACACAATATTATATAGCAGTTCGCATTGTGCCATTCAATTCATTGGCTGTTTTTGCCCAAAATCAAATCCCCATGAGGCACACATCGGACTTCTCCATCCTCCCACATCACGCACCAAGTGCACCCAGGTCCTCGAGCAAAAGCACTCCCACGAATGGGTTTGCCTTTGGCTGAGGCAGGAAGAACCCAGACTGTTTTGCCCAGCATACTTTTTGTGTGCACTACAGGGACTCTATCCCCTTCCACAGTATGTAGGATTTCTGACTGGGCAGAGCCAGCTCGATTGGCAAATCCCCTCGTGTTGACTAACCATGTGGCTTTTGCTAAACGTGTATCCCAGTGCTTGAATGATCTGCCCCCCATTGATCTTAGCGTAGTTGTTAACAGTCCATTCTCCCATTCAATTTTTCCAGAGGCTGGTGCGTGATAGGGGATGTGATACACCCACTCAATGCCATGATCTTTGCCCCAGCTGTCTATGAGGTTATTTCGGAAATGAGTCCCATTGTCTGACTCAATTCTCTCTGGGGTGCCATGTCACCACAGGACTTGTTTCTCAAAACCCAGGATAGTGCTCCTGGCGGTGGTGTGGGGCATGGGATATGTTTCCAGCCAGCCAGTCGTTGTTTCTACCATTGTAAGCACATGGTGCTTGCCTTGACAGGTTTGTGGGAGTGTGATATAGTCAATTTGCCAGGCCTCCCCATATTTATATTTCAGCCGTCGTCCCCCACACCACACAGGCTTTACCCACTTCGCTTCCTTGATTGCAGAGCATGTTTCACATTCGTGGATAACCTGTGCAATAACATCCATGGTCAAGTCGACCCCTCGATCACGAGCCCACCTGTATTTTGCATCTCTCCCTTGATGGCCTCAGGTGTAATGGGCCCATCGAGCTAGAAATAGTTCACCCTTATGCTGCCAGTCCAGATCCACCTCAGCCACTTCAATCTTGGCAGCCTGATCCACCTGCTGGTTGTTCTGATGTTCTTCCGTGGCCCGACTCTTGGGGACGTGAGCATCCACATGCCGTACCTTTACAACCAGGTTCTCTACCCGGGCAGCAATATCTTGCCACAATGTGGCAGCCCAGATGGGTTTGCCTCTGCGCTGCCAGTTGCTTTGCTTCCACTGCTGCAGCCAGCCCCACAAGGCATTTGCCACCATCTAGGGGTCAGTATAAAGAAATAGCACTGGCCACTTTTCCCGTTCAGCAATGTCTAAGGCCAGCTGGATGGCCTTTACCTCTGCAATACTGGCTCGATTCACCTTCTCCTTCAGCAGTTTCTGCTACTTGTCGTGTAGGACTCCATACAGCAGCCTTCCATCTCCGGTGCTTTCCCACAAGGCGACAGGACCCATCAGTGAACAGGGGCCTCTTCAGCACGTGTCACCTCCTCCTCTGGTGATAATCCGAAGTCTTTGCCTTCTGGCCAGTCCATGATCACTTCCAAGATTCCTGGGCGACTGGGGTTTCCTACTCAAGCCCACTCAGTGATCAGTGCAAGCCATTTACTCCATGTAGCATCAGCTGCATGGTGTGTAGAGGGGACCCTCCCTTTGAACATTCAGCCCAGCACCGGCAGTCAGGGTGCCAGGAGGAGTTGTTCTTCAGTACCAACCACTTCTGAAGCAGCTCGAACCCCTTCACAGGCTGCCAATATCTCCTTTTCAGTTGGAGTATAGTGGGCTTCGGACCCTCTGTATCCCCGACTCCAGAACCCAAGAGCACAAGCTCGGGTCTCCCCTAGCGCTTTCTGCCGGAGGCTCCAGGTAGGGCCAGTCTCCCCGGCTGCGCTCTAGAGGACATTCTTTACATCTTGTCCTGCCCAGACTGGCCCAACGGCTACTGCATGAACTATCTCCTGTTTAATATGATCAAAGACCTCTTGTTGCTCAGGGCCCCATTTGAAATCATTCTTCTTCCGGGTCACTTGATAGAGAGGGCTGACGATCAGACTGTAATTTGGAATATGCATTCTCCAAAAACCCACAACACCTGAAGAAGCTTATGTTTCTTTTTTGCTAGTTGGTGGAGACATGGCTGCTATTTTGTTGATCACATCCTTTGGGATCTGACGACGTCCCTCTTGCCATTTGATTCCTAAGAACTGGATCTCCTGTGCAGGTCCCTTGACCTTGCTTTGTTTTATGGTGAAACCGGCCTTCAGGAGGATTTGGACTATTTTCTCTCCTTTCTCAAAAACTTCTTCCGCTGTGTTGCCCCACACAATGATGTCATGAATGTATTCTAGGTGTTCTGGAGCTTCTCCCTGTTCCAGTACAGTCTGAATCAGTCCATGGCAAATGGTAGGACTGTGTTTCCATGCCTGGGGCAGTCGATTCCCAGGTGTACTGGATGCCGCTCCATGTGAAAGCAAACTGTGGCCTGCACTCTGCTGCCAGAGGGATGGAGAAGAATGCATTAGCGATATCAATTGTGGCATACCACTTGGCTGCCTTTGACTCCAGTTTGTATTGAAGTTCTAGCATATCTGGCACAGCAGCACTCAGTGGCGGAGTTACTTTATTCAGGCCACGATAGTCTACTGTTAGCCTCCACTCTCCATTAGACTTCCGCACTGGCCATATGGAACTGTTAAAGGGTGAGTGGGTCTTCCTTATGACTCCTTGGCTCTCCAGTCAGTGAATGAACTCATGGATGGGAATCACGGAGTCTCTGTTGGTGCGATATTGCCACCGGCGCACTGTTGTGGTGGCGATTGGCACCTGTTGTTCTTTGACCTTCAGCAACCCCACAACAGAAGGGTCCTTCGAGAGGCCAGGCAAGGTAGACAGCTGTTCAGTTTCCTCCATCTCCAAGGCAGCTACACCAAAAGCCCACCTGTACCCTTTTGGGTCCTTGAAATACCCTCTCCTTAGGTAGTCTATCCCAAGGATGCACAGAGCCTCTGGGCCAGTCACAAGGGGGTGCTTTTGCCACTCATTCCCAGTTAGGCTCACTTTGCCCTCCAATACAGTTAGCTCTTGGGATCCCCCTGTCACTCCAGCAATGCTGATGGGTTCTGCCCCTATATAGTTTGATGGCATTAGGGTGCACTGTGCACCAGTGTCCACTAAAGCTGTGATCCCCCCAGTCATTTGAGTTGTCCCACCATGTTTCAGTTACTCCTATGATGTCATACCCTTCTGAGTGGGCACGGAGCTCCAGTTCCTCCTGTTTGTTACCTAGATTGCATGCATTTGTATACATACACTTGAGGTGATTACTCTTCTGTTTCACCCCTTCAGAGACAGCTAAGGAATCTTTATCACCACACTGCTTGGCCTGACTTACTCCCCCATTGGACTTGCTGGTGTGAGCGTTTTCGCAATGAATCCCACCCCCACAAGTCCTTCAGTTTAAAGCCCGCCTCACCAAGTTAGCCAGCCTACTGCTGAAGAGTCCCTTACCCCTTTTAGACAGGTGGATTACATCCCTCCCTAGCATGTTATCGTCATTGAAGAACACCCCATTGTCATAAAAGCCAAACCCCTCACGGTGGCACCAGCCACGTAGCCAGGAGTTGATATACATTATGTGCCTGTTTCTGGCTTCTCCCTTCCCTCAAACTGGCAAAATGGAAGAGATCACCTGGGCTCCAATGTTTTTCACTTGCTCCCCCAGGGCTCAAAAGCCTTCCTTGATTTTACCCAGGTTACGTCTCTCAGTGTCATTCATGCCTACATGAAATAGTAATAGTGGATAGTAGTCTGTTTTCCTGATGAGTTGTGGCACCCTCTCAGCAACGTCTCGAACCTTGGGTCCTGGAAGGCAGCATACCTCTCGTGACTCCCTGTCAAGTCGGCAGATGGGTGCCTCAGTACCCTTCAACAGAGAGTCACCCACCACGAGCACTCGTCATTTCTTTTTACGGTGTCCACTGTATGTTGCTGGTACAGTTTCCCCTTGCAGGGGACTTTGCAGACCCTGCTCATGCGTGTCCTCAGGCTTCATATCTGTTTCTGATTGTGATGGTGGAGAGTGCAGGCTGATGTGGAATCCTGCTCCTCTGAGTCACCAGGGTCCATGGTGCCTCATTCTCAGAGGTGTCTGCCACAGGAACATGATTCTGAAAGCACCTGTCTAGCTCTGTCTCAGCTCCTCTAATACTGCGCAGCCTCTTAACCATTTCCTGCATTTCAGCCACCTGACGTAACAGGTCATCAACCTGTGCACACCTTGTGCAGGTACTTACCCTTTCGTCAGGAGAGGGGTTTGGGCAATTGCCGCAACCCACTGCCTGTACTGATGTGTCCTTTCTTACCAGACCTGTCTGGGTGGATGCATCTGACATCTCAGGGACTTTTGCTGCACGAACAGTGGTTTTAGCTCTGAGGTGAATGCCCACCATTTTGCCCGAGACCGAAGCACTTGCCTGAGCTGTAAACCTACAAGGTTAGTTACAAGCTACAAGTTACATTGCGCAAAATATGATGTACAACCTCCTATTGCTGAAAACATCGTTCAGTTGTGTATCTTGCTCAGAATCCAAGCTTACAGCAAAACGAGGGAATTTACTCACAATTCATTACTCTCATTCATTTTAATGGAATTCTCATGTGAATAAAGCTACTCATGCACATACGCGGGTAAGAGGCTATCAGACACCCCCCCATAATCCCCTATGCATGCTACCACAGCTCCAGATGTGACCTACTACATCCCTCTCCAGCTGGCAGAAAGGGATCGGGTGGACTCTTGGCTCTCTTCCCCTTTAATACACCTGCTAGTGCAGCTGAGCTGGCATGCAAGAGGAAAAAGGTACTCCAGGAAAAGAACGAGTGCAGTTTATCGCCTCTAGGGACCCAGAAAAAAAGCAGGGATTTGAAGCATGATTTTGAGTCATAACTGAGTGCTGCCCTGCTCCTCTGCTTCTGTAGCTGTACTGCTCTCGGTCTCGACTGCAAGGTGCTAGCACAGCTCACTGCATAACACCCCACTCTGAATAGTCCCACAGAAACTCGGACTTCGGAAATATTTCCTCTCATTCTCTCTTGAAGCATGTTCTATTTAAGCTACTTTTTCTTAGAAGATCCATGTAACTATTGAACATTTTGGATTTTCCTTTTTTAAAAATAGTTTCACTTATTGTATACATGCAAGCTGTTCAATTTAAGCTGTTGATCAAATATGCTTAACACCACCAACAGTTCTTCAGCAAATATCATAGTGTAAAATTTACAAAGGCATATAGTCAGCTGGCATATATAGCAAAATTAAATAATCCTTCATTTAAAATGTAATTTTAAAGGAAAATATCTCTTCCCTGGAATTTATTTGCACTGCTTTTCATGTGAATACTCCAATTTTGCATACCCTCAACTTACTGTGACAGCAACGTTCTAATTTAGCATCACATTTATCACTCTGTATCTGAAAATGTAGCTTCCCACACAGTGTTAGCTTGGATAAAGTTATTTTGCTGCAAATCTGACAAAAACGTGCTTCCTTCACGTGACACAATGAACAAGTGTTTACATTAGGTGCTTAAGAAGAAGCAGGTACACGCCCAACGCGGCCCCCAGGATTTTAAATAAATTCCTACGTTACTGCGTGCACCCCAGCGAGCTCTCCCACCCTTGGGCAGAGCCGTGCCCCGCTCCGGCGGCGCCCCCGCCCGCTCCCCGCCCGACGGACGCAGCGAATGCGACGGCCCCCGCGATACCACCAGCACGGGACGGCCCCACTGCCCGCGCAGCCTCCCCGCCGTGCGATGCCGGCCACGCGGTGCCTGCAGCCCCGCGGGGGCGGTCGGCGCGGCCCGGGTGCAGCACGCTGGAGAGCGCCGCGCCGGGGCAAGCTCTGCGGCCGCCCAGCCGGCGGTGCACGGACCGCAGATGGCAGGGCAACCGCCCCGCGCCGGCTTCCAGAACCTTACCCGACGCAGGGACGGAGGACGGGGGGGGGCAAAGTTTTAGTCGCCAAGCGAGGCGCCACAGGGAGGGAGGGAAGGAGCGAGGCGGGGCCCGCCCGCGGGGCCGGCGAGCGGGGGAAGCCACTCTCCTCCGCGGGGCGCGGCCGGCCGCCGACAGAGCGCCGGTGTTCGTCGCCCCCCCTCAGGCCGGAGCCCGCCGAAGTTTCTGCCGGGCGAGGGGCTAGGCGGCGGGAGCGCCGCTCTGCCTTCTGCGGTGGGGCCACCCCCCATGCGGTCGCGGGAGCCCCGCGCTCACCTGAAGTCGCTGTAGGGGTGGATGATCCAGAACCCCGCAGTTTTAACCCTTTCCTGCTCCTTCTCCACCGCCTTCTGGCTGCCGAACATGCGGAGGGAGAATTTGTTGACCCCCGGCTGAAGCATGGAGGTGAACTGCCGCTGCATGAAGCCGTACTGCCGCCGGGGCCTCTCGGCATCCTCGAAGCCCACCACGGGCTCCTCGCCCCCGCCGCCGTCCACTTTGAAGCACACCAATTTACCATGCTCCTTCACGACGACGCCGCTGCCCCCGCCGCCGGGGCTGCTCTGGGCTTTCTCCACCGAGGCCGCCGGCTTGGCTAGTACGGCGTTAGTGCTGCTATCGTCCCGACTGCCGGGTGAGGAGCTGCGCTTCCCAGCCTCCATGCTGCGGGGCGGGCGCGCGCTAGCCGCAGGAGAGCGTGGGGAAGCCTCGCCGCCGCCGGTGCCCTTCAGCGGCGCGGCTGTGCTGGGCTCAGCTCCGCGCCGCCCGGCATGGCCAGCGCCGCCGACTCTGAGCCGCGCTTCCACGCAGGGCTGGCACTGCTTCCCCTCGCCCGCCCCCTGCCAGCGGCCGCGCCACACCGCCCGCCTGACATTGAGCGCCCCGGAGTCCTTGAGGGGCTGAAGCACCCGGGATGAGGGGATGAAGAGGATCCGGCGGCGGGGGCAGGCTCTGCCCTCGGAGCCGCAGCGCGCGTGGGCCTGGCGGCGGCTCGATTTGTGGCCGCGAGTGCAGTGGCCCGCGGGGCGGGGCGGGGGGCCCGGCCTTCCTCCCTCCACGTGGCGGTGGCGGGCGGTGCCACTCGCTGGGGTGGCGCTTGGTGCGGACTGAGGCGACGGTCCTCGGGCGAAGAGGAAGAGTGGGGAGGAGAGGCTCCCCGGCAGAGTGCGGGGCTGCTCCGAGGGCCGCGGCTGGCGGCCCTGCCTGTTCTTCCAACAGAAATGCAATAAAATGGGTGGGTTTGTATTTCGCCTTGGGTGAACTGAGCAGTGAGGTGCTGGGTGGTAGTGTGCTTCCACACTGAGAGCAGGAAATGGTGGCTGGAAATGAAACCGTGGAGAGTACTCACAGGCTTGCCCTTTACACGCAGACTGTCTCTTGCGAAGCCTGTCTCATGCTTTTTACGGAACAGATTCACTGGAAGAGAGCAAGAGGCAGGAGTCTGTCTGGTAATGGAGCCGACTGACGGCACTGGAGGTAGCACAGGCATTTTGGGTTCATACTGCTGAAAATGAAATCAAAACCTTTGCTGGTGTGGTGTGTGTGTGATAGCAAGGGAGGAGGAGGGGGTGTGAGGAGGGAAGGCCAGGTTTTGAGTGACATTTGTTTTCACACACAAAACAGTTGGCTCCAATTAGACAACTTTTACTATCTCCGAGTGGCTGTTTCTGTGTCCCTGAACATTACGCTGACTGAAAATACATGGCTGAGCACACGAGCATAGAGGTGCATTATGTGTGGGCTGCTGTGCATGCAGCTGGAGCATGCAGGGGTGCAATTCCTGCTGGGAAGGCACGATGGTGTGCAGGAGGGCTGTGCCACCGTGGGCGCTTGCCTGTCTTACTGTAAAGCGTAAAATGGCAGGTGTACCTGAGTGCAGATACAAGCTTTTCACATATGCCAAGCGGTGATTTTGGTTTTGTTTGTGTGTAAACAGGGATCTGGATCTGGAGTCCATGCTCAGCTTGCTCCACCTCACACTGAAGTACGTCAATTGGACTGGAAGGAAACAGGAGGTATTTCTAGCTCCCAGATACTGTAAGTAAACTCAAAGGAAATAGGATATGTATAAGCACTGAGTGTTGACATTGCACTGTATTACCTGTGGGATCCAATGGTCACTGGAATTAAGGCAAAGACTTTGGTTGACTGTAAAAGTTAGAGCAGGTCTATCTGTCATCTGTTTAAGGAAAACAACCTGGAAACACTTTTAACCATCTTTAAGAATTCTGTTATGATTGCAATTCACATATTTCTGTTTAAGTGAGATCACACTGGTTTCAGTTCTACAGGATAGACCACATCCTATGTATGTGCTGATTTTTCCTAAGCAAATCTGTATGGTTCCCTGACCCTGAGTGTTCAACAGGACAAAGAGAACAGAAAGTAAGTCACCTTTGTGCAGTGTATTGGGCATCAAATCAACTGTTTGACCACTGACCTGTTTGGTAGTGCTATTTAAACTGTAAATGTTCTTCAGCTTTTATCATAAGATGCTTTGATCTGTGGTCATTGAGATAAAAAGTGATCTTTTTTGTGAAACTCTGAAAGAGAATGTAGTCATACAGATCACCTCACTTTCAGTCATAAATCAGACAAAGCATTCTGTGACAAAAATAAAAAAAAATCTCATACTGCACAAGATTATTTATCTCACTTATACAAGATAGTCAATTCAAACCTCGGAGGGAGGTCACTGTCTGTAGTCATACTTTTAAAGATATACTGGTGTCTAGCAGGAACATATAACACTTAAGAGCTTGCAGGATTATTTCTGTAACTTTTAGAAATAAGCAATGAAGCCCATTTTAGGCATACTATTTTTAAACAAACTTTTACAACCTAAAAAATTATTAAAGCATAATCTGTCTGCACTGGTAAGCAGTTTCCTGAAATTTTTAGGTGACTATCACATACTTAATTTTGCCTGCCTGTAGTAATTTACTCTCTGATTCAGCAAAATGATTAAGCTTATGTAGTTTTGTTACTACACTGAGAGCATGCAAGTGCTCAGTTTTTGGTATACACCTCAGTAACTTGGGGAACTGAGATCCAAATATTAATGTTATAGTATTGCATCCATCCAGATATATCTTGGGTTTGGGTTAGGTTTCTGAGTACAGACACTTTGGCATGCTTTTCCTCACAGAATTAATCTTAGAAAGATTATACCAAAAAGTGACAATTTCAATTTGTATTCAACAAAGGAAAGAAAACCAAAACAAAGCGTTTTTCAGAAGCTTTTTTTCAGTAAATTAGGGACATCAGGACACGGTGAAATCTAAGGAGGATATCCAATGCCAGTCAAACCTTTCTGATTGTTCAGAAGATTCATCTAGTCATTCCTGTTCCCCAAACTCTTTTTTAATAAAGACTCAGAGCAGAAAAAGATGATGAGTGGAAAAATATTCCACTCTCTTTAGAACTTCTTTCTAGTACAAGAGAGCTACAGTTTTCTGAGTCTGACCTCAGTGTGATTTCAGATCGATATACAGTCCTTTGACTGTTCATCATCGTGACCCACTTTGTATACCCTGATGCCCACTGTATGGACATCTCTTCAGTCTTTTCCTTTCATACTCCTTCCAAACTTTCCTTTGAAGTGTGCTAAATTACAATTTTAATATAAATTAAAATTCCACCCACTTTTTAAGAGTACCAATAGAAATATTTGAAAAAGAGGATTGCACATTCCCTTTGCTGATCTTGGTTACATATATAGCTTACATATACTCTCATGTAACCTTATCTAATGCAACTGATAAGCTGCCAAAGCTGTTGATAACAACCAATTCATTAGTTCAGTGTTGAGATTTTAAATTTTCACTTTTCTCAACTAGCTCAGCATACCCCACTGGCTAATCTGAAGGTTGCATATGATTATGTACTGTAAAGTGTGATTTTAGCATTGTGCTAAATATATCAGCCACAAATCCAGAGGTTTCTCCTTCATTACCTGTAATATAAAACCTGCAATGTTTTGTCTTAAATGTAAATACATATAGTAAAAATTATTCTACTGAAATCAATGGAATTAATGGCCTCATTTCAATAAAAGTGGCAGGAGTATCTAATTCTGACAAACATTTTCATTGTGTCACTGAGACATGTGTCTTAAATTTTACAAAGTATAAATTCAAATTCAAATCGATAGTAAATTCTATAAGCTAAATTCTCTATATAAACTATGAGGATGAAAGTCTTTGAGCTAGTACTCTTGCATGCAAATTGAATTCAGAACTGCCAAAAATTATCTAGAGAAATATTACTGTCTTTGAGTTTCAGTCTTTACTAATAAGATTAAAAGCTTTTTCTTTTTTTTTTTTTTTTTACAGGAAATAATTTAAATGTCACTGAATTTTTTGAGTTATGGATAATGATAACATCTGCATGATTCAGTTGCAATAGCATTGATGGGTCTTCTTTTTAGGGTTGCCACATTGAAGTTTCTTGCTATAACAAAAAAGACTATAAATTTTACTCCTACTTGAGTAAAACTGTGCCAAAATACAAAGAAATGCCCCTAAAATCTTTCTTCTGTCCTATTAGGTAAATCTCAAATCACAGTTCGGTGTGTGCCTTGTCCTCACATCAGTGATAGCAGAATATGCATGATTGTTATAAGAACAGTGAAGGGCTCACAGTACAGAGTTCACAGCCTTAAAATAACTTTTTGTATGTTCCACAAACTTTCTCTTCAACATAATAAAACTGGATGTAGCTGAGGGCATTGGTTTGAGAGTGAACTCTGAAATGGACTGACCAGGGCTGTGTAGCTTGGTACTCTCAGACTGAATAAATCATTCAGCTTTTCCTGGGCCTCTGTTGCAAAGCATTTCCTGGAGGATAAATGGAAGCTGATGTGCCAGTTGGCACTGAGTTTCTGAAATGAATAAAACACTACCTGGTATTCTTTAACAATGTCTAGTCTGTTTTATCAACTGCTAGCAAATTTTTCAAATTAGAATGTCACATTCTATAGATACAAGAGAGAAATTCTCTCAAGCACAGCATGTTAGGCTAAATAATGTAACTCATTATTTGAAAAAACAATAGATCAAAGTGAGTGGTTTTGGTGTCTCACAGATCCAAACAAGCAATTCATTATAAATCAAATTCAGCACTAGAACTCTGTGAGAAAAGTCTATCACGTAACAGTAATTATTCACTTACTTGCTTTGTCTTCTCTTGCCAGTATTTCCTGTTTGAAGATTGTATCAATAGGAAATAATGCTTACGATTGTTTTCAAACCCTTTTTGGCATAAGTGCTTTCTAAATCTTAAGCAAATCATAAAATTCACAGGAAGTGAATGTCAGCACCTTTCTAAAATCTAAGTACAGAAAAAATATATATATTTTATTTTTCAAGAAAATGAGTACTCTTCTTATGGCCAGAGGTTTTCAGTATTGATTGCATAATTACCAAAAATATTTTTGAAATATAATAAAATTGCAGTGTCATCTGCATCCCAACACAACTATTGGGACTAAAAATTTTTCCTCTGCAGAAGGAATTGAATTAACCATTGTAGCTGTTCACCAAAATAAGTAAGACTTACTTTTTCCCAGATCAAATAAATAGTCTCTTCCTCTCTCACTCCCCTAATGAAGGATTTTTCCTCAGAACTACCTCACTGAAGGCAACTCCACCCTGGGATGAGATCTTCAAAGATGAAGTGATTTCTGTGAAGATCTTGCACTACTGTCAAGAAAGCTTTTTGGATTTCCTAGGCATGAAATGAATTGACATTTCGATTACTGAGTTGTAAAAATCCACAGGCAAGCTAGTATAAAACAGTTGAGGATATGGAGATTAAACTAATTAAGAGAAAGGCTTGAGCTTCCACCCTTTACCTTCTTCACTTCAATGGAAAATTGGCCAGGTCTTCTTGGAAATATAATACTAGAAAGTCAGTTGATAAAATAAAAAGCTAATTCTATGAATAATAATAGAAGATAGATTTTATTTTTTTTATCCTCCCTCGGGAATGACAGCTATAATAACTGACTTCCAGCTTCCTTCTCTTTGGCTTAGCAAATCTTGAATTCCTTTCTTAGAATATAGGTAGATTTTTTAAAGTGTTGCTATCCTACTTTCCAGGCAGATAGAAGAGCTGAATGGGTTAAAAACCTCCTCAGGCTGAGAAAATAATTTGACTGTTGACTCTCATATCTTGTGTTATTATAAAAAGTGGCCATCACCACATTTGCTAGGCAGCCATGCTTAGAAAAAATATTGGTTGATGAAAACTGATTGCTTTTAGGAATGAATATGGCCTGTTGAAACATTTGATTTGAGAAGAATTCTAGATGAACTTTTAAAATCTATTCAACATTTCTGGGTTTTCAGAATCTGGCATTATTAAGTGGTGTTCTTATCGACATTTCCACATCCCAAAATGAAAATAAATTTTTAAAAATTGAGAAAGACTACTAAAATAAGGATTTTATTGTATTGTATAGCTATATATTTTGTCTGATACTGTAGCAAGATTGATTTTCACCAGGAATACAGTACACCTTTGAGTTTAAAACAGAATCTCAAGGGAAGATATGAGATAAAAGAGAGCCAAATTACAGAAGGGGAAAGATTTTCCACAGCAGATCCAAGTGTTGGATCTTTGCAGTCTACTAAAACAGCAAGCCTTTGAATTTTTATTCTGATTAAATTAAAATTATGAGCCCAAAAAATAATCTTCGAACCTCTAAGGTAAAGCTCTTAAAGGCTTTTCATTTGTTTGTTTCCCAGGTTGGCCTAGAATTGAAAATGGAAATAACAAAAATAAGTCCATAAACTACTTTGGACCTATGTTTTGTTTTGTTTCTTTGTGAACTCAGGAAGCTCTGAAAGGATTCTGTAATTCTAGTTCTAGTGCGTCACCAAAGAGTTTTAGATAAGTTTAAATAAATTGTGCATAACCATCTAGCTGAGCAAAGTAACATTGTTCTAAAAACATTTGTTTATGTTGAACAATAACTTTACACCTATTTGAGCAGTAATGAAATATGAGATTTGTAATTAGTAGTGTCTGAAATCAAACAAAACCAGTCTAATTAAAATTCAGAATATGTATTTGGCTTTTGGTGCGGTCTTTATTACAGAGTATCAGCATAAACATGGGCAGATTTTACCTCAAAGTCATTATTTTGTTGATAGTCAAAATTGCATACAATAAAAACATAGTTTCATAATAATGTATGCTGGTTTTGGCTGGCATAGAGTTAATTTTCTTCATAGTAGCTAGTATGGGGCTATGTTTTGATTTGTGCTGTAAACAGTGTTGATAATAAAGGGATGTTTTGGTTGTTGCTGAGCAGTGCTTACACAGCGTCAAGGCCTTCTCTGCTTCTCACACCACCCCATCAGCAAGTAGGCTGGCAGTGCACAAGAAGCTGGGAGGGGACACAGCTGGGACAGCTGATCCCAACTGACCAAAGGGATATTCCATACCATATGACATCATGCTCAGCATTTAAAGCTGGGGGAAGAAGGAAGGGGGGGACATTTAGAGTACAGACATTTGTCTTCCCAAGTAACCATTATGTGTGATGGAGCCCTGCTTTCCTGGAGGTGGCTGAACACCTCCCTGCTGATAGGAAGGAGTGAAAGAATTCCTTGTTTTGCTTTGCTTGCATGCATGGTTTTTGCTTTACTTATTAAAGTGTGTTTACCTCAACCCACAAGTTTTCTCACTTTTATTCTTCCGATTCTCTCCCCCATCCCACTGTGAGGGGAGTGAGCGAGCGGCTGTGTGGTGCTTGGTTGCCAGCTGGGGTTAAACCATGACATACCGATATCACTTAAACTACTGACAGTGTGAATGGTAACTCCAAGTGCAATGTGAAGCACACCAAAGTCTTAGTAGAAGAGGGACCACAGAACTTCAAAGTACTTTTTTTGAAGCAAAAACCAGTTTGTTTCAAATTCAGTTTGAAATGAGAGAATATATAGAAAATCCAGCAGAAAGAAATGCCCTTCTAAAATTTTGCTGTGAACTTCCACTTTACTCAGCTGTCGTCCAGCCTTATTTTGTTTAGGAAGCAGTATATATTGTGGAAAAGTTAGGGATAGTACCATATACCATGCAATTAATTTTAGATTTTTTTTTAATAAATACATTGAATAGGGTAAAATAATTACAGATTTTCTTAGGAGAAAGAAGAAATTATAGACAGGCTATGTTGCTGTTTTAAGTTGATAAGAATTAGCGTGTTGAAAGAGAATTGCATACCCTTATTTGTAACTCCCCCTTACTCCCATACATTAGTGAGTAATTCAGTTCTTGGGCATTACCAGCTCAGGACGTAACCCTAAATTATAGTCTTCTTGTAGTATCTCTTATTCATCTTGCAGTCCTTACTGAACAGAGTAAATTAAGCCAGTGGAGCTGCTCACATGATTTTATTCAAGGGATAACAAAATTCTGATACATCTTTAGTATGACACATTTTTTCCATTCTTATCCATAATTTATTTGTGCAAGTGGGCTTTTTTACATTTTCATAAAAAATATGAAAGATAGATATT
The DNA here is from genome assembly GCF_949628215.1 of Phalacrocorax aristotelis. Taxonomy (NCBI): domain Eukaryota; kingdom Metazoa; phylum Chordata; class Aves; order Suliformes; family Phalacrocoracidae; genus Phalacrocorax; species Phalacrocorax aristotelis. Next base: position 16,975,530 of record NC_134310.1, read on the forward strand.
ATCATTATATTTGCAGAACAACAAAGTGTTGAAATGTTTACAGTAGCCCTTGTGGTATGTTTAGACTAATTTCTCTGATTAAGGTGTTTAGTCACCCAATAAACGCTGATTATTTAATGTTGCAGCAATATTGTTCTTTTCTTCTCTTGAAAAACTAAATACAAAGACAAAAATTTTATCAGGACATTGTTTGAATTGGTGATTTTTTTTTAATTGTTTGTGTACATTTCACCAAGTAAAATGGCAAGATCTGTCTGTAGTGCTCAGAAATTCTCTCTCATCTGAAAAGTGATGCTCATGCAAAACAAGAGCAAGAAAAGAAAACGGCTATCATAATAGAGAGATAATCCTATGTGGAATCCAAATCACTGAATCATTTTTCCAACAGATGTTGCAAACAAATTTCAAAAGCAACTTGTTTACTAATATTTTCAGTAGTAGTGGCTCAAAGCCTTCTTGTAGAAGTTTTGGCCACCATATATAAGTTTTTTTATATAATACTTGAGGGTACACCTCATGTACTGTTTTCAAAAAAACCTGCACAAATCTAAAGAGAACAGAAATGTCCTTAGGCAGCATGGATCAACAGGGTCATATATTAGGTGATGTACCAAGCACAGTTCTAGAGATCTATAAATAATGAATGCATAAGACATCTGCTACCTCCCAGTGGTTAGGGATGGGAATTGTCCCACTTATGAGCATTGACATGAAGCTATACTTTAAAACTAATTTGAACTTGGTAATATTAAAAAAACACTATCTTTATGTTTACTGTAATTGATCAGACTTTAAGATATGGGGATGGGAATTCCTCTTTATGCCAAGATACATCAGTACAAATTAAATGTTTCTGTCTGTTAAAAAGACCAGAAAGGCAAATAGCTAAAGGCAACCTGTCCTCTGGTTAATGAAGATTGCCTGTGCAATTTCAGCACTGATATTTTGCACTCTGGCCCAGATCCTTGAATGCACTTCAACCTCTACTGAATGAGTCTGGGATCATCAAAGCAGTTAGATGTGTTGAAACTGATGGCTCTTGTAATTGCTGGAAGTTGCTTGAACATCTGCCTCTCTTTTGTGTTTTTCATAAATAATAGGTAGGTATTCAGAGTCATGTATAAGACTGAGATGTTTACCAAGGTATGCTTGCCACATTGCCACAGTGGGAATTGAGTATCGAGATATAGAAAGGAAAAGTTGTACTGATTTACAAATAAACAGAAATGCCCATGTTAAATGTGAACTTATTTTCTGATCATAGATTTCCAAAAGCAGCCAGAATAACCTTTTCATTATGCTGTTGAAACTTAATTGTTGAGTAATATTGAAATGCAATTGCTAGATGCTCAAAAATATTTCCAAACATCAAGTAAATTCCCAGTGATAGCGTATAATATTGCATAAAAAAGTCAATCTCAAATAGCTGATTATTTTAGTACAGGAATACTGCATCAATTGTTACTGTGGGTGAACAAAATTCCACTTTGTTTTTGCTGTCAACTTCCTGGATACTAAACATACAGGATTTAGCTTAGCTGAAATGATTCTTTGAGATACAGTGATAAATGACTTTGTGCTGTGTAAAATGTGTTCATCTGATTCGTGTCAATATGGAACAATGCTAGAGTCACACGGTGAAGTGTGACCCTCTAGCATTTGACCGTTCTGTTTGTGCTTGTGTAACCGAGGGCCGTTCAATTGACTTGTTAACTGTCTTAATGGTTGGAATGTTGACTGGCGATTTAAGTTAATTGTTAAGAAAGAATTTTAGTTAGGAGTAGAATAATAAATAATGCTTAGGCCAGTCAAGAGGGCGTTAGCAATGAATGCTGCATTGACAAGAAGCCTCCTAAAAAGATACAATTCAGTAGAACTTCAAGGACTAACAGTGGAAACACCCTGCTACAAAGGAGAGTGACCAAAAAGACTTGCCATCCCCCCCCCCCCCCCCCCGTAAAGAGCATGCGTGCTAATCTACATGGCAAGCGTGGCTAATTTAAATACGTCTGACCAAGGGCAAGTGGGATGCTTATCACTGACCAATGAGTGTAAACTTAGGCGTGTTTTTACTAATTGTTATATAAACCCTGTAATTTTGTATGACGGTATGCACGTTAGGCGGAAGGATCCCCCGTGCATCCAGCGCTGCTTGCTTGTCTCTATTCAATAAATTGTAAACTTTGATTGAAATTCCGTTGAAGGCTAAATTAATTATAACATGCTGGTTTTGGCTGAGAAGGGGTTAATTCTCCTCACTGTGGGGGTCGGCTACCTTTCCAGCTTCCCGAGCTCTGCTGCGTGGCCGGGGGGGGGGGGAGGGGGGGGCGGGGGGCAGGGCCGTGGTGGGGGCGGCTGACCCCGACTGGCCAATGGCAGGTTCATTCCATACCATGTGACTCCATGACCAGTATATTGAGGGGGGGGGCAGGTTGCAGCTTGGGAGCGGTGTGGCATCGAATTGGTGGGTGGTTGTGGCGTGTGTGGTTTGTTTCGGCAGTTCGTTACCCCTCTCACCTCCCTCCCCCCGGGGCTTTGCGCCTCTCGTTGTTCTCCTTTACATTGCATTTCTATTGTTGTTTTCTTTTAATTTTAATTATTAAACTGTTCTTATCCCAACCCACGAGCGTTACCCTTCTGATTCTCTTACCCCATCTACCGGTGGGGGAGTGAGCGAGCGACTGTGTGGGGCTGAGCTGCCGGCTAAGCCACGACAGTTTTTGGCACCCAATGTGGGGCTCAAGGGTTGGAGATAACAACAGCTGCTGGTCACAGCACCATGTTGTCCTTTTTGCAGTTGGTGTTGAAGATGGGTGTTGGTTTGTTGAGTCTGCTGTGTTCTGCTCTGATTAGTAACGTTTTGCCTACAAGATTTGTTATACAAACACTTGTTTTCAGCTTTCTCTGGTATTTGGGGTTTTGGCTGAAACTGTTACTGTACTTCGGATACCACCTTGTTGAGGCAATTAGCAATTATACCTCCTCCTCTGAGAGATTTTATATGGAGGAAATACAGAATAGTACCTTTGCAACTTTCTTCTATGATGTCTGTGCCTTTGTTACAACAACCTTTTTGTATCTTGAACATCCTTGGGTGGTTAAGGTGCACTTATTGTTAGTTTCTGGGCATGTTGTTTTGGTTTTGACTAAGCAACTTAAGAATACACCCAGAAATCTGCCCCGAGGCTTGATAGTTACTAGTGGCAGAGCGTGTGGGATAGCATGGGCAAATACCTAGGGCAGTGGGCACCCCCAGTGTTTTGGAGTTTCACCCCCGAACAAGTGCAGAATCCTAAAAACCTAGTAGAATATTTGGAGAAAGTATGTTGTTATGCTGGGAACCCCAGAGAGACAAAGATCACTGCCATGTGCTGGGGCCTGGCCCATGTGTACCAAGCCCTGCTCAACAGTATTCAGTGCCCCCAGGGGGAAGAGAATGTCTCTGGATTGAAATGCAAAGTGACTGGCACTGTAGACAATCCAGCCCTGAGGACAGGCACTGCAGCCACTCAAACCCCCACAACAATTAGTGGAGCTGGCTCAGAAAATAAACCCGTACCAGTATCAGTTGCCCCCATACATAAGAAGAAATCTCGGAAGAGCAAGTCAACTTGCTTAGAACAGGATGATGAAGAACCAGGGCGATCACGGGGAGAGGAGGGAGAAGTAATAAATGAAATAGAGACCACCCGATCCCTGTCCTTGAGCGAGTTGCGAGATATGTGAAAAGATTATAGCTATTGTTCAGGTGAAAACATTGTCACCTGGCTGCTCCGATGCTGGGATAATGGGGCCAGTAGCCTGGAACAAGAGGGAAAAGAAGCCAAACAATTGGGATCCCTTTCTGGGGAGGGGGTGTTGACAAAGCAATTGGGGAAAAAACCACAAGCCCTCAGCCTCTGGAGGCAACTCCTGTCTGGAGTGAAGGAAAGGTATCCCTTTAAAGAAGATGTTACATATCGCCCAGGAAAATGGACAACTATGGAGAAAGGCATCCAGTATCTAAGGGAATTAGCTGTGTTTGAGGTGGAGTGACTTCATTCAGGCCACGATAGTCTACTGTTAGCCTCCACTCTCCATTAGACTTCCGCACTGGCCATATGGGACTGTTAAAGGGTGAGTGGGTCTTACTGATCACTGCTTGGCTCCTCAGTTGCTGAATGAGTTTATGGATGGGGATCAGAGAGTCTCTGTTGGTGCGATATTGCCGCCGGTGCACTGTTGTGGTGGCGATTGGCACCTGTTGTTCTTTGACCTTCAGCAACCCCACAACAGAAGGGTCCTTCGAGAGGCCAGGCAAGGTAGACAGCTGTTCAGTTTCCTCCATCTCCAAGGCAGCTACACCAAAAGCCCACCTGTACCCTTTTGGGTCCTTGAAATACCCTCTCCTTAGGTAGTCTATGCCAAGGATGCACGGAGCCTCTGGACCAGTCACAATGGGGTGCTTTTGCCACTCATTCCCAGTTAGGCTCACTTCGGCCTCCAATACAGTTAGCTCTTGGGATCCCCCCTGTCACTCCAGCAATGCTGATGGGTTCTGCCCCATTATAGTTTGATGGCATTAAGGTGCACTGTGCACCAGTGTCCACTAAAGCTTTATACTCCTGTGGGTCTGATGTGCTAGGCCATCAGATCCACACAGTCCAGTAAAACCTGTTGTCCCTTTCCTCCACCTGGCTGGAGGCAGGGCCCCCCTAGTCCTGATCATAGTATTCACTACTTGTAAATACAAAAAAAAAGCCCCTTTATTAAAATCGGAAAGGAAATCAGTGCTTCTACTCCTTTGTCTGGGGACCTGCTCACTGGAAACTGAAGCAGCAGCTTTCCTGGAAGAACCTCCCTTTTGTGATTTTTTTTCCTTGTAACTCATGTACCCATGCCTCTAGGGTCGAGGTAGATTTGTCCAACCCGTGGTCATGCAGGTAAAACCATAGACTGGCCCATGTTGTGTGTATCCTCTCTCTTGAGCAGAGGGACGCTTACTCGTAATGGCTGAGATCCTGGTCCGTACAGGTGGGGAGTAGGACATAACCTCTTTGAGTTGCTGAACCTTCTGGGACAGTTCTCCATAGCCATGATGAGGGAGAAAGAGATATGTGCTTCATAATCCTGGAGTCTGTCAATCACATCCCCCACCATTGGTGCCTTGTCATCTTTCCAGGACATTACTGCCAATGAGTTTGCATGCGAAGATGGTGCGCTCCGTACAAACTTCCACCACATGGGCTGTGTGCATCTGGATCTTTGGATGAATGTTCATTGTCATGGTCACCATAAATCACCCCAAGCCTGGCTAATTCCCTCCGTTAATGGATAACTTTCTCCATGGTCATCCATTTTCCTGGGCGATATATAACATCTTCCTGAAGGGATACCTTTCTTTCACAGCAGACAGGAGTCACCTCCAGAAGCTGAGGGCTTGTGTCCCTTTTCCAATTGCTTTGTCAATGCCCCCTTCCCCAGAAAGGGATCCCAGCTGTTTGGCTTCTTTTCCCTCTAATTCCAGGCTACTAGCCCCGTTATCCCAGCATTAAAGCACCCAGGTGACAATGTGCTCACCTGAATGACGGCCAAAACCTTTTCGCATATCTCACAGCTCACACAAGGATAGAGATTGGGTGGTTTCCCTTTCTTGTACAAGTTCTTCCTCTTCCTGTCCTTGTGATTGGCTTGCTCTTCCATCATATCTTTCTAAACAAGTTGACTTTCTCTTCCAAATTTTCTTCTTGTGTATAGGGGCGATTGATACTGGTACGTGTTGATTCTCTGATTCAGCTGCAGTGCCTGTTGCAGGGGTTGGAGTGGCCACATCACCTGTTGCTTTCCTTTTGTCTTTTTAGATCCAGAGGCCTTCTCTTCCCCTTGGGGGTACTGAATAGAGTTGAACAGGGCTCGGTAGGAATGGGCCAGGCCTCAGCACATTGCAGTAATTTGTATCTCTCTGGAATTGCTAGAGTGACAACATACTTGCTCCAAATACTCTACTAGTTTTTTGGGATTCTGCACTTGTTCAGGGATGAAACTCCAAAATATTGGGGGTGCCCACTGCCCTAGGTATTTGCCCATACTATCCCACATACCCTGCCACTCAGAACTATCGAGCCTTGGGACATATCTCTGGATTATATTCTTAAATTGTTATTATCCTTAGACAAAACCAAAACAATATGCCCAATACCAACAGATGTATCTTAACTACCCAAGGATGTTCAAGATGCTGAAATGTTGTTGTCATGAAGGAGGAGACATCACAGAAGAAGGTAGTAACGGTGCCATTCTATATTTCCTCCATAGAAAAACCTCTCAGAGGAGGAGGTATAATTGCTAATTGTCTCCATGAGGTAGTACCCAATGTACAGTAACGGTTTCCATGCAAGACCCAAATAACTGGTAAGGCTCAAGGCCAGTGTTTTAATAACAAATCTTCCAGGCAAAACATCTCTAATAATTGCAGAGCACAGCAAACTACAAAAACCAACAGCAATTTTTAAGATGTACTGCAAACATAAGAGCATGGTGTAGATCGGATAAACTCATACTGAGAACATGTGAGTCAATGCTGTGACTAGCAACTGTTATTATCTCAAACCCTTCGTGCCCCACATTGGGTGCCAAAAAGGACTGTTGTGGTTTAGCCCCAGTCAGCAACTAAGCACCACACAGCCCCTCACTCACTCCCCCCAACCCAGTGGGATGGGGGAGAGAATCAGAAGCACAAAAGCAAGAAAACTCATGGGTTGAGATAAGAACAGTTTAATTATTAAAAAAAATAGTTGTTATAATAATAATGGTCATGACAATAATAATGATAATATAATGAGAAGGAAAATAACAAGAGAGAAACAAAACCCAGGGCAGGGGGAAAAGAAGTGATGCAGCTGCTCACCACCCACTGACCGACAATGCCAGTCCCCCAGCCACAATTGCTGCTTCCCCTGGCCAGCTCATCCCTGTTAACATACTGGGCATGACATCATATGGTATGGAATATCCCTGTGGCCAGTTTGGATCAGCTGTCTTGGCTGTGCTTCCTCCCCTCCCAGCTTCTTGTGCACCCGGCAGAGCATGGGAAGATGGAAAAGTCCTTGACTAGTTGTCGTGGTTTAGCCCCAGTCAGCAACCAAGCACCACGCAGCCGCTCACTCACTCCCCCATGGTGGGACGGGGGAGAGAATCGGAAGAGTAAAAGTGAGGCAACTCATGGGTTGAGATGAAGACAGTTTAATAGGCAAAGCAAAGGCTGCGCACAGAAGCAAAGCAAAACATTCACTCCTTCCCATGGGCAGGCAGGTGTTCAGCCATCTCCAGGAAAGCAGGGCTCCATCATGCGTAACAGTTACTTGGGAAGACAAACACCATCACTCCAAACATCCCCCACTTCCTTCTTCTTCCCCCAGCTTTATATACTGAGCATGATGTCATATGGTATGGAATATCCCATTGGTCAGTTTGGGTCAGCTGTCCTGGCTGTGTCCCCTCCCAGTTTCTTGTGCACCCGGTAGAGCACTGGGAGCTGAAAAAGTCCTTGACCAGTGTAAGTGCTACTTAGCAACAACTAAAACATCTCCACATTATCACCACTGTTTCCAGCAAAAATCCAAAACATAGCCCCATACTAGCTACTACGAAGGAATTTAACTCTATCCCAGCTGAAACCAGGACACTAGTACAAGCACTACCTAGCAACAACTAAAACATCAGTGTGTTATCAGCATTATTTTCATACTACATCCTAAACACAGCACTATGGCAGCTACAGTGAAGAAAATTAACTCTATCCCAGCTAAAACCATGACACAGTGTCATTGCCTACTTTTACCACATATAAGCATAAGGGCAGTGGATCATACAACTGGCAATTGGATAGCTTTTTGCACAGTCCTTGAGATGCTTATGACACAAACTATTGCAGTGGCCTTAAAAGGCTTAGATGATGTATTTATTTCTGTTTATTTTGAAATAAGATTGTGACTCTTCTTCAGGAGATTGAAATGTAAACTCTACATGGTAACTTAGGATCACTAGGAAAAATTGTTATAGCTTTAGGTGTACTGAAATAAAACAATTATGAGGAGATTGTTCATTAAGTCCAGCTTGCATCTTAGTCAAATAGTTCTCCTGAGACTGATTTGTATCTTGTGTTGTCATAGGTGGTTCTAGAAAGAAAAAAAGGTTTAAAGAAGCTTTATTATCTCTCAGCTGAAGTGAGTTAGAAATATCTAGTTCACAACAAGAATTCAAACAGAACTTCCTTACCTCAGCCTACTATCTTCATTTTTTCCTAAGTTCTGAGTATATACATCAAAAATACTCAAGAATTATTTTCCATTAGTTGAGTTTAGCTTAATTTAGGTGAGAAAATATTAAAGAACAGAGGCAGTATTTATGTTCACAGGTTCTGTGTTCAGATCTTTACCTGTAGTTAGCCTATAGTCAGGCAAAGCCATTCTTCAGAATATTCCAGATGAGAAATAAACTTTATAACCTATACTGAAACCTCATCTTGTTTGTGGGCTTAGACCATCACAGCTTATGACACTGACACTAGTTGATTATTTTTAAACATAGATTAGGAGATTCACTAATAGAGTAAGGATCCCATTACAACCTTACATGCCTACCTTATTTTGTGACACAGTGAACAATCTCCTTTCCTTTTATTATCACTTTGGTGATGAAAACAGAAGGCATCTGTGTCACCAAACATGGACTTTACCAAGTAATACTAATCACTATTCCCAGTTTCCTTAATACCACTGCAAATCTGATTCTGCTCCTATAATACAGTTTTTATAAGAGCTAGGCAAGACTCTCGAGTTTTACTTTACATTCTTGACTGGAGAAAGGACAGCAGGGGAAGAGGGAGAATTGTTTAGTTTGAGTATGCTGCTATGTCTCTCTCCCATTAAGAATTCAAGGTTCCTAGATGATTTATAAAAATGGAGATGCTTGCAACTTCCTTTCTGTTCCCACATTTGGGTGGCAGAACTAGTCAGCTTAAAATAAACACTATATCTTCACATGCTTAGGTGTTCCAGGACATATTCTACTGCCATAGCAGCAGGATACACTCTTCCTCAGACTCAGAGCAATATTACATCAGTAACTTTTAAATTATTTTGCTAATAGTTACACAGCTGTGTTCATATGCAGGGAAAGAATGACACGTTTTGCAGTCGTAATTCAAGTCAGGAAGTGGTAATAAGCTCTGCTAGACATTCAAGACAGCAGCAAGCATAGAATGAAAAGTGAAAAGCTACATCATACTTCGAGTGTGTTCAAACTTCTGGAGAACTGTGTACCTTTAGCAGAAGGTAAAGTCAGCACCCTGCCAGTTCCTTCAAGTGAACACCACTACTAACACTCCTACTCCATTTCAGGTCTATAGGCCTAGACAACCTACAGACTCTTCCACTGGCACCTCCAGCACAGTTACTCCAGACTGCGTCAGAGTTATGTCCAGCTTGCACCATCTGCTTTCTCAATCTGCCCATCATACTCCAGCAAGTTTGGATCAAGAGTAAAATAAGGTAGTCAAAGGGTAAGATTAAAAGCTTAAGCATTAGTGGTTCTTAACAACAGGCGCTGAATTTTTTCATACTTCATTAGTCCACTGGTCCCACAGCCAAGTGTTCCCTCCAAGCCCTTCACCCAAAGAACTTAAGAAATCCACTCAGTCTGAGTATCTGCTGGCTTATGATCCAGCCAGTAAGAATACTGAGTCTTATTCTTTCCTTGACAGAGATGTTGAGAGCAGGGAGAGATATTATGCCTTTGATATTCAGGGTAAGGTTGAAGAAAGGTCCAGAAATTTTTATATCTGCAGCATCTCAAGGCATTCTAAGGGTGTCATGGATCACCTGAATGTGTCAGCTTGGTAGATGCATCACCTGCACAGTAATTAAAATCCCCCAAGATCATAAATTTAGAAGGTGCCAGTGTGAAGCTGTACAGCAGCTCTGTTATCTCTCTGCAAGGAAGCTGGATAACCTGTAACATGGTTTGCATACTAGAGTTCTCATCTTGGCTTTCTTCCTTGATTCAGATACCAAGCAAAAGCAGTCAAGTAGTGTTATTTCTAGCCGCCATTGTTTCCACATCTTGACTCTTATCTGTCCATATGACAAACTACATAGCACAGAAGTAACATTGCACTGCTCGTGTCCTCCCATAAATCCTGCTGAATAGCATTAGAGATCAAGATGAACCACTGCTGCACGATTAGTGTCATCAAGTCAGGCAGTGATGTAAACAAAGTGGAATAACTTCTCAAACTATTGAGTCATGGCTGCATGCCTTAGCCTATAATTGATTTGCATTAGATTTAATCAATAGTGTAATAGATTGAGTTCTTGTTGCCCTGATTTTTTACACAGAACAGAGTAGGCGAGAGTATTAGGTCATTGTTTTATTTTTCTGACTTACCTCTGCTCCCTACTGCAGCCAATATTTGGGGATAAAGTGGGCATGTACCATACCTGTCATCACCAGAGCAATTTCAGGCTTTTAAATCTATTTACTCTCTTTTTTAAAGCCAGAGAAGTGGCTGAATAGGAAAAGGTTGAGATACAATTTGGTTTAACTTAACATCATTAATTTAATGTTTAATTTATGTAAATTAATTTAATATCAATTATACCCTGTGCAAGCATACAAGCATCCAGTAGCTTCTAAAACCAGCAGCCAGAACCTCCTAGCATTCCTAGAAAGGGAAAAGCTGCAGACTGAGCTTGCATGAGGCACCAGAGGATCCACATGAAGGACTTCCAAATGCCCCAATGGAAGCTTTTCCCTCAGGACAAACCAGAAAAATCCAACCTAGAAGCAAAGTCTATAAGAAATTAGGTATATCCTCTACTCACATAACTCCCTGGTATCTTTAGGGGCACAAGTTGGGAGATGAGATGTGGTGGGTTTACTTTTCCTAAAGGAATCTGGCAGCACATACTGCAACTGAATTAGACAACCAAAATGGCAGTCAAATGAATCAGCAAACTCTCAAGAGCAATATGTCTTGATGCTTAGCTGTTAGAAGTTATCTTCAACTCAATATAGAATAAAAGTGATGGTTTATATTTTTCAAAAAACAGTTAAGTAACTAAACAGAGACTAAAAGGCAAAGTAACAGAATAATAAGAACCATCCTTAAACTAATTATCCTTAAAAAAATCTAGAAAGCCTCTTGTGGTATCAGCCTGACCAGCTGCAGAAGGATATGGAATCCACCTTTCTGCAACTCAGTCCTTGTGCACCTGATATTCCCTCTGGTTGTTTTTACTGCATACATTTATTTTGATTGAAGAAACCCACTGAAACCCCACATCTTCAGAATTCACACTGTTTCTGGACTTCACTAGAAGGCAGTTTTAGTTCTCCTCCCTCCAAGGGAGCATGAACTTCTTGTTGCTGCACCTGTGTAGACAGTCCCTGTGTTTGACTAGGTTTTTGCACATTATTAACCAATGGAAGAGTAAAATACTATTCCCCACATTTAAACCATTACAGAAATCACCATATGAAGCCTCTCTACCTATTTCATATAAATATGAAAGCATTTATTAAAAGTCTCAAAAACAGCCTCCCTTTATACAAATAAAGGATACTAAAGCAAGTGGCTCATTTATAATGTCTGCTCAAAACCAGACATGATATCCACCAATTTAAGAAGATGGCAAATTTATGGAAGTTTTGGAAACACAAACAGGGTTTTGGTGTTTGGAGAGGGGGTCTGTGTGTGTCCCTAAGGTTTTGTTTTTCTGTTGAGTTTGGTTTGGTTTGGTTTGGTTTTTGGGGGGGGGGCACTTCGGAGGAGGATATTATTTCACTGATGGTTTTACATAAAATTGCATCAACCACAATTAGGTACAGTTTTTGGCAGTAGTAATCATCAAAAATAAATACCACAAGGCTAGCTTGCCATAATGTGACTCACAGGTTCCTACAAATATCAGGCCATTTACAGTCACAAAACTTTTTTTATCAATGAAGTAAACTGTTAGAAAGAACTTTAATTTTATGTGTACATAAACATACATATACACACTTTAAGGAAGCTTTGAGAACTATAAAACAGTTTTTCTGTGTATGCATACATAAATGCACATATATGTATTTAAACAAGCTTTGAGACCTGCAAAACACATTTTCCTGTCCTTTCACATTTTCATGTTATTGTGGTTTAGCCCCAGCTGGCAACTCAGCCCTACACAGCTGCTTCTTCACTCCCCTACCAGCAGGATGGGGAAGAGAATCAGAAGGGTAAAAGTGAGAAAGCTCATGGGTTGAGATAAGAACAGTTTAATAATAAAAACAAATAACAACAACAGTAATAATGTAATGAAAAGGAAAATAACAAGAGAGATGCAAGACCCGGGGCAGGGGGGGGAAGGGGGAATGAACAACCAAAACAAACACCACATGATACAACCACCCGACACCCCCAGTCTCTAAGCCACAACCACTTCCCCCACATGCCAACTCCCCTGGTTAATATACTGGTCATGGCGTCATATGGTATGGAATATCCCATTGGCCAGTTTGGGGCAGCTGTCTTGGCTGTGGCCCCTCCTTTTCCTGCTTCTTGCCCACGTGGCAGAGCATGGGAAGCTGGAAAGGTCCCTAACTAGTATAGGTGCTACTCAGCAATACTTAGCCGCTATTTAACAGCTAAAGCATCAATGTGCCATCAGCACTTTACCAGCTACAGTGAAGAGAATTAACTCTATCCCAGCCAAAACTAGCACACATGTGAAGCTACTACAAATTTTACAGAAGTTATCATCACATAGGGAGCAGTACTGCTCCTCTCGGGAAGACTAATGGAGGCACCAAGAAATGTGTAACACAATTACTCACATACCACACACTCAAAAATGTAGCTAAACCATCGATAGTTAAAGTCACAGCAATAATATGTTCATATTGTGTATTGGGCAGAACTTTTGGCCTTGACAAGGCATGCTCCAACAATTTCATCTTGCACAGTAAACATCAGCAATCTGGTATTTCCTTCCATTACCATTCTCTACTACTGTACCATGCTTCAAAAACAATGATTAACAACAGAAATCCGCTAGTTTTAGAAGTAAGCTCATATTTCCTTAGAAGTAGCTGGCCTGCTCCTGAACTACTGAAAACAACTGGAGGAAGAATAGGGCCCAGAACACTTGAGTCCCTCTTCCTTCCTGAATTTTAAATATCACATTTAAAAACACAACAAATTCCTCAAAACCTGCTATGCATACTGTTATTTTAGTAAATTAATTTACCAATTTTGGGGGGGTTCAGGACTTAAATAATGATTTATTTTATAAAGATTGGGCAGCAATAAAACACTATGCCTCAGCCTCCAAGTCCTGCACCAGTAAACTAATAAATCCTTCCATTTGTGAGGCAGAAAGCAGGAGACAGTTAGATCACAGGATTTAACATCACTAGATATAGTTCAGCATTAGAGCCAACATATCTGCTGCTGACTAGCACACACAGGGAGGCAACACTAATGAGCACATTACCATTCAGAGACAACAGCAGAGGAGGGATGATTACTTTCTAGCAGGTCCTAGGAGATCCCCAAACACTTTTTCCAAACTAATGAAAAAAGAGCAACAGGAGGCAGTGGCAGCAGATGCCCCTGCAGCAGGTGCCATGGAGAAACCAGTGCATAGGAGAAGGGAATGTTGGGGAGTTTAAACATCAGAAAGGGTTAGGGCCGCTGAAGAAAAGAAACACCTCAATCCTTTAAATAGGCATGGCCAAGAGACAGCCATGTTGTCAGGCCACTGCTTCATCCCCTTGGGAAGCCGGGGGATGCTCTGGGGCAGGGAGGACCTTTGCTCAGCCACAACGCTCAGGCAATGCCCCTACCCCCCTACTTACTCCAGCCCACCCTGATGCTGAGGGTGGACAAGGCAGCTACAGTGTGACAGTTGCCCAGCCCAGCATAGCCCACAATATGAGGGAGCATTTACCTGTGGGGCTCCTGCCTGAGAGGCTGAAGCAGAGGAGCAACAACCACCACAGTAGTCAACTTGGGTGCTTCCCAGAGAAGGCAGGCATAGTGCCCTACCACCACCACACTCCCACTCCTGCTCCCCTCCAGCAGCCTACAGGCAGGTAGCTGACTCAGCTTGGCCTAGCCCTACACTGCCTGCAGGCAGCAGTGTCTGTTGAAGAAGCCTTAAGCAGGCCAGGGCAGCTCTTCTAGAGAGAGAGCACGCTGCTAGAGCTGTAATGGGGATCAAAACCAAAACAAAACAGCTCCAAACCCATTAATATGGTGAATATCAGGCAACAACTAGGAGAGAAAGAGAAAAAAAAAAGCTGAAAAGTCACTCTAGGCACCACTGTTCCTCCTCACAGGAAGGACATATTACTATATTACTGCTAGCATAGTGAGAGTTACTGTGGCCCCGCTGGGCTTTATGTGGAGGGAGGAAGGGCATGGGTGAGCACCAGTTGCTAATTGGAGAGGGGCCCTCACAGCAGATCTGGCTCAGAGCCTTGGTAGGAATAGTTGGAAGTTGACAAGTGTTGTGTTGGGTTGGGTTGTGGTTGTGTGTTTTTGGCCAAAAGCAGCTGTTGCTGCAGGACTACCTCAGCTTGAAAAAGCCTCTAAAGCAGCTGGCTCTGGTAGGGTTTGCCTAGAGAAGGTTATCTAGTGCCCTTTGTCTGATGATCTTCTGGAGAGCCCAGCTTTGAGGGTTAGTGGCTCTAAGGCAGCTGGATTATACTGTTATCCCGAAAAGTGGGTTTGTTTGCCCAGTGTGCAAAATGCCAAACTCCACACAGAGCGGAGGTATTTTATTCAAGTCATTTTTGTGCAAAGACTGGTGCTAGGTGGTAACCCACAAAGCTAGCCCCCTGCACCGAGAAACTACAAGGCATTTATACAGTTAAATGTGTCAATCACAGCTAATATTCACATGCCTCAACTAATAATTGGTTAATTTCTTTCTAGTTTATATATTTTTTTTTAGTTTGGAAATATTTGTAATGCTGAAGATAAGACAGCGTAAAATAAGTAACAAGTAAAGTTATTTTAGTTAGTTAGCTTATTTAACAAGTAACAAGTAAAGCCTTACTGATTATATTCCTGGTGGAGAGAAGTCATTTAAGTTAAACACTACTCCATGTATTTATTAGTCAACTTTAGTAAACTTCAGAAACTATACCTCTAACAACATCGTTTCACTTTCAACATTTTTTTTTCCTTTAGTCTTTATGTATTATTTTAGAGGGCTTCAGAAAAAAAGTGGAGAAAGCTATGTAACTGAAACTAATCTGTTATTTGTAATTTAAAATTCCTAAGTTTTTAAACAGTTTTTATTAGTCTTTTGCTTTTTAATGTTTAGTATGTAGTAAAACTACATTTTCCAGCTCCTTTTTATATACATATGGCATAGAAAATTCTTTTCTCTCTTAAATGAAAGCTAAGTTTTCTGAAATCACAGGATTCCAGTAGTGGGAGCTGTATGGAAGGGAGAAGAAAAAAAGAAAGAGAAGATAAAGGACTGCAAAAGTTGCGATAAAATCTTCAGCACTTTTATTGACTACAGAGTCATCATAGCCAAAACTGAACAACTAAAGTGGGAAGAACTATGCTGTCATTTGATCACTTCATAGAACATGGGTGAAATATGTCCCTATCCTTATCAGCACAGAGGCTGAGACCTCAGTCTGTATGTATTAGGAATATCTAACAGTAGTGACTCTGAATGAATGTGAATATTCACTCTTCTAAAACTTAAAAATCCGTGTATGTGTTGGCAGAACCATGCCATCTAAGACAGTGCAAACAAATGTACCCTGGAATCTGCACGCTACAGGAATATACCCATGTTTCTTGTACCATATGATTTCTGTTAAAGAGAAAATTCAGTTTCAGGGTTTACCACAGTGATGATTCTCATAGCCATTAATTTACCCAAATGTAACATCTATGTAACAGGTACAGAACTACTTAAATATTCTCTGAAATGATGCATACTCAGAATTGAATAGCTTAGTACTTTAATAAAAAAGTATGTTGGTTCAGAGAGAGGGGGTCTTGGATATTTTTCTTTGGGTAGGAAGGAAAACACCATTCGAAACCAAAACAGCCTGAAAACATTTCTAGTTCTTTGCATGTAGAAGAGCTTCTTTTAGAAACTGATTGTTATCCAGTTTGCAAATATTTTCTTTGGAAAAGTGGAAACTGCATGTAGCAGAGTTCAAACAAAGGAAGGAAAGCCACCAGAACACTAATAAAGAAACTTCCTTGTCTAAAATAAGAAAATCAGGAGTCAAGCTTTTCATGTCTAGAATTTGTGGAATACCTATTTCTACAAAACCATTTTCCCTTGTCTTTTTCAATCTGACTATGCATAATAATCCTACAGTTTCTCTGATGCCTAAGGCAGTACGTGCTCTTTACTTCTGCATGGGAAAGTTGAGCCTGGGAAGAAGGGAGGGGTGGGGGGAAGGTGTTTTAAGATTTAGTTTTATTTTCTCATTACCCTACTCTGATTTGATTGGTAATAAATTAAATGAACTTTCCCCAAGTCAAGACTGTTTTGCCTACGACGGTAATTGGTGAGTGATCTCTCCCTATTGTTATCTCAACCCACAAGCTTTTAATTATATTTTCTCTCCCCTGTCCAGTTGAGGAGGGGGAGTGATAGAGCAGCTTGGTGGGCACTTGGTGGCTAGCCAAGGTCAACCCACCACAGCAATGTAAATTTTTTCAACAATCACTGATATCAACTTATCCTGGCTGATCTATCAAGTTTATTTCAGGCTTTGTAAACCCCATAAACGCCAGAAAAAAAAAATCTTTTTTTTCATTATTCATTGTTCCAGCTTCCTCTTCAGCTTTTTGCACCTTCTTTTGGTTATGAGAGTTACTAGAACCAATAGTAAATTGTATTGTAGAATTTCAGTTTACAGTATAAGACTTAGTTTGTTGTAATTATTGCATTTTAATTAATTCAGCCACAAGTTAGAATCAGTAATGCTAAGAAAGCTTTGTAGAAGATAAAATAATTTTGTTTGGTTATTTTTAATAACTCAGATAAGTAATAAATTACATCCAACACTGGTAAGACTTTAGAAAGTGTATTGCTAAGGGCTGTGTAACTATTTACTGGAAAATAAGGTTTCAGAGAAAAATGTAAATCTGTCTACTGTGAGAAGGTTGGGTCGTTCTGACTATTTAGATTACATATATTCCTCTGACTCACTTCTCATAGTGTTTGAAACAAGTCTGTCACAGGAAAATGTGATCTCTCTACGTGGACCCCATTCATATGCTTGCCAACATTTAAGGTGTTTGTCCTCATGTCAGCCTTGTGGGTAATGTTAACTCCAGTGAGACATCAAGTGGCTCACCTGAGATAACTCAGGAAAAGGGTTACATTTGACTGTTCTGTTCTAGCTTATTCTGTCCTGTGCCAGGTTCTTTTAGATTACCCAGGATAAAGCTGAGTAGATAGAAAAGACTACTCCGGGTGTACTGAAAAAGTCAGAGGCATTCCCTGCTGACCTGTTTTATTACTCCTATTTCTTTTAGGAGAGAGCAAGCTGTGCCCTTCGTACTTGGCTAGGGAAGAATTTGAGTTGCCCCCTCTAACAAACAGCACAGATTGTAAGGTGAGCATCTGAGACTGCAGACAGCTGTGTGAACATGGTGATTTTCATGCAAGCAAATATCTGAGCACTTTTACACATTGGCATTATGTTGGAAATTAGATTCCAAGTATGAGTGTGTCGTGGTTTAGCCGGCAGCTCAGCCCCACACAGTCGCTCGCTCACTCCCCCACCGGTAGATGGGGGAGAGAATCAGAAGGGTAACGCTCATGGGTTGGGATAAGAACAGTTTAATAATTAAAATTAAAAGAAACAACAATAGAAATGCAATGTAAAGGAGAACAACGAGAGGCGCAAAGCCCCGGGGGAGGGGGGACGGGAGGGGAGAGGGTGAACGAAACGCCGGAACAAACCGCACGTGCCGCAGCCGCCCGCCTGACTCCTGAGCTGCAACCTGTCCCCCCTCAATATACTGGTCATGGTGTCACATGGTATGGAATGAACATGCCATTGGCCAGTCGGGGTCAGCTTCCCCGCCATGGCCCTGCCCCTCCCAGCCCCCCCGCCACACAGCAGAGCTCAGGAAGCTGGAAAGGTAGCCGACCCCCACAGTGAGGAGAATTAACCCCTTCTCAGCCAAAACCAGCACATTCTCCACCCCTTATTCCATACCATTTACACCATTACACCATGCCCAGGTCCCATATGATGCAATACAACTGTACCAACCACCACCCCTCCCCTTCCCATCCTTTAACATAATACACAGACATCATTCCCTTAGTTCATGGACCTTCCCTGTAAAATGTCCATTAAAATGTCCATTGAATTCACCCAGTCCATGACTCTGGGCTCCATCTGCCGTATCAGTCTTTCAGGGTGGGAGAGGTGGTGTGTGGTGTTGGGTTGCTGCATACCGAGTCAGTCATCGTTCCATCACTGCTGCACGGCTTGTTTCATAGTTGATCTTCCATGGGTTGGGAGGCTCGTACTCTGATATCATTGATACAACACAGAGGTGACACACAATATTATATAGCAGTTCACATTGTGCCATTCAGTTCATTGACTGTTTTTGCCCAAAATCAAATCCCCTTGAGGCACACATCGGATTTCTCCATCCTCCCGCATCACCCACCAAGTGCACCCAGGTCCTCGAGCAAAAGCAATCCCACGAATGGGTTTGCCTTTGCCAGAGGCAGGAAGAACCCAGACTGTTTTGCCCAGCATACTTTTTGTGTGCACTAGAGGGACTCTATCCCCTTCCACAGTATGTAGGATTTCTGACTGGGCAGGGCCAGCTCGGTTGGCAGATCCCCTCGTGTTGACTAACCACGTGGCTTTTGCTAAATGTGTATCCCAGTGCTTGAATGTTCCACCCCCCATTGCTCTCAGTGTAGTTTTTAACAGTCCATTGTACCGTTCAATTTTCCCAGAGGCTGGTGCATGATAGGGGATGTGATATACCCACTCAGTGCCATGCTCTTTGGCCCAGGTGTCTATGAGGCTATTTCAGAAATGAGTCCCATTGTCTGACTCAATCCTCTCTGGGGTGCCATGTCGCCACAGGACTTGTTTCTCAAGACCCAGGATAGTGTTCCGGGCAGTGGCATGGGGGACAGAATATGTTTCCAGCCAGCCAGCCATTGTTTCTACCATTGTAAGCACATGGCGCTTGCCTTGGTGGGTCTGTGGGAGTGTGATATAGTCAATTTGCCAGGCCTCCCCATATTTATATTTCAGCTATCATCCCCCATAACACAGAGGCTTTACCCGCTTCGCTTGCTTGATTGCAGCGCATGTCTCACATTCGTGGATAACCTGTGCAATAACGTCCATGGTCAAATCCATCCCTCGATCACGAGCCTACCTGTATGTTGCATCTCTCCCTTGATGGCCTGAGGAGTAATGGGCCCATCGAGCTAGAAATAGTTCACCCTTATGCTGCCAGTCCAGATCCACCTCAGCCACTTCAATCTTGGCAGCCTGATCTACCTGCTGGTTGTTTCGATGTTCTTCAGTGGCCCAACTCTTGGGGACGTGAGCACCCACGTGCCGTACCTTTACAACCAGGTTCTCTACCCGGGCAGCAATATCTTGCCACAATGTGGCAGCCCAGATGGGTTTGCCTCTGCGCTGCCAGTTGCTTTGCTTCCACTGCTGCAGCCAGCCCCACAGGGCATTTGCCACAATCCAGGAGTCAGTATAGAGATAGAGCACTGGCCACTTTTCCCGTTCAGCAATGTCTAAGGCCAGCTGGATGGCCTTTACCTCTGCAAACTGGCTCGATTCACCTTCTCCTTCAGCAGTTTCTGCTACTTGTCGTGTAGGACTCCATACAGCAGCCTTCCATCTCCGGTGCTTTACCACAAGGTGACAGGACCCATTAGTGAACAGGGCATATTGCTTCTCATTTTCCAGCAGTTTGTTATACAGTGGGGCCTCTTCAGCACGTGTCACCTCCTCCTCTGGTGATAATCCAAAGTCTTTGCCTTCTGGCCAGTCCATAATCACTTCCAAGATTCCTGGGTGACTGGGGTTTCCTACTCGAGCCCGCTGGGTGATCAGTGCAACCCATTTACTCCACGTAGCATCAGTTGCACGGTGTGTAGAGGGGATGTTTCCTTTGAACATCCAGCCCAGCACTGGCAGTCGGGGTACCAGGAGCAACTGTGCTTCAGTACCAACCACTTCTGAAGCAGCTCCAACCCCTTCATATGCTGCCAATATCTCTTTTTCAGTTGGAGTATAGCGGGCTTCGGACCCTCTGTATCCCCAACTCCAAAACCCTAGGGGTTGACCCCGGGTCTCCCCAGGTGCTTTCTGCCAGAGGCTCCACGTAGGGCCATTCTCCCCGGCTGCAGTGTAGAGCACATTTTTACATCTTGTCCTGCCCAGACTGGCCCAAGAGCTACTGCATGGACTATTTCTCGTTTAATCTGTTCAAAGGCTTGTTGTTGTTCAGGGCCCCATTTGAAAGCATTCTTCTTCCAGGTCACTTGATAGAGAGGGCTTACGATCATACTGTAATTTGGAATATGCATTCTCCGAAAACCCCCAATGCCCAAGAAAGCTTGTGTTTCCTTTTTGCTAGTTGGTGGAGACATGGCTGCTATTTTGTTGATCATATCCATTGGGATCTGATGACGTCCATCTTGCCATTTGATTCCTAAGAACTGGATTTCTCATACGAGTCCCTTCACCTTACTTTGTTTTATGGCAAAACCAGCTTTCAGAAGGATTTCGAATATTTTCTCTCCTTTCTCAAAAACTTCTTCCGCTGTGTTGCCCTACATGATGATGTCATCAATGTATTGAAGGTGTTCTGGAGCTTCGCCCTGTTCCAGTACAGTCTGAATCAGTCCATGGCAAATGGTAGGGCTGTGTTTCCACCCCTGGGGCAGTCGATTCCAGGTGTAGTGGACACCTGTCCATGTGAAAGCAAACTGTGGCCTGCATTCTGCTGCCAGAGGGATTGAGAAGAATGCATTATCAATATCAGTTGTGGCATACCACTTGGCTGCCTTTGACTCCACTTCATATTGAAGTTCTAGCACGTCTGGCACAGCAGCACTCAATGGCGGAGTGACTTCATTCAGGCCACGACAGTCTACTGTTAGCCTCCACTCTCCATTAGACTTCCACACTGGCCATATGGGACTGTTAAAGGGTGAGTGGATCTTACTGATGACTCCTTGGCTCCTCAGTTGCTGAATGAGTTTATGGATGGGGATCAGAGAGTCTCTGTTGGTGCGATATTGCCGCTGGTGCACTGTTGTGGTGGCGATTGGCACCTGTTGTTCTTTGACCTTCAGCAACCCCACAACAGAACGGTCCTTCGAGAGGCCAGGCAAGGTAGACAGCTGTTCAGTTTCCTCTGTCTCCAAGGCAGCTACAGCAAAAGCCCACTTGTACCCTTTTGGGTCCTTGAAATGCCCTCTCCTGAGGTAGTCTATGCCAAGGATGCACAGAGCCTCTGGACCAGTCACAATGAGGAGCTTCTGCCACTCATTGCCAGTTAGGCTCACTTCGGCCTCCAATACAGTTAGCTCTTGGGATCCCCCTGTCACTCCAGCAATGCTGATGGGTTCTGCCCCTATATAGTTTGATGGCATTGAGGTGCACTGTGCGCCAGTGTCCACTAAAGCTTTATACTCCTGTGGGTCTGATGTGCCAGGCCATCGGATCCACACAGTCCAGTAAGCCCGGTTATCCCTTTCCTCCACCCGGCTGGAGGCAGGGCCCCCCTAGTCCTGATCATGGCAGTCACAACTCACTTCCTGTAAATGTGAATCAGGAGTCCCTCTATTACACTTAGAAATAAAATCAGCGCTTCTACTCCTCTGTCTGGGGACTTGCTCGCTGGAACCTGGAGCAGCAGCTTTCCTGGAAGAGCCTCCCTGAGTGACTGTTCTTCCTTGCAGTTCATGTACTTGTGCCTGTAGGGTCGAGGTAGGCTTGCCATCCCACCTCCTCATGTCCTCTCCTTGGTCATGCAGGTAGAACCATAGGGTGGCCCGTGGTGTGTATCCCCTTCTTTGAGCCAAAGGACACTTATTCCTAACAGCTGAGACACTACTCTGTCGAGGTGGGGAGTAGGACAGATCTTCTTTGAGTTGCTGGACCTCTTGGGATAGTTTCTCCACAGCAGAGACGAGCGAGGAAGAGATATTTGTGTCGTAATCCCAGAGTCTATCCAATCACCTCTGCCACGGTTGGTGTCTCGTCATCTTTCCAGGACATCACTGCCAATGAGTTTGCATGCGAAGATGGTGCGCTCCGTACAAACTTCCGCCACATGGGTCGTGTGCACTAGGCTTCATCTGGATCTTTGGATGACCGTTGGTCGTCCAGGTCACCATAAATCACCTCAAACACAGCTAATTCCCTTAGATACTGGATGCCTTTCTCCATAGTTGTCCATTTTCCTGGGCGATATGTAACATCTTCTTTAAAGGGATACCTTTCCTTCACTCCAGACAGGAGTTGCCTCCAGAGGCTGAGGGCTTGTGGTTTTTTCCCCAATTGCTTTGTCAACACCCCCTCCCCAGAAAGGGATCCCAATTGTTTGGCTTCTTTTCCCTCTTGTTCCAGGCTACTGGCCCCATTATCCCAGCATCGGAGCAGCCAGGTGACAATGTTTTCACCTGAACGACGGCTATAATCTTTTCGCATATCTCGCAACTCGCTCAAGGACAGGGATCGGGTGGTCTCTATTTCATTTATTACTTCTCCCTCCTCTCCCCGTGATCGCCCTGGTTCTTCATCATCCTGTTCTAAGCAAGTTGACTTGCTCTTCCGAGATTTCTTCTTATGTATGGGGGCAACTGATACTGGTACGGGTTTATTTTCTGAGCCAGCTCCACTAATTGTTGTGGGGGTTTGAGTGGCTGCAGTGCCTGTCCTCAGGGCTGGATTGTCTACAGTGCCAGTCACTTTGCATTTCAATCCAGAGACATTCTCTTCCCCTTGGGGGCACTGAATACTGTTGAGCAGGGCTCGGTATGCATGGGCCAGGCCCCAGCATGTTGCAGTTATCTGTGTCTCTCTGGAGTTCCCAGCATAACAACATACTTTCTCCAAATATTCTACTAGGTTTTTAGGATTCTGCACTTGTTCGGGGGTGAAACTCCAAAACACTGGGGGTGCCCACTGCCCTAGGTATTTGCCCATGCTATCCCACATGCCCTGCCACTAGTAACTATCAAGCCTCGGGGCAGATTTCTGGGTGTATTCTTAAGTTGCTTAGTCAAAACCAAAACAACATGCCCAAAAACTAACAATAAGTGCACCTTAACCACCCAAGGATGTTCAAGATACAAAAACGTTGTTGTAACAAAGGCACAGACATAGAACAAAGTTGCAAAGGTACTATTCTGTATTTCCTCCATATAAAATCTCTCAGAGGAGGAGGTATAATTGCGAATTGCCTCAACAAGGTGGTATCCGAAGTACAGTAACAGTTTCAGCAAAAACCCCAAATACCAGATAAAGCTGAAAACGAGTGTTTGTATAACAAATCTTGTAGGCAAAACATTACTAATCACAGCAGAACACAGCAGACTCAACAAACCAACACCGATCTTTAACACCAACTGCAAAAAGGCCAACATGGTGCTGTGACCAGCAGCTGTTGTTATCTCCAACCCTTGAGCCCCACGTTGGGCGCCAAAAAGACTGTCGTGGTTTAGCGGCAGCTCAGCCCCACACAGTCGCTCACTCACTCCCCCACCGGTAGATGGGGGAGAGAATCAGAAGGGTAACGTTCGTGGGTTGGGATAAGAACAGTTTAATAATTAAAATTAAAAGAAACAACAATAGAAATGCAATGTAAAGGAGAACAACGAGAGGCGCAAAGCCCCGGGGGAGGGGGGACGGGAGGGGAGAGGGTGAACGAAACGCCGGAACAAACCGCACGTGCCGCAGCCGCCCGCCTGACTCCTGAGCTGCAACCTGTCCCCCCTCAATATACTGGTCATGGTGTCACATGGTATGGAATGAACATGCCATTGGCCAGTCGGGGTCAGCTTCCCCGCCATGGCCCTGCCCCTCCCAGCCCCCCCGCCACACAGCAGAGCTCAGGAAGCTGGAAAGGTAGCCGACCCCCACAGTGAGGAGAATTAACCCCTTCTCAGCCAAAACCAGCACATTCTCCACCCCTTATTCCATACCATTTACACCATTACACCATGCCCAGGTCCCATATGATGCAATACAACTGTACCAACCACCACCCCTCCCCTTCCCATCCTTTAACATAATACACAGACATCATTCCCTTAGTTCATGGACCTTCCCTGTAAAATGTCCATTAAAATGTCCATTGAATTCACCCAGTCCATGACTCTGGGCTCCATCTGCCGTATCAGTCTTTCAGGGTGGGAGAGGTGGTGTGTGGTGTTGGGTTGCTGCATACCGAGTCAGTCATCGTTCCATCACTGCTGCACGGCTTGTTTCATAGTTGATCTTCCATGGGTTGGGAGGCTCGTACTCTGATATCATTGATACAACACAGAGGTGACACACAATATTATATAGCAGTTCACATTGTGCCATTCAGTTCATTGACTGTTTTTGCCCAAAATCAAATCCCCTTGAGGCACACATCGGATTTCTCCATCCTCCCGCATCACCCACCAAGTGCACCCAGGTCCTCGAGCAAAAGCAATCCCACGAATGGGTTTGCCTTTGCCAGAGGCAGGAAGAACCCAGACTGTTTTGCCCAGCATACTTTTTGTGTGCACTAGAGGGACTCTATCCCCTTCCACAGTATGTAGGATTTCTGACTGGGCAGGGCCAGCTCGGTTGGCAGATCCCCTCGTGTTGACTAACCACGTGGCTTTTGCTAAATGTGTATCCCAGTGCTTGAATGTTCCACCCCCCATTGCTCTCAGTGTAGTTTTTAACAGTCCATTGTACCGTTCAATTTTCCCAGAGGCTGGTGCATGATAGGGGATGTGATATACCCACTCAGTGCCATGCTCTTTGGCCCAGGTGTCTATGAGGCTATTTCAGAAATGAGTCCCATTGTCTGACTCAATCCTCTCTGGGGTGCCATGTCGCCACAGGACTTGTTTCTCAAGACCCAGGATAGTGTTCCGGGCAGTGGCATGGGGGACAGAATATGTTTCCAGCCAGCCAGCCATTGTTTCTACCATTGTAAGCACATGGCGCTTGCCTTGGTGGGTCTGTGGGAGTGTGATATAGTCAATTTGCCAGGCCTCCCCATATTTATATTTCAGCTATCATCCCCCATAACACAGAGGCTTTACCCGCTTCGCTTGCTTGATTGCAGCGCATGTCTCACATTCGTGGATAACCTGTGCAATAACGTCCATGGTCAAATCCATCCCTCGATCACGAGCCTACCTGTATGTTGCATCTCTCCCTTGATGGCCTGAGGAGTAATGGGCCCATCGAGCTAGAAATAGTTCACCCTTATGCTGCCAGTCCAGATCCACCTCAGCCACTTCAATCTTGGCAGCCTGATCTACCTGCTGGTTGTTTCGATGTTCTTCAGTGGCCCAACTCTTGGGGACGTGAGCACCCACGTGCCGTACCTTTACAACCAGGTTCTCTACCCGGGCAGCAATATCTTGCCACAATGTGGCAGCCCAGATGGGTTTGCCTCTGCGCTGCCAGTTGCTTTGCTTCCACTGCTGCAGCCAGCCCCACAGGGCATTTGCCACAATCCAGGAGTCAGTATAGAGATAGAGCACTGGCCACTTTTCCCGTTCAGCAATGTCTAAGGCCAGCTGGATGGCCTTTACCTCTGCAAACTGGCTCGATTCACCTTCTCCTTCAGCAGTTTCTGCTACTTGTCGTGTAGGACTCCATACAGCAGCCTTCCATCTCCGGTGCTTTACCACAAGGTGACAGGACCCATTAGTGAACAGGGCATATTGCTTCTCATTTTCCAGCAGTTTGTTATACAGTGGGGCCTCTTCAGCACGTGTCACCTCCTCCTCTGGTGATAATCCAAAGTCTTTGCCTTCTGGCCAGTCCATAATCACTTCCAAGATTCCTGGGTGACTGGGGTTTCCTACTCGAGCCCGCTGGGTGATCAGTGCAACCCATTTACTCCACGTAGCATCAGTTGCACGGTGTGTAGAGGGGATGTTTCCTTTGAACATCCAGCCCAGCACTGGCAGTCGGGGTACCAGGAGCAACTGTGCTTCAGTACCAACCACTTCTGAAGCAGCTCCAACCCCTTCATATGCTGCCAATATCTCTTTTTCAGTTGGAGTATAGCGGGCTTCGGACCCTCTGTATCCCCAACTCCAAAACCCTAGGGGTTGACCCCGGGTCTCCCCAGGTGCTTTCTGCCAGAGGCTCCACGTAGGGCCATTCTCCCCGGCTGCAGTGTAGAGCACATTTTTACATCTTGTCCTGCCCAGACTGGCCCAAGAGCTACTGCATGGACTATTTCTCGTTTAATCTGTTCAAAGGCTTGTTGTTGTTCAGGGCCCCATTTGAAAGCATTCTTCTTCCAGGTCACTTGATAGAGAGGGCTTACGATCATACTGTAATTTGGAATATGCATTCTCCGAAAACCCCCAATGCCCAAGAAAGCTTGTGTTTCCTTTTTGCTAGTTGGTGGAGACATGGCTGCTATTTTGTTGATCATATCCATTGGGATCTGATGACGTCCATCTTGCCATTTGATTCCTAAGAACTGGATTTCTCATACGAGTCCCTTCACCTTACTTTGTTTTATGGCAAAACCAGCTTTCAGAAGGATTTCGAATATTTTCTCTCCTTTCTCAAAAACTTCTTCCGCTGTGTTGCCCTACATGATGATGTCATCAATGTATTGAAGGTGTTCTGGAGCTTCGCCCTGTTCCAGTACAGTCTGAATCAGTCCATGGCAAATGGTAGGGCTGTGTTTCCACCCCTGGGGCAGTCGATTCCAGGTGTAGTGGACACCTGTCCATGTGAAAGCAAACTGTGGCCTGCATTCTGCTGCCAGAGGGATTGAGAAGAATGCATTATCAATATCAGTTGTGGCATACCACTTGGCTGCCTTTGACTCCACTTCATATTGAAGTTCTAGCACGTCTGGCACAGCAGCACTCAATGGCGGAGTGACTTCATTCAGGCCACGACAGTCTACTGTTAGCCTCCACTCTCCATTAGACTTCCACACTGGCCATATGGGACTGTTAAAGGGTGAGTGGATCTTACTGATGACTCCTTGGCTCCTCAGTTGCTGAATGAGTTTATGGATGGGGATCAGAGAGTCTCTGTTGGTGCGATATTGCCGCTGGTGCACTGTTGTGGTGGCGATTGGCACCTGTTGTTCTTTGACCTTCAGCAACCCCACAAC
Source organism: Phalacrocorax aristotelis (assembly GCF_949628215.1). Taxonomy (NCBI): domain Eukaryota; kingdom Metazoa; phylum Chordata; class Aves; order Suliformes; family Phalacrocoracidae; genus Phalacrocorax; species Phalacrocorax aristotelis. The sequence continues at coordinate 17,002,921 of NC_134310.1, forward strand.
AGAACGGTCCTTCGAGAGGCCAGGCAAGGTAGACAGCTGTTCAGTTTCCTCTGTCTCCAAGGCAGCTACAGCAAAAGCCCACTTGTACCCTTTTGGGTCCTTGAAATGCCCTCTCCTGAGGTAGTCTATGCCAAGGATGCACAGAGCCTCTGGACCAGTCACAATGAGGAGCTTCTGCCACTCATTGCCAGTTAGGCTCACTTCGGCCTCCAATACAGTTAGCTCTTGGGATCCCCCTGTCACTCCAGCAATGCTGATGGGTTCTGCCCCTATATAGTTTGATGGCATTGAGGTGCACTGTGCGCCAGTGTCCACTAAAGCTTTATACTCCTGTGGGTCTGATGTGCCAGGCCATCGGATCCACACAGTCCAGTAAGCCCGGTTATCCCTTTCCTCCACCCGGCTGGAGGCAGGGCCCCCCTAGTCCTGATCATGGCAGTCACAACTCACTTCCTGTAAATGTGAATCAGGAGTCCCTCTATTACACTTAGAAATAAAATCAGCGCTTCTACTCCTCTGTCTGGGGACTTGCTCGCTGGAACCTGGAGCAGCAGCTTTCCTGGAAGAGCCTCCCTGAGTGACTGTTCTTCCTTGCAGTTCATGTACTTGTGCCTGTAGGGTCGAGGTAGGCTTGCCATCCCACCTCCTCATGTCCTCTCCTTGGTCATGCAGGTAGAACCATAGGGTGGCCCGTGGTGTGTATCCCCTTCTTTGAGCCAAAGGACACTTATTCCTAACAGCTGAGACACTACTCTGTCGAGGTGGGGAGTAGGACAGATCTTCTTTGAGTTGCTGGACCTCTTGGGATAGTTTCTCCACAGCAGAGACGAGCGAGGAAGAGATATTTGTGTCGTAATCCCAGAGTCTATCCAATCACCTCTGCCACGGTTGGTGTCTCGTCATCTTTCCAGGACATCACTGCCAATGAGTTTGCATGCGAAGATGGTGCGCTCCGTACAAACTTCCGCCACATGGGTCGTGTGCACTAGGCTTCATCTGGATCTTTGGATGACCGTTGGTCGTCCAGGTCACCATAAATCACCTCAAACACAGCTAATTCCCTTAGATACTGGATGCCTTTCTCCATAGTTGTCCATTTTCCTGGGCGATATGTAACATCTTCTTTAAAGGGATACCTTTCCTTCACTCCAGACAGGAGTTGCCTCCAGAGGCTGAGGGCTTGTGGTTTTTTCCCCAATTGCTTTGTCAACACCCCCTCCCCAGAAAGGGATCCCAATTGTTTGGCTTCTTTTCCCTCTTGTTCCAGGCTACTGGCCCCATTATCCCAGCATCGGAGCAGCCAGGTGACAATGTTTTCACCTGAACGACGGCTATAATCTTTTCGCATATCTCGCAACTCGCTCAAGGACAGGGATCGGGTGGTCTCTATTTCATTTATTACTTCTCCCTCCTCTCCCCGTGATCGCCCTGGTTCTTCATCATCCTGTTCTAAGCAAGTTGACTTGCTCTTCCGAGATTTCTTCTTATGTATGGGGGCAACTGATACTGGTACGGGTTTATTTTCTGAGCCAGCTCCACTAATTGTTGTGGGGGTTTGAGTGGCTGCAGTGCCTGTCCTCAGGGCTGGATTGTCTACAGTGCCAGTCACTTTGCATTTCAATCCAGAGACATTCTCTTCCCCTTGGGGGCACTGAATACTGTTGAGCAGGGCTCGGTATGCATGGGCCAGGCCCCAGCATGTTGCAGTTATCTGTGTCTCTCTGGAGTTCCCAGCATAACAACATACTTTCTCCAAATATTCTACTAGGTTTTTAGGATTCTGCACTTGTTCGGGGGTGAAACTCCAAAACACTGGGGGTGCCCACTGCCCTAGGTATTTGCCCATGCTATCCCACATGCCCTGCCACTAGTAACTATCAAGCCTCGGGGCAGATTTCTGGGTGTATTCTTAAGTTGCTTAGTCAAAACCAAAACAACATGCCCAAAAACTAACAATAAGTGCACCTTAACCACCCAAGGATGTTCAAGATACAAAAACGTTGTTGTAACAAAGGCACAGACATAGAACAAAGTTGCAAAGGTACTATTCTGTATTTCCTCCATATAAAATCTCTCAGAGGAGGAGGTATAATTGCGAATTGCCTCAACAAGGTGGTATCCGAAGTACAGTAACAGTTTCAGCAAAAACCCCAAATACCAGATAAAGCTGAAAACGAGTGTTTGTATAACAAATCTTGTAGGCAAAACATTACTAATCACAGCAGAACACAGCAGACTCAACAAACCAACACCGATCTTTAACACCAACTGCAAAAAGGCCAACATGGTGCTGTGACCAGCAGCTGTTGTTATCTCCAACCCTTGAGCCCCACGTTGGGCGCCAAAAAGACTGTCGTGGTTTAGCGGCAGCTCAGCCCCACACAGTCGCTCACTCACTCCCCCACCGGTAGATGGGGGAGAGAATCAGAAGGGTAACGTTCGTGGGTTGGGATAAGAACAGTTTAATAATTAAAATTAAAAGAAAACAACAATAGAAATGCAATGTAAAGGAGAACAACGAGAGGCACAAAGCTCCGGCGGGGGCGGGAAACGACACGGGACAGGGAGAGGGAACGAACTGCCGGAACGAACTGCCGAAACAAACCGCACGCGACGCAGCCGCCCGCTGACGCGCCGCCGCGCCGCCCCCGCGCTGCCACTGCCCCCCCTCAATATACTGGTCATGGTGTCACATGGTATGGAATGAACCTGCCATTGGCCAGTCGGGGTCAGCCGTCCCCACCATGGCCCTGCCCCTCCCAGCCCCCCCCCCCCGCCATGCGGCAGAGCGCGGGAAGCTGGAAAGGTAGCCGACCCCCACAGTGAGGAGAATTAACCCCTTCTCAGCCAAAACCAGCACAGAGTGGCCTGAAAAATTGCTGTTGTGCAACAGGTTTGTTATGCCCTAGGATTTCTGCAAGGGATTTGATTGTATATCTCTAGGACTTAATGGTTACTGATCTCCTGGACTTACAGCTAGTGTAGTATGTCAACTAGGAAAAAGGCTAATTTTGAAGCTGAAGCTTCTTACAGAGATGTATTTTCTGGGCTTTACAGATAGATACTGTCCAGCTTTACTCTGAAAGTGGTGTGCTCACTCCTACATTTGAACTGTCTTGGGGTCTTCAAATTGGAAATAAATTTTCAGTTACAGTTTCTTATTGGTACACACTTCTTTTAATCATGCTTGAGTTTCATAAAATTATTTAAAGCTTCTCATGAAGTTGCTAAACCAAAGCCTATTAATTCTAAATTACTTTAAGGCTTTTTTCTTCTCTTGATAATGCACCCTTGGGGATGATGGTGCCTCACTATTACAATGCATCAAGCCAGGGGCAGTGCAGGTGTTAATTACATTTTTAAAAGTAATCATTAAATAGTTTTTACTTCACACAGAGCCTATGACCTCCATGCAGTAAGTTAATTGAACTTAGTAGTAGGAAAAATAGGAGAATATATCTGGATTGCAGAAGTCTGCCTGAAATCTGTGACTAGAGTGGCTGGAAAATACATGATCCTCTTTTCATAGGCCTTTCTTAGTCATTGTTCTACTTAATCTTGATAAGGGAAAATGAACTCTTTATATGAGTGTGGCCAAACCTCCTGCATCATCTAGTACATCCCAGTTTATCAGTGAAGCATAATTATCACTATTTCTACAGCTTCTCTGCAGCCCCATCCTTGAATAGTGAAAGAGAAACTACATCTAAGGCAGCTCTCATTACAGTGCAGTAATTTTTCCAGCTGTTGTGTGCTGCAGAAGTTGCTCTACCCACTGAAACTCCATGAATCACATCTTTCCTTCCTAGTAGGGGGAAAAAAGTCACGTGCATTTATTACTTTTATGGCAGTTTCTCCTTTAGGCTATGTATTCATTCTTGAAGACCTTTGCGCTCTTTAGCACACCTTCAAAGCATGCTCTGTGATGTCTCGGGTAGAAGCAATACAGGTGTTATTACTGGAGAAACAGAGTTCCTTCCAAGGAAAGCCCATCTCTAGATGGGCTTGTAACAGGGAATATGTTATGGTCCATACAGCACTTGTTTTAATCTAACATATTGAGTAATGACCTTTCAATTACTTCATTTCACGCTTTTTTTTTTGCAAGTTGCAAAAATGAATCTTTTTTCAAGTACTTTTTAGTGGTGTTAAGTTGATGTCAGAAGAAAGTGGAACATTTTTACTGTCTACGTTTTCCTAAAGCACATACTGTGTAACATTGTATAACACACAGAAAAACCACCACACTCAGAGATTTTCAAAAGAGACAGGATCCTGTAATGGCAACCTGAAGTCAGCTGAAGCTGGAAACATCACCCTTTCCAATTCTATGTCTGTATGCCAAGTATGCATCTTATCTGATTCACAGTATGACTGTCCACATTTAGTCCTAAACAGGCATCCTCTGTAGTTCAAAGAATTAAACTTCTGGGCTTTTAAAAAGGAAGCAAAGTACAAAAGGAAGATATCTCACAAAAGGATTGGATTTGTCTGGGAACTGAGCAAACATTTTTTCCAGAAGATTTCTACTGAGAACGGCAGTGCTACCAAGTAGCACTTTTATATCTCTTATTCAGATAATGCCTTTGTGCAGTGTTTGCTATTTTTTCACTCCTACAACAGAAGCTAGAAAATAATGTTTATCAACTGCATATTTATTTCTTGCCCTCTTGATGTTACCTGGCTGTGATAGCTTTCGCCATTTCTTTGTGTGTGCATATAAGTATGATTTGAATGAACAGGTACAGACATCAGATGTATTTCTTATTGGAGAAGATAAGAAATGTGAACATCACCCCCTTAATGCTAAGTTTATATAGTGTTTTTTTCTTTATCACTCTTCTTCCTACATAGACCTAGAGGGGGAAAAAGCTGTCTGTAGAATACTGTCTGATCATGAACTACAGGCACAAAAAAAGGTCTTATAGGAAATATGCATTAAGTTCTTCACAGTGTCTCTGAGGCAGCAATTTTACTAACAATAGGCGCCGATCAGAAAGCAGGCAGGAACGTGCTTGGGATCATACTAAACTGTAGCATGTGATTCACTGTCCTTTAAGGAATGGTCAAATCTCACCCAAAGTCCATGGACTTCTGGCATGGATGAACTTGGACTTGAGTGCAGGTTTGGGTCTGTATATGAAAGGCAGTGTAGAGGTATCCAAAACAAGCCATGTTTATATAAACCCCAACTAACAAGGAATATGCAAATCAGGTTTCAAACAAAGCAAGGAACCTTTCTCCAAAGCAAAATTAACTTTTTGTATGATAATGACAAGTCATTAGTTTCCTTTTACAGATAACAGTAATCTACCCTGGGGCACAACTCTGCAGGAAAGAAAACCTCTTCATAGGTTCTGCCTTGTTATCCCTAGGCAACTTCATTGCTGATGCTGACATATTGACTTGCTAGCATGCTGGATTCAGTGACAGTAGAGAGGGTAGATGGGTAGTGGCAACTGTTTTATTTTGGGGAAGAAGGTGGTCTCTGCTCAGCTGTGAAATTAATTGACTTTATCACAGTATATCTTCCACTAAACGTATTTTTAGATTGCAGTCTCTGTTTTTCAAATCAGTAAGCTCTGTTAAGCTAACAATAGGAAAAAGTGCACATATCTGCAACAGTTAAATGGTGGGTTAAACTCATACATAAAGAAATCACTGATACATATCAAGAAAAAACTTTCCCTTTTAAAGACAACTGAGAGTAACATCTGTCAAAAATCATATACAATTTGCCCTTCTCTGTGAGTTCTTACCAATTCTTGCTGCAAATATTTATCATTACTCTGACAGAAAAATAGAAAAGAAAATTTGATTTTTTTTACTTCTTTGGACTTTCTGCTGCACTTTATGTAGGGCACATTTATGCTTTCTGGCTAAGCAAGTGCATGTCTGAACCTCAGTTCTAATGAGTTAGAGGAATATCCTACTCCTGGCACACCATCTAGTTTCCTCTGTAATTATGACTAGAAATCTTCTCAAAGTAGAGCCAGCCCTCCTGGGGGAGCTTGATCTCCCCCAATATTCAGTGTAAATTGTGAATCTCCTGAATTCTGGCTCTGAACAACAGAGGCACAGTGCCTTGCAGCAAACAGCCCTGCAGCCAGGCTGTGTTTGGACACCAGATACTAGCGGGTTAGGAGCAGAGGCCCTTGTAGCTGGTCCAAGCTCAGCAGGTACTGTGAATGCACTTTTGAATGGTAATTCCCTTGTTAGTGTTTGTCTCAGACTGCAGAGAAACTCCTGGGACTGCAATGTCTGGTGCTATTTTAAACACAGCTAAGAATTTGATAGCATTTCTCTATTACAATAAATAACTTTCTTGTACTTTTTTGTACATAGTCTCCAACCAGTTCTAAATTCCTACCGTGTTTTGTTATCTCATTGGGCACTTACACATTTAGTCCCTTTATTGTTCCATTTTAAAGCCATCTTCCTTCAAAAATAGCTGAGCAGTCTATGTTTGTCTTCCTTTTTCTGAGCTTTCTATTTCTTCTTTTAGGTAGGATGTGTCTAAAAGTGAATATTCCAGTTGTTTTTAAATGTACTAAAATTATCTATATAGAGTGCAATATAGTTGCACTCCATATACTGCAATAATGTTTTGGTGTAAAAAACTCAGAATGCAATAAGACTTTATAGGGCATTGTATCAAGCACTAAATGCTTTTATGAAGATAACAGCATTCACTCATTGCTGAGATAAGCTAGTTTTGAACTGCTGACCTGTAAGATAAAAGGAGAGGTGATCATTCTCTGGAGACACCTAAACAACTCTGTAGTTTTAAATGGAAACAATTTTCATTGCTCCTTGCTAGAAGATACTGCATGTTTGGTTCTTTGTGAGATCTTTTTTTCTGTTGGGGTTGGGGTTTTTTTTGTTTTTTTTTTTTTTTTTATTTGAGCAGAGGGGACAAGAGTCAGGTGAGACTGGTTGTGGTAAATCATGCATTTATTGAAATGTCATAGTCATAGCATGAATGTTCCTAATAACTGAATTTTACTGATTGTCTTGAACTGCTGAAGTGTCAGTTTTCTCTGACTTGCATTATATTGTTCTGCTGAGTATTGCATAAAAATTTTGAAGTTATGATACAGTGTACAAAACTTTAAAAATGAGCACTTTATTGTATGGGTGGTTTAAAAGGAGGTGTGGAGAGTTTATGGTCAAAAGAGAGGGGAAAGGCTAGGATAAGAAATTAGCTGTGTGGTTTTATAGGGGTCTTTTATTCCTAGATTTGAATGCACTTTCAATATTGATTACTTTCATAGTGAGCTCTAATAAAGAAACAGAACTGGCACTTAAGCTTGCAGAGAATTTCAAAAAAGCAGCAGAAATCCCATGGTCACGAAGAACTAGTACAACCATGAAGAAACAAAATGACCTTTGTTAAACAGAATGTTTTCAATAGAACTTTGGTGACAGTTAAAAATATTTCTACTTTTCAATGTGTATCAAACCCCTGCATTTTGCTTAGTCAAGAGAAATGGACATTGTAAGTATGCAGGATTGCATCTAAGAATGTCTCATTTCTTCTTGATAGCATACTGTAAGATAATGAATATTAGTCATGTGACTAGATCAAGAAGTGTAAATGTTTTAACATGGTCTGTGTGATTGTTTTGCAGTTATTTCTGATAATGCTTACATCGCCTAAACTTTATAAAGCATTGTTCACTTCTCTTATGCCTATTATAAAAATAAATTGGATTGTGATTATGTTAGGTCTGTTTCACACACTTAGAAATCTGAGAGGATACTGAACACTGAATGTTGGCAAAGACCTATTTTTGTAGCAATCAACACAAAATGAGGAGATGGCCTTAGGAGCTGCTTTGTCTCTTCTTTCTGAATATTGAAGTGCATTGTTTCAAACACTTGAATGCTATGGTTAATGCTGGCATATCTGCCTAAATACTACTGAGGACACCCCTGTAATCTGATGTGCTGGTCTTGGCTGGGATAGAGTTAATTCTCTTCACTGTAGCTGGTAAAGTGCTGGTGGCACATTGATGCTTTAGCTGTTTTTAAATAGCGGCTCAGTGTCACTAAGTAGCACCTACAGTAGTCAGGGACCTTTCCAGCTTCCCATGCTCTGCCAGGTGGGCAAGAGGCCGGGAAGGGCGGGGCCACAGCCAAGACAGCTGACCCCAGCTGGCCAATGGGATATTCCATCCCATGTGACGCCATGACCAGTATATTAAACGGGAGAGTTGGCACACAAGGGGGTTGGTTGTGGCTCAGGAAGTGGTGGTGTTGGGTTGAGGGGTGGTGAGCAGCTGTGCATGTGCGGTTTGTTTTGGTTGTTCGTTCCCCCTGCCCCAGGTTTTGCCTCTCTCATTATTTTCCTTTTCATTGTATTATTGTTGTTGTTATTATTGTTTTATTTTAATTATTAAACTGTTCTTATCTCAACCCATGAGCTTTCTCATTTTTACCCTTCTGATCCTCTTCCCCATCCTTCCAGTGGGGGAGTGAGCGAGCGGCTGCGTGGGGCTGAGTTGCTGGCCGGGCCTAAACCACAACAGTTTCTTTTGGCGCCCAGTGTGGGGCTCAGAGGATTTGAGATAATAACAGCTGCTGGTCACAGCACCATGTTCTAGTTTTTGCAGTTGGTGTTAAAGATTGGTGTTGGTTTGTTTAGTCTGCTGTGTTCTGCTGCGATTAGTGATGTTTTGCCTAAGAGATTTGTTATGGAAACACTGGGTTTCAGCTTTATCTGGTATTTGGGGTTTGTGCTGGAACCGTTACTGTACTTTGAATACCACCTAATTGAGGCAATTAGCAATTATAACTCCTCTGAGAGATTTTATATGGAGGAAATACAGAATGGCATCTTTGCTACTTTCTTCTATGATGTCTCCGCCTTTACTGCAACAGCCTTTTTGTATCTTGAACATCCTTGGGTAGTTAAGATATACTTATTGTTAGGTTTTGGGCATTTTATTTTGGTTTTGGCTAAGGTTAGAAAGCAATTTAAGAATATCATCCAGAGATCTGCCCCAAGGCTTGATAGTTATGAGTGGCAGGGCATGTGGGCTAGCATGGGCAAATACCTAGGGCAGTGGGCACTGGTGCACAGTGCACCCAAGCCCATCAAACTATATGGGGGCAGAACCCATCAATATTGCTGGAGTGACAGGGGGATCCCAAGAGCTAACTGTATTGGAGGCTGAACTGAGCCTAGCTGGGCATAGTGGCTTATGCCTGTAATTCAAGCACCGGGGAGGCTGATGTTGGCAGACAGCTTGAGCCCAGGGGTTCTGGGCTTCAGTGGGCTGTGCTGAGCAGGTGCCCACACTAAGGCCAACATCAATATCTGCCTCCCTTGTGCACCAACTGCCCTGGTTAATATACTGGTCATGGTGTCACATGGTATGGAATGAATATCCCATTGGCCCAGCCAAAACCAGCACATCTGATAATTACCAAAGTAAAACCTTAGTTTTACTTTGTTGTAGTTAATAATTCCAGAGTTCTAGTGATAAATACATTGTGAAAAATTTCAGCACAGGGGCTTTTGAGAGCTTTACTGTCTTTTAGAGAGGAAAAAAATTGCAAAATTTTGGGTCAGGTCCTTAAAAGTCATTTGACACAGCACCTTAAATATTTTTAAGTGCTAGATGCTTCATGTTGCAGACAAGGTCTAGTGAAACCAGTGGGAAACCTAAGGAAACCACTTTTGGGAAATAGTGGTTGTTGTGTGTCTCAATTTCTTTGCATGCCTTTCCACATGTGTAAAGTCAGCACCTACTTATTTCTGGATTTTTCCCTTGCTGTACCTACTTAAATCTCCATGCATTCAATGTTTTCCCCTTTTCCTGTCATGGTACAAAAAGTTGTGACTTGAGAAAGTTATACCCCAGACTGAGATTCGTGTCCTTTTTTTTCTTGGCTTTGCTTGCACTAAGTTCTCTCGCTGTTTATAATTTAAATATTCTAGATTTTGTCTCAACTGTTTGTTTTCTTGGAGCGAGAAATTCATGTACTCCTGCACATGAAAATCTGTTCACCTATCATTACACTGAATTTAGAGCAGCCTATTCTGTACTACAGTCAGCAGTTTGCCTGTTTTTTATGCATGTAGTCTGTCATCATCTGTATCTTCTCAAGGTTCACACTTCCCTCCCTCAACAAAGGATGGTAATTTCTCTTCCCTGTCCCTCAGGCTTATCCTTTTAACAGACTCCCTTCTGCCCCAGGTCCAAAAATGAAAACAATGCTTTTATTTTTGTACCTACTTGGCATTGTTTGTGAATGTTTTCATTGTTTCAGTAGCTATGCTTGTACAGATACTGTAGAATATATTGATTTCATTAAAGAAGGTAAAGCAAATCTGCCTTTCTCTCTCTTATACAGTACTAAAAGTACATAACCAGATATTGCAAGCTCATTTTCAAGGCAAGAGATATGGATCCCAACTAAACTGCACTTACTACATTTATAGTAAGACCTCTACATCCATTCTGTCTGTCTCAGGGACTGACCCTGACCATCGTGGATTAGCCCCAGTCAGCAACCAAGCACCCCACAGCTGCTCGCTCACTCCCCCACACTGGGATAGGAGAGAGAATCAGAAGAGGAAAAGTGAGTAAACTCCTGGGTTGAGATAAAGACAGTTTAAAGACAGTTGAATAGGTAAAGCAAAAGCTGCGCACACAAACAAAGAAAACAAGGAATTTATTCACTCCTTCCCATCGGCAGGCAGGTGTTCAGCCATCTCCAGGAAAGCAGGGTTCCATCATGTGTAACAGTTAGTTGGGAAGACAAATGCTATTACTCTGAACATCCTCCCGCTTCCTTCTTCCCTCAGCTTTATATACAGAGCATGATGTCATATGGTATGGAATATCCCTTTGGTCAGCCTGGGTCAGTTGTCCCAGCTGTGTCCCCTTCCAGGTCCTTGTGCACCTGGCAGAGCATGGGAAGCTGAAAAAGTCCTTGACTAGTGTAAGCACTACAGCAACAACTAAAATATCTCCACATATCCCCTTACTAGCTACTGTGAAGAAAATTAACTCTATCCCAGCTGAAACCAGGACACACACTATCCAATACAACCTCATTAACCACCACCTGCCTTCCTACCCTTTGATATAATACACAGGTATCATTCCCTTAGTCTATGGACCACCCCTGTAAAATGTCTTTAAAATTTCTATAAAATGTCCATTGAGTTCATTTAGTCCATGACTTTGGCCTCCATCTGTTCTGGTGGTCACTCAGGACAGGAGAGGTGGTGTGTTGCGTGGAGTTACTGGGCATCAAAGCCAGCTCAGGTCAGGTTACTGCTGAAATTGCACTGCTTCTTGTAAGGCTTGTCCTCTATTGGCTTAGGTGGTTCCTGCTATAGTATTTCCTATAACATGCAACTCAAATCATGGGTGACAAAAATGTAAATGTTACAACAATTTTAAGGTGCAGCCTTATCTATGAGCCACGGTATCTCCAGGGGTATAACTGCTGCGGCATTGACTTATCCACAGTCACAGCTGCTTTGAGGTGCACCTGTTCCAGTGTGGCCTTCTCCATGGGCCACAATGCCTTCAGAGATACACCTGCTCCAGCATGGCCTTACTGACAGCCACAGTCCCTTCAGAAGTGAACCTGCTCCAACATAGAATCATAGAATCATTAAGGTTGGAAAAGACCTCTAAGATCAAGTCCAACCATCAACCCAACACCACCATGCCCCCTAAAACATGTCCTGCAGTGCCATGTCTACACTGTTTTCTGAACACCTCCAGGGATGGTGAGTCCACCACCTCTCTGGGCAGCCTGTTCCAATGCCTGACCACTCTTGCAGTAAATATTTTTTTCCTAATATCCAATCTAAAACTCCCCTGATGCAACTTGAGGCCATTTCCTCTCATCCTATCACAAGTAACTTGGGAGAAGAGACCAACACCCACCTCACTACAACCACCTTTCAGGTAGCTGCAGAGACCGATAAGGTCTCCCTTCAGCCTCCTCTTCTCCAGGCTAAACAACCCCAGTTCCCTCAACCTTTCCTCATAAGACTTTGTCTCTTGAACCCTTCCCCAGCTTTGTTGCCCTTCTCTGGACATGCTCCAGCACCTCAATGGCCTTCTTGTAGTGAGGGGCCCAAAACTGAACACAGAATTTGAGGTGTGGCCTCACCGGTGCTGAGTACAGGGGCACGATCACTTCCCTGCTCTTGCTGGCCACACTGTTCCTGATACAAGCCAGGATGCTGTTGGCCTTCTTGGCCACCTGGGCACATTGCTGGCTCATGTTCAGCTGGCTGTCGACCAGCACCTCTAGGACCTTTTCCGCTGGGCAGCTTTCTAGCCACTCTTTCCCAAGCCTGTAGCGTTGCATGGGGTTGTTGTGACCCAAGTGCAAGAGCTCGCACTTAGCCTTGTTAAGCACGTGGCCTTGCCAATGGCTGCACTCCCTCCAGGGGTCTAAACCTTCTCTGTTGTGGGCTTACACATGGCCACACACTTTGAGGTGCTCCAGCATGACCTCATGCACAGCCACTGATGCTTCAAGGTGTACCTGCTGCAGCATGTACTTACCCACAGCCACAGATGCTTTGGGGTGTCCTGCTCCCATGTGGATGCATCCACAGGTCACAGTCCCTTAGACTTGAGTTAACACTGGAGTTCCAGCCTGTCTGGTACAGCAGCACAGAAACAGCAGCGGTGCCCTGGGTGCCTGCCAGCCCAGGCACCTGGCCATTGCTGTTATCAGAATGTTCCCAGTGTTGCGATTTAGCCCCAGCCAGTAACTAAGCACCACACAGCCGCTTGCTCATTCCAAACTGGCTAGATGGGGGAGAAAACTGGAAGGGTAAAAGTGAGAAAACTCATGGGTTGAGATAAGAACAGTTTAATAATTAAACTAAAACAATAATAACAACAGCAACAATAATAATATACTGAAAATGAAAAAAAAACCAACAAGATAGAGAGACGCGAAACCCAGGGTGGGGGGGAGGGGGAAGAAACAACCAAAACATATAGCTGGCAGTGCAAGTGCTCACCACCTGCTGACCCAAGGTCATCCACCATTCGGAAAGCTGTGAGCACTCCCCCACCACTGCTAACTCCCCTGGTTAATATACTGGTCATGACATCATATGATATGGAATATCCCATTGGCCAGTTTGGGCAAGCTGTCTTGGCTGTGCCCCCTCCCCTCCCGGCTTCTTGTGCATGTAGCAGAGCATGGGAGGCTAGAAAAGTCCCTAACTGGTATAGGCACTACTTAGTGACAGTTAGCTGACACTTAGTCGCTACTTAAGAACAATTAAAACATCAATGTGCCATCAGCACTATACCAGCTACAGTGAAGAAAATTCTATCCCAGATAAAACTGGCATATTCTCCACCCCTTATTCCATATCATTTACGTCATGCCCAGGTCCCATACTATCCAGTACAACCTCACCAACCACCACCCTACCCTTTCCATCCTTTGACATAATACACAGATATAATTCTCCTAGTATATGGACCACTCCTGTAAAATGTCCGTAAAATGTCCACAAAATGTCCACTGAGTTCATTCAGTCCATGAATTTGGGCTCCATCTATTGTAACAGTCTTTCAGGGCACAGGAGATGGTGTGTGTTGTGTCAAATTGTTGCATGATGAAGTCAGTCCTTGTTCCATCACTGACATACTGTGCTCGGTTTCATCAAAGTTCATTTTCCATTAATTGGGAGATTTTGCTGTGATACCATTGATATGGCATATAGCAACCACAAAAGAGATGACATACAATATTATATAGCAGTTAGCATTATGCCATTCCCCTTCACTGGCTGTTTTCACCCAAAATCAAATCCCCTTGAGCCACACATCGGACTACTCCATTCTCCCGCATCAGCCACCAAGTGCGCCCAGGTCCTTGAGCAAAAGCAGTCCCACGAATGGGTTTGCCTTTGCCTGAGGCAGGAGGAACCCAGACTGTTTCCCCCAGCATACTTTTTACATGCACTACAGGGACTCTATCCCCTTCCACAGTATGTAGGATTTCTGACTGGGCAGGGCCAGCTCGGTTGGCAGATGCCGCTGTGGTAAACCACAGAGAGTTTACCCACTTGGCTTGCTTAATTGCAGCGCATGTTTCACATTCATGAGTAGCCTGTGCAATAGCGTCCATGGTCAAGTCCACCCCTCGATCACGAGCCCACCTGTATGTTGCATCTCTCCCTTGATGGCCTGAGGTGTCATGGGCCCACCGAGCTAGAAACAATGGACCCTTGTGTTGCCAGTCCAGATCCACCTCAGCCACTTCAATCTTGGCAGCCTGATCTACCTACTGGTTGTTCCGATGTTCTTCAGTGGCCCGACTCTTGGGGACGTGAGCATCCATGTGACGTACTTTCACAAACAGGTTCTCTACCCGGGCAGCAATATCTTGCCACAATGCGTCAGCCCAGATGGGTTTGCCTCTGCGCTGCCAGTTTTTTTTGCTTCCACTGCTGTAACCAGCCCCACAGGGCATTTGCCACCATCCATGACTGAGTATAGGGAGAGAGCACTGGCCACTTTTCCCGTTCAGCAATGTCTAAGGCCAGCTGGATGGCCTTTACCTCTGCAAACTGGCTCGATTCACCTTCTCCTTCAGCAGTTTCTGCTACTTGTCGTGTAGGACTCCATACAGCAGCCTTCCATCTCTGGTGCTTTCCCACAAGGTGACAGGACCCATCAGTGAACAGGGCATATTGATTCTCATCTTCTGGCAGTTTGTTATACAGTGGGGCTTCTTCAGCACGTGTCACCTCCTCCTCTGGTGATATTCCAAAGTCTTTGCCTTCTGGCCAGTCCATAATCACTTCCAAGATTCCTGGGCGACTGGGGTTTCCTACTCGAGCCCGCTGGGTGATCAGTGCAACCCAGTTACTCCATGTAGCATCAGTTGCATGGTGTGTGGAGGGGATGTTTCCTTTGAACATCCAGCCCAGCACTGGCAGTCGGGGTGCCAGGAGCAACTGTGCTTCAGTACCAACCACTTCTGAAGCAGCTCCAACCCCTTCATATGCTGCCAATATCTCTTTTTCAGTTGGAGTACAGCAGGCTTTGGACCCTCTGTATCCCCGACTCCAAAACCCTAGGGGTCAACCTCGGGTCTCCCCATGTGCTTTCTGCCAGCAGCTCCAGGTAGGGCCATTCTCCCCGGCTGCAGTGTCCTGCCCTGACTGGCCCATGGGCTACTGCATGAACTATCTCCTGTTTCATCTGTTCAAAGGCTTGTTTTTACTCAGGGCCCCATTTGAAATCATTCTTTTTCCGGGTTACTTGATAGAGAGGGTTTACAATCTGACTCTAATTTGGAATATGCATTCTCCAGAAACCCACAACGCCTAAAAAGCTTGTGTTTCCTTTTTGCTAGTTGGTGGAGACATCTTGTTCATCACATCCATGGGGATCTGACAATGGCCATCTTGCCATTTGATTCCTAAAAACTGGATCTCCTCCGCAGGTCCCTTGACCTTTACTTTGTTTAACGGCAAAACCAGCCTTCAGAAGGATTTGGACTATTTTCTTTCCTTTCTCAAAAACATCATCTGCTGTGTTGCCCCACACCATATCATCAATGTATTGTAGGTGTTCCGGAGCTTCTCCCTGTTCCAGTTCAGTATGGATCAGTGTATGGGACTAGAAACTTGTCTCAGCATTGTTGTCAGGACAGTTTTAGCCACCACGGCAACTAGGACAGTTTTTCCACCAGGCCAACTGAGCAGGACAGTTTAACCACCAAAACCTCATCACCACGGCAACCGGGACAGTTTGACCAGACAGGAACACATATGCATCCTGTTGCCTTCTGAGGCTCTGGCACATAGCCCTAGTCCTCTGCGCATGTGCCTCGGCCCAGGGTCAACTGACTACATATGGGGGGCACAGATCCTCTAGAACCTCTAGTGACAGTACTGGGCATGCGTCCCCATTGCCAAATGGGAGGCATGGGTATGCAAAACAGTTCTGAGAACAACACTATAAAAGGTGAAACCAGCGGAGACCCGCAGGAAGGGTAGAAAGAAGAAAGAAGAAAGACCGTTCTTCCACTGGATTCAAAGATACATCGGACTGATGGGATACCAGAGATCTGTGGTGGGAGCTATCACAACTCTCTCTCTCTCTTTCTCACTCTTTTCTCTCTTTCTCTCCTTTTCTCTTGCATACTTCTTGTTGGCCAAATAAAGCGACTTGGCACTTGACTCCATTTTGAGTCTTAGTTCTGTTTCTGAGAATATAAAAGAAACCTATTCACGATAAAACATTTGAGTTAATCAGAAGTTAAGCCCAGCCGCCCCCAACCACCCAGAGCTACCTGAGGTTGGTTGGAAAGGAAGGGGGTTTAACCTCTGCCAAATTGTTCAACCCAACAGTGGATTGTGACAATCAGTCCATGACAAATGGTAGGACTGTATTTCCACCCCTGGGATAGTCGATTCCAGGTGTTCTGGATGCCCCTCCGAGCGAAAGCAAACTGTGGCCTGCACTCTGCCGCCAAAGGGATGGTGAAGAATGCCTTAGCAATATCAATTGTGGCATACCACTTTTGACTCCAGTTTGTACTGAAGTTCTGGCATGCCCAGCATGGCAGCACTCAACGGTGGAGTGACTTCATTCAGGCCACGATAGTCTACTGTTAGCCTCCACGCTCCATAAGACTTCCGCACTGGCCATATGGGACTGCTAAAGGGTGAGTGGGTCTTGCTGATCACTCCTTGGCTCCTCAGTTGGTGAATGAGTTTATGGATGGGGATCAGAGAGTCTCTGTTGGTGTGATATTGCTGCCGGTGCACTGTTGTGGTGGCGATCGGCACCTGTTGTTCTTTGACCTTCAGCAACCCCACAACAGAAGGGTCCTTTGAGAGGCCGGGCAAGGTAGACAGCTGTTTAATTTCCTCTGTCTCCAAGGCAGCTACACCAAAAGCCCACTTGTACCCTTTTGGGTCCTTGAAATACCCTCTCCTGAGGTAGTCTATGCCAAGGATGCACAGAGCCTCTGGGCCAGTGCCTTGTCCCCTTTCCAGGACATTACTGCTAATGTGTTTACATACGATGATGGTGCACTCCATACAAAGTTCCACCATATAGGTCCTGTGCACTGGGCTTCATCTGGGTCTTTGGGTGACTGTCCATTATCCAGGTCACCATAAATCACCTCAGGCATGGCTAATTCCCTCTGTTAATGGATACCTTTCTCCATGGTGGTCCATTTCTCTGGGCAATATATAACATCTTCCTTGAAGGGATACCTTTCCTTCACATCAGACAGGAGCTGCCTCCAGAGACTGAGGGCTTGTGTCCCTTTTCCAATCGCTTTGTCAGTGCCCCCTTCCCTAGAAACGTATCCCATTTCCTTGGTTTCCTTCCCCTCTAATTCCAGGCTACTAGCCCCATTATCCCAGCATCGGAGCAGCCAGGTGACAATGTGGTCACCTAGTCAACGGCTGAAATATTTTTGCACATCTCACAGCTCACTCAAGGATAGGGATCGAGTGGATTCTGTCTCGTTTATGTGTTCCTCTTCTTCCTCCTCCTCTCCTCCTGATGACCCTGCTCTTCTATCATCTCTTTCTAATCAAGTTGACTTTCTCTTCCAGGATTTCTCTGGTTCAATTGCAGCACCTGTCGTGGGTGTCTGAGTGGCCGCAGTGCTTGTTGCTAGGGTTGGAGTAGTCTCAGTGCCTGTCGTGAGGGTTTGAGTGGCCACAGTGCCTGTTACTTTCTTTCTCTTTATCTTTTTAGATCCACAGGCCTTCTCTTCCCCTTAGGGGTACTAAATAGTGTTAAACAGGGCTCGGTAGGCATGGGCAGCACGATGCAGTGATTTGTGTCCCTCTGGAATTACCAGGGTAACAACATACTTGCTCCAAATATTGCAGTAATTTTTCAGGATTCTTCATTTATTCAGGGGTGAAGTGTGAAAACACTGTAGGTGCCCACCATCTTAGTCATTTGCCCATGGTATCCCACATACCCTGTCACCCATAACTATCAAGCCTTGGGGCAGATCTCTGGATGATATCCTTAAACTGCTTATTATCCATAGACAAAACTGAAAAAATATTCCCAAGAAGTACCAATAATAATAATAATAATACTACTAACTGCCCAAGGATGTTCAAGATACTGAAACATTGTTGTAATGAGGAGGAGACATCACAGAAGGCGGCAGCGATAGTGCCATTCTCTATTTCCTACATAAAAAACCTCTCAGAGGAGGTATAATTGCTAACTGCTTCCTTGAGGTGGTACCAGAAGCACAGTAAAGGCTTCCATGCAAGACCTAAATAACCCGTAAAGCTCAAGGCCAATGTTTTAATAGCAAATATCCTAGGCAAAACATCTCTAATCATTGCAGAGCACAGTAAACTACAAAAACCAACACCAATCTTTAACATGTACTTCAAAGACAGCATAGTGTAGAACTGATAAACTAATACTGAGAACAGATGAGTCAATGCTGTGACCAGCAACTGTTATTATCTCAAAAGCTTTGCACCCCACATTGAGCGCCAAAAAGGACTGTTGTGTTTTAGCCCCAGTCGGCAACTAAGCACCACACAGCCACTCACTCACTCCCCCACCCCTGTGGGATGACGGAGAGAATCGGAAGGGCCAAAGTAAGAAAACTTGTGGGTGTCCTGGTTTCAGCTAGGATAGAGTTAAATTCCTTCGTAGTAGCCAGTATGGGGCTATGTTTTGGATTTTTGCTGGAAACAGTGGTGATAATGTGGAGGTGTTTTAGTTGTTAAGTAGCACTTACACTGGTCAAGGACTTTTTCAGCTCCCAGTGCTCTACCGGGTGCACAAGAAACTGGGAGGGGACACAGCCAGGACAGCTGACCCAAACTGACCAATGGGATATTCCATACCATATGACGTCATGCTCAGTATATAAAGCTGGGGAAGAAGGAAGTGGGGGATGTTTGGAGTGATGGTGTTTGTCTTCCCAAGTAACCGCTACGCGGGATGGAGCCCTGCTTTCCTGGAGATGGCTGAACACCTGCCTGCCCATGGGAAGTAGTGAATGAATTCCTTGTTTTGCTTTGCTTCGCTTCTGCGCGCAGCTTTTGCTTTGCCTATTAAACTGTCTTTATCTCAACCCATGAGTTGCCTCACTTTTACTCTTCTGATTCTCTCCCCTGTCCCACCGGGGGGAGTGCACAAGTGGCTGCGTGGTGCTTGGTTGCTGACTGGGGCTAAACCCTGACAGTGGGTTGAGATAAGAATAGTTTAATATTTAAAACAGTATTAATAATAATAATAACAATAATATAATTAAAAGGAAAATAACAAGAAAGAAAGGTGAAACCTCGGGAAGGGGGAGAGAACAAAAGAACAAGTT
The DNA here is from genome assembly GCF_949628215.1 of Phalacrocorax aristotelis. Taxonomy (NCBI): domain Eukaryota; kingdom Metazoa; phylum Chordata; class Aves; order Suliformes; family Phalacrocoracidae; genus Phalacrocorax; species Phalacrocorax aristotelis. The sequence goes on from NC_134310.1 coordinate 17,022,262, forward strand.
ATACAACTGGTCACCACCCAGTGACCAATGCCACCAGTCCTCAAGCCGTGATCGCTGATTCCCCTGGCCAACTCCCCCCAGTTAATATACTGGGCATGACATCATATGATATGGAATATCCCTTTGGTCAGTTTGGATGAGCTGTCTTGGCTGTGCCCCACCCCCTCCCAGCTTCTTGTGCCCCTGGCAGAGCATGGGAAACTGAAGTTCTTGACTAGTATAAGCACTACCTAGCAACAACTAAAACATCAGTGCGTTATTCTCTTACTATGTCCAAAACACAGCATTATGCCAGCTACAGTGAAGAAAACTAACTCTATCCCAGCTAAACCCATGACACCCATTCTCCTTCATTGAGTAATGTGGCTAGTGCATTCACTCAAGATATGGGAAGGTTGAACTGAGCTTCTTCCTCTTCAGGAGACTTAGATCTTACACTTATGAATGGAGTGCCATAAATACACTGCTCTCAGACAAGTCTTCTTGATCTGTCTTTGTAAAGCTGTTTCTCTTTATCTAAACTGAAAGTACATTGAGCAAGGGCCTGGAATCCTCCTGAGTGACTGTTCAAACAATGGAGCTGAACGTTTGTTGCTTCTCCCTTCACATGCAACTCAAATAAAAGCTCTTTTCCACTCAAAGCAGGAACAAAACCAAAGCTGGCTTCTACCAAGTATTCTAGCTAGAAGCTGAGGTAATTTTCTGGAGCAGGGTGCTCTTGTTGTCGCTGTTTCACCTTCTATAAAATACTTCAATAAATGTTGAGAGGCCAAGATGTGAGCCAAACAACATGAGATCTCCTCAGGCCTTGTAAGCTATAGAATAAAAGGATGTTTATTCATAGTGGAGTTTTATGACTTCTTGTTTTTCCTAAAATGAGTGTCCCAAAATGAAACTTTTTGATTCAGGCTGAAAAGAACAATTTTGTGTTAAATGGACCAAAACTTCTCTACCTCCTATTTCAATGACAAAAAAGAGATGACAAAAATAAGTTTAGCTTGATACAAACCAAATATGATTTTCCTTTTTCTTTGATCCAACAGCAGAAGTCCCAGTTGAAAGGACTTCAGAATACTGAAGGCCTTTGCCTTGTCATTTCTATGAATGTATTTATCACTTCTTCATTATTTAAACACCTTTATGTGAATAGCTATCAAGTACTGCATTGCTTGAAAACTGTTCACTCTAATCATATCTTTAAACAATTATAATACTTTATCTATGATGTGTGTTGGAATTATGCTACATAATATTGTGTCTTTCCTGACCATGTAAACAGAAGAAAATAATTTTCTGACTCAAATGTAAATACTAATATTGCTACAAGAATTATCATGGCTGAATATTGACATCATCCAATAAAACAATCCTGCTGAATATTTTTTTAAATAAGCAAGTATAAGAGTTGGGATGATAGCCAAATTTTAAGTTATTTGTAAATATCTCCATGAATAATTTTTCCTATTATTTACCTAGCTCTGCTCTTGTGACTGAGTTTACCAAAATGCGTAAATCAGTGCTGAGTTTTTTAATTTATCCAGCTACACTTCTTTTTCAGCATTCTCTTGTCAGTATGAAATATTGTGCCAGGAGCTATATCTGTTTAGTTTACAGAATTTAGATAATTAGGTAGGAAGATGAAAAAATAATTTAATAAAAAAATAAAAGTAGGGTTTATAGTATAGAACTCTGTAGCTGCATAAAAAAACCACCAAGACAAAAGAGCTAAGATAAATCTCCTTATGTAATGTTTTATCACTGTTTTGCACACCAAAACCTTATAAAGCATCTATAAAACTGAACTAGCTTAAAGACAATGATGGACATATTAATAATTGATTTTGGGGAACAGCAAATGCATAAAGAAAAGTTTGTTGAAGCACTATCAACTGATTATTTTACTGGAAATTTCTTTTCAACCTTGAAATTTTTTTTAAGATTTATGTGTTAGCCTCATGGTTTTCACAATTTTGAGAGAAAAACAAGGAAAGCATCAAATGTAAAATGCTATATAAAAATAAATAATAACCAAAGTTTAAATCTAGAAATCAATAATAATGACCTAGTTTCAATTGTGGCTGTTTTTCTATACTATTTCCACAGACTAATTGAGTTAGTCTGTTTACACAAGTATATATTTTATGTTGTGAATATTAGAAGAAATTGGTCTCATATTACACAAGTTTTAGTATAAACACACTGTAAACCAACCTTATCAATCACAAGGCAGCTCATCTACATTTTATAATATATTGAATTAGTGTTTATGGGTGTTAGATGGGACAAAATAAATACAAAGTTCAACCAAAACAGATGGGGCTCCAACAGGATTTGTAAAATGGGTTACTTCACTGCTGGCAGCCTAGAGCTCATTTCAGAGAAAAATAAAAGCAGAATTGAGGAAGAAGAGGAAAGATAAAAAGGTCACATAGAAGATCTGGAAAACACACTTAATCCAGAAACATTTTTTGTGTTTTTTCCTCATTAATTTTGTGGTTTTGAAGTAATATGTCACCCCTCTGGGCTAAGGTAGAGGAACTGTCTTCAGGAGGGTATCTTTACTTTTAGGATATAACTTTGGTCTTATTGCATGTTTTGTATATCAGAGAAGAAACTGAGAAGGTAGATAGCATTGTGAATGCTCAAACCCTTACACTGACTGTAAGTCACTAACCCCTGCTGACTGGGGCTAAACCATGACAACCATATAGGCATTGCTTCATTAATGGGCATAGCCCAGCCTCCTTCCTCACAAAGGCATTTATGAATCTTGTCAACAGTGACAGTGAATTATTTTGATATCCTTTTCAAGAATATATTGTATTTAAGGAGTTTGTTTTTAGTATTTATTTAAATAATATTATTAGAAATATATAGAAATAATATTATTGGAATAGGCAAAGCTTCACTAGGCTTGCAGAAAATGCCACCTTTTTTTACATGCTGCACACAAATATACGGGGTTTAAAAATCAAAGTATGGATGTGGGTCCCCTTCCTCCCTTCCTTTCCCCCCACCAAAATGAAGATTTGCCTCTGACAGATCTTCTTCCTGTAAACATTGCACACTTTCTTTTGTATTTGATATATATGTCTTTGAGGGGTGTCAGGTTTTGTTTCATTGCCACTTCTTTTGTTTCACCCATTTTCTATCTTGTAGAAAGCCAGCAGTCTCACCACTGGACATCTTAGGCTGGTCATCTGCTGAAAAATCTTCTGAAGTTAGCAAATGGTTTTAAAAGAAAAGACATCTACTTTATATGTGGTAAGCCTGATTTTGTACTTAAACTGTACAAAGTGTCTCAAATATATAAAAGGGGGTGGATTTGTTTCTCCAACTACTTTAGTGGTTTTGATTTATAACTCAACAGCCTTTTTGCCTAACAATTTTTCAATTGTTCCAGTTTGTTTGGGGTATAGCAAAGACTGCAGATTTTTACTAGTTTAGGTTATGGTGTTTAGTTTTTAGTGGTGACTTCTGCATTCTGGATACTGTTGGCTCACACTGTACCTCAGGGTTAAGATAACAGGGAAACCAGGGAACGGGTTGACTTGTAGTAATTATGAACATGGCTTGCAAACAAATTAATTATCTGTATAACTGCCAAAAGATATGGTCAATGGGATGAATATTGTACACTGTACACATTTGGCTGGGTTTCCTAGCAACTAAAAAAATAAGCAAAAACTCACACAATATACTCCCTTGTATGAGGTCAATGTTAAATACAATGACTGAGCTATTATTTATAAAGAAAAAAATCATATTCTGGCTCCTGCCAGGTTACACAACTGGTTTGCCAGATGAGAAACAGCCATAAAAGATGGCCTGTAAACAGCTAAAAAGCTAAAACACTTTTCTTAGCCATAGAGGCACTGGACTTGAGACTGTGGGAAAACCTTGAATGTGGGAAAACCTTGAATGTATCAAAGTCAACTATGTTGATTGCGACTGCTCTGTAGAATGCCTCTGGGTTAAAGTCAAAGGGGTCATCTCCAAGCAGGACCTCACAGTGGGCATCTGCTATTGACCTCCTAACCATGATGACGAAGCCGACGAAGCGATACTTGGGGCACTAAAGCAAGCTTCTGGCCAACAGAACCTGGTCCTGATGGGTGACTTCAACTACCCAGACATCTGCTGGAAGAACAATACAGCAGCTCGCATGTCATCCACCAAGTTCCTGGAATGCATAGAGGACTGAATCCTGATACAAATGTTAGATGTGCCAACCAGGAATGAGGCACTGCTGGACTTGCTATTCACAAAACAAGAAAACCTGCTTTGTAATATCTTGGTTAGTGATAGCCTTGGCTGCAGTGATCACAACATTGTAGAGTTCGGGATCCTGCTGAGTGTGCTGAAGGTCACCCCTAAGACAAGGGTTCTTGATTTTAGAAGCGCAAACTTCAGTTCAATCAGGGCTCAGTTGGGAGGGATTCCATGGGATGCTTCCATGGAAGATAAAGGAGCTAGTGAGTGCTGGGAATTCTTCAAGAACTCTCTGTTGGAAGCACAAAGCCAATTTATCCCCTACAAAGGAAATGGAAGTAAGCAGAGCAAGAGGCCCCCTTGGCTCAACCATGACCTCCTGGATCTACTCAAATCCAAAAGGGAAGCATACCAGAAATGGAGAAGTGGAGGATTATCCGTCGAGAGCTACAAGGGCATTGCCAGAGCGTGCAGAGATGCAGTTAGAAATGCAAAAGCCCAGCTCAAATTGAAACTGGCTGTAAATGTCAAAAATAACAAGAAAGGGTTCTTCAGACATGTCAACCATAAGCAGAAAAAGAAGGAAAACATAGGCCCACTGTCAAACGGAAAAGGAGAGTCAGTTACCAATGATGCTGGAAAGGCAGAGGTCCTCAACACTTTCTTCACCTCTGTCTTTACCAGCACTGTTGGGTCCCAGGCTTTAGGAATGAAATTGCCGGTTGATCCAAACACCGACCCACCATCAGTGAAGGAAGAGTTAGTACATGAATTACTACAGGAGCTTGACCCCTACAAATCAATGGGCCCTGACACCATCCACCCAAGGGTGTTGAGAGAGCTGGCTGACATCATCGCAAGGCCACTCTCCATAATCTTCGAGAAGTTGTGGAGAACAGGGGATGTCCCAGAGGACTGGAGGAAGGCAAATGTTACCCCTATCTACAAGAAAGGCTCGAGGGAGGATCTGGGTAACTATAGGCCCATCAGCCTTACTTCAATCCCTGGGAAAGTTATGGAACGAATCCTCCTGGGGGCCATCACAAGTCAATTGAAGCACGTGATTGGGAAAAGCCAACATGGCTTCACTAAGGGCAGGTCGTGCTTGACAAACCTGGTGGCCGCCTATGACAAAGTGACTTGCCTGGTTAACATGGGGTGGGCGGTAGATATTGTCTACCTGGACTTCTCCAAGGTTTTTGATACGGTCCCCCACAGTCTCCTGCTGGAGAAATTAATGCGTTATGGCCTAGACAAGTGGCCTGTGCAGTGGGTGGGGAACTGGCTGACAGGCCACACCCAAAGGGTGGTAGTAAATAGCTCTTTTTCCAAGTGGCAAACTGTCACAAGTGGGGTCCCCCAGGGATCGATACTGGGCCCAATGTTATTAAATATCTTCATAAGTGATCTGGATAACGGCATCAAGTGTAGCCTGATGACGTTTACTGATGGCACCAAATTGAGTGGGGAAGTAGGCACTCCAGAAGGGAGAGCTGCTCTGCGGGAAGATCTGGATAGGCTGGAAGAGTGGGCCAGCAAGAACCTTATGAAGTTCAACAAGGACAAGTGTAAGGTCATGCACCTGGGAAAACATAATCCAGGAGTGCAGTACAGACTGGGACCCACCTGGCTGGAGAGCAGCTTTGTGGAAAGGGACCTGGGGGTCCTGGTGGACAGAAAGCTCAACATGAGTGAACAGTGTGCTGCTGCAGCCAAGAAGGCCAACAGGATGCTGGGTTGCATCAACAAGGGCATCGCCAGCAGAGATAAAGAAGTCATCATCCCACTCTACTCAGCGCTTGTCAGGCCACACCTGGAGTACTGTGTCCAGTTCTGGTCCCCGCTCTACAAAAAGGATGTGGACAGGCTGGAAGGGGTCCAGAGAAGGGCCACCAAGATGGTCAAAGGACTGGGAAGCCTGCCGTATGAGGATAGGCTGGGAGAACTGGGTTTGTTCAGCCTTGAGAAAAGGAGGCTCAGAGGGGATCTCATCACCATGTACCAGTACTTAAGGGGTAGCTACAGAGAAGATGGAGACTCCCTTTTTACACGGAGTCACATGGATAGGACAAGGGGGAACAGACACAAGTTGCTCTTGGGGAGATTCCAATTGGACACCAGTGGGAAATTTTTCACAGTGAGGACAGTCAACCATTGGCATAATCTCCCCAGGGAAGTGGTTGACTCTGCCACTTTGGACATCTTTAAGAGTCGTCTGGACAGGGTGCTGGGCCATCTTGTCTAGACTGCGCTCTTCCTAGAAAGGTTGGATTAGATGATCCCTGAGGTCCCTTCCAACCTGTGATTCTGTGAAAGCAACTAAGGAAGACATCCGTATGAAGTCTTGAAAGTTAGGCTGTTGTATGCAAACTTGGAATGCTTTTGGTAAGAGTTAGATGAGACAGTTGCATACACTCATTAATTACTGTAAATGTCACTTTCTTTTATGTTTAGTTCTTTAAGATTAAAGAGTGCTTTGGTTTAAGAAGACTGACTGAACATTGCTTTAACCACTGGTCCCAATCTTCTGAAGGGAAAAAATGCAGGCACCCAAATCAGTTACGTCTGTGGGGTTAAACACAGTTGGTTGTGCAGGAATAGCTGAGCAAACACTAAATGAGTTTGCTTGGGTACAGGAAACAGGGTAATTGTAGCAGCATGAAACCCTGCATGTGCTCATTTTCCCTCTTTCTTGACCTCTCATTTAGAGTTAGTTCAGAGGTCAAAACAGTACCCCACCACTTGCAGTATGAGACATGATCTACCGATGGAATTAGTTCTCAGTTTCTAAGAGCCAATCTTGCAAGATATTGAATGCTTCCCACCCTATGAATTTCAGCTAAACTAAGAGTACTTGGCAGTTCCTTTTAATTTTGGATTACAAATTCTTAGTTAAGATTGTGCACAGGTTGGCTATAATGGAGGTTGTTGTAGCAGGAATGCATCAGTACCTGATAACAGATGGTGACATGATGAATCATATTTATTGTTGCAGAAAATTGACTAAATGGAATAGTCTTAGCAAGGTAAGTATTTTACAGTTTGAGTACTTTCTGGCATGACTATTTGCAATTAAGAAATTGCAATCTGGATATAAGCAACAGAGGAAGTTTTTTTTAAGGTTTTTTTTAACCATGCATTTGCTCAGCAATTGAGAAATTTGCCAGGTAATAGGAGAAATGAGACTGAAAGATGAGGTGACATTAGTGAAGGAGGAAAAACAAGAACAAGTTAAAACCATCATTATAAAGTGTAATGCTGAGTTACAATAAATTGTGGCATCATTTGGGACTCTGCGTTATTTATTGAACATTGCTGAGGGCGTTTATAATGCCAGCAGCCATAGGCTTAGCTATTGTGCGGTTCAGTGACACCTGGAAGGGTGAGTACTTGGTCTTTGGTGGAAAGTTAGAGGTCACTGTCGTAGCAACCCACACATCTGTGTGTAGTACTTGTACATCCATTTGCTTTGTTTGAGGTGACTAATACTGCTGTTTAATATGACATATTTTTTGAAGAAAAAAAATACAATCACTTTGGAAATTTCAACACTTAAAAAAAAGCCTTGGTTCTCTGGTACATCATTTCAATGCTTTTTCTTCCCCTCCACTGCTATTCCATAAAAAAGCAAATATAATATGTAACATTAAAATATGTTAGCTGAAGGTTCCCTGCCCCCAGCTAGATGAGAAGGCTTAAAATAATTTTTAAAACCTTATGGTGGATTGGACAGATGATAGTTTAAGTTCCATATTGTAATCTAAGTCATTACATCAGTTTTTATCATGCAAAAAAATTTAAAGCTTTTATTAACTATTAAGCAGTATTTTAAGTCATGTTATTAATTCTATTTTAACTGGCATGCTTTATTTAAAAGCTATGGCTTTTTATCAATGGACCAATGCTAACGCACTCAAAAAATCAGTTAAGATGCTTTATTCACAGTGAAATTCACTTTTAAATCATGATAAGCCCACCATGCTAGTGTGTTTTTACAGAATTATAGAATCATAGAATCATTAAGGTTGGAAAAGACCTCTAAGATCATCAAGTCCAACCATCAACCCAACACCACCATGCTTCCTAAACCATGCCCTGAAGTGCCATGTCTACACGTGTTTTGAACACCTTCAGGGATGGTGAATCCACCACCATGTCCAGAGGGACAATGTGTAGTTACCCCTCAAATAATGAGAGAACTTATGAAGAAAACACATGGTGCCACTCACATGGGAGCTGATGCGCTGGTAGAAATGATAAAAACATATGCAATAGGCATTAATATGCTAAAAATTGCCAAAGGTATTACAAAAGGGTGTGAGACCTGTTTAAGAAACAAACCAAAAATTCAAGAGAGACCCTTACCAGGAGAGGTAAAAAGAGGTTCCGTACCTGAGAGTTATTGGCAAGTTGATTTTTCAGAATTACAAAAATTTAAAGGATATAAGTATTTATTGGTAATTGTTGATACCTTTTCAGACTGGCCAGAGGCTTTCCCATGTTGCACCAACAAAGCCAGAGAGGTAGTAAAAGTGCTTTTAAAGGAAATAATACCTAGATTTGGAGTCCCTGAGGGATTTTCTTTAGACAGGGGACCTCATTTTGTAGCAGAAATTATCCGAGAAGTTTCAAAATTTTTGCAGATTAAATGGGATTTGCACACTCCATGGAGACCACAGTCTAGTGGGAAAGTAGAAAGGATGAATCAAACAAATTAAACAGCAAATTAGAAAGTTATGTCAGGAAACCCAAATGAAATGGACCGAGGTTTTGCCCTTGGCATTACTTAGAATCCAGAATAACACTGCAGATGCAAGAAAATGTTAGGCCATTTGAAATAATATATGGGAGACCCTATGTTGTAAACTTAACAGGGAAAGACAATCAGATGCACCTGAATAGCGATCAGATTTTAAGGGACTACTTAATTTCTCTGGGCAAGGTTATTAACTCTCTCCATAGGTATATTCTGGTTAAAGCTCCTGTGCCTTTGGATTCACCAGTGCACCCCTTCAAGCCCAGAGATTCAGTATATCTACGGACATGGAAAGACGAACCACTTGCAAAGAAGTGGAAAGGACCTTACCAGGTGCTGCTGACTACAAATACTGCAGTAAAGCTCCAGGGAATTGAGTCCTGGATCCATTAAACTAGAGTAAAGAAAACATCTGCACCTCTGTAGACTTCTGCACCAAAGAGACCCTTGAAATTAAATATAAAATCATATCCAGTATTTAATTATTTGAATAAGATTGTATCTAGAGAAACTAGTTTTGTATGATATCGGAAAATTATTTGTGAAACTAATAATGAAATGGTTGATTGTTGTAGGTGTTCTGATAATTTGAATGGGAAAAAGTGATTCACAAATTATGTTGCCACAATGGGACAGAAATAAAAATCTATGGGAATTACTAGCCTGAGAGGTAACCAATAGATCCTCCTTTAGTATTGGATCTGGGAATTCAGCAGGAGAGATGTACAGTTCATGTTTGATATGAGTTCCCAAAAGAATTATACCATGCTCAAAGCATTTGAAATAAATGTAACCTATAGCAGCCTCTACAGCCTGTGAAGAACCACTAGAAGTAAAGAGGAATGCTAGAAGTTAGCTCATAAAGGATGCTCCCTCCTAAGAATTTTGTTACCTTTGTAAATTTCACTTCAAAATGTGACAATTTGACACAATTACAACCCCCTCTTGATATCCGTAAGAAAACTGAATTTTTGGAACTGTCCGCTAAAGCCATAACAATGAACTATGCGAGCCTGGTGTCGTGGTTTAGCCCCAGTCAGCAACCAAGCACCACGCAGCCACTCGCTCACTCCCCCCTGGTGGGACAGGGGAGAGAATTGGAAGAGTAAAAGTGAGGCAACTCATGGGTTGAGATAAGGACCGTTTAATAGGTAAAGCAAAAGCTGCGCACAGAAGCAAAGCAAAACAAGGAATTCATTCACTACTTCCCATGGGCAGGCAGGTGTTCAGCCATCTCCAGGAAAGCAGGGCTCCATCCCGCGTAGCAGTTACTTGGGAAGACAGCCACCATCACACCCAATGTCCCCCCTTCCTTCTTCTTCCCCAGCTTTATATACTGAGCATGACGTCCTATGGTATGGAATATCCCATTGGCCAGTTTGGGTCAGCTGTCCTGCTGTGTCCCCTCCCAGCTTCTTGTGCACCCAGCAGAGCACGGGCAGCTGAAAAAGTCCTTGACCAGTGTAAGTGCTACTTAGCAACAACTAAAACATCTCCACATTATCACTGCTGTTTCCAGCAAAAATCCAAAACATAGTCCCATACTAGCTACTATGAAGAAATTTAACTCTATCCCAGCTGAAACCAGGACACCTGGCAAAACAGAATTTGACAGCCAGAGACAGGAAGTGAGAGATAGGGAAGCACTTGTTTTATGACTATATCCTTGAGGAGAGCTGAGAGGCTGATCAAAGCAAACATCCCGCCTCAGAAGACGCTGAGAACGGGGTGATAAAGTATATAGTCAAGGAGAAAAACTAATTGGGATGTAGATAAGAACTGAAAGAAAGTGCCCAGTAGGGGAAATATCCTCATTATAATACTAAGAATCAGGCCCATAGGCCAGGAACCACCCCTCCTATAGTAAATCCCTTAATCTATGAGCATGCGTGGTAAATTAAAAGTGAGCTGTACTGTTACATCCAAGGGAGAAAGAAATTAACCAATTATTAGCTGAGGCATGTGAATATTAGCTGTGATTGACATATTTAACTGTATAAATGCCTTGTAGTTTCTTGGTGCGGTGTGCTAGCTTTGTGGGTTATCACCTAGCGTCAATCTTTGCACAAAAATGACTTGAATAAAATACCTCCACTCTGTGTGTAGTTTGGTGTTTTGCGCACCAGGCGAACGAACCTGCTTTTCGAAATAACACTCTGACTTGTAAAAGAATAGTGACCATAAGTTATGCCTGGGCCTGTAACCAGGGTGAGGGAATTAACCAACCATGGATGTTGCTGTACTCCTTGTACAACTCTATCCAACTGGACATTAAGTCTGGGGACATGGAGTACACAAATCAGTGTATTCTTTGATCTGTATTTTAGTCATTAGTTAATCATTAATGTGAATGAAACAATAGAAAATGTGTTTCTGTCAGAACCCCTCTTTTAAGGCTCAAAGCCTAATTTTTAGGTCCCAAGCCCTTACTTTTAGGGTCCAAACCTCTGTTTTAAGGATTAAAGCCTCATTTTTAGGTAGCAATGATTCAGGGAATAAATGGTTGGGCGTTACTAATGCAATCTAGTGTAGCTCAACAAATGCTGGGGCCCGGAGCCAAAACTTAGCCAGGATAATGAGGTAGCCTTAACAGGAACAGCCTGCACAATGACTAAAACTTGTTGCTTTGGGGGGGAGTCAGAAAGGCTTCAAGATAAGAAGCACCTAAACAAAGTTACGATGACATTTGACCTTAAGAAAAGCAGATGTACAGAACTATAAAGATAAGGAACTGCAGAGCAAACGCTAAACCAGAACAGACCATCCCTCAAGGACAGTACAGACGTAATCTCAGAACTGAGTTTGCGCAAAAGCAAGGGTTAACTAGCAGACACAGTGAGGAAGAGTATATCCTTCATCCAGAGACCCCTGATGACCACCCGGAGACACCAAGAGGCATGTGCAAATGACATTTGTATATGATGAATATGTATATCTTTTATCAGAAAACTAATTAATATCTATATAGAACATGTACTTAACCGGCACAATTAGATCTGACAGTGTGCATGTTAGGAGGAGCGATCCCCCATGCATCCAGCGCTGCAAATAAAGAATGCCTGCCTTTTAACAGTACATTGATGTTACAGGGTTTATTCACTATTTCAGTGACAGTTTTGGCCACCCAGATGGGACTCCGCTTGTGAATTTCAATGGATCCGTGGGATCACGGGACCTCCAGCCAGCACCGAGGGATTACTGGGGAGAACTTCTGATCCCTGGACCAAAGAATTCCAAGGAAGTCCCCTGGAAAGGTAATAAGGCATTATTTTAAGGGGGTAATGGAACATGTGTTCGAGTCCCACCAGCCTGCTTATAAAATGCGGCAAAAGCTACGCAGAGTTGGGCTGAGAGGTACCTCTACGGGGTTAGGGTCCCCAAGGGGTTAGAGTCCCCACAGGTAACGCCTGCCTATAAGGCGCAGCGAAAGCCTTGCAGGGTTGGGCTAGGGTCCCGGGCAAGGACAAAGGGTTAGAGACCCCACAGGTGCAAGGAGGTTGGGATTTCCGCAGGGGGCTGGAATCCCAGAGGGAGCTTCAACAGTGCTTCAACACAATCACACCCACTAGTGTTTTGGGAGAATGGGTACATTTCCGAGTAAGAAAACTGTCCCACAAAGAACACCTTTGGGATGTATCTTGAGACATTAGAAAGATCTGTGAGGTGATCCTTTGTTTCAGAAACAACTAACTGAATATTGCAATCATTGGTGGCCAGTGTATCGATTGGAAGGTGGGGAGAAGTGGCCAGAAAATGGGACATTGCAATATGATACCATCTTGCAATTAATGTTGTTTTGTAAAAAGGGAAAATAAATGGGAGGAAGTGGCATATGTTGACTTGTTCTTTACACTGCGGAATCATCCAGAATGGCAGAAAGAGCGTGGGATATATCCCCAAAATTCTACGGCAATGGTTTTGAAAGGAGGAAAATGTGGTGATGTTGTGGTTTAGCTGGCAGCTCAGCCCCACACAGTCGCTCGCTCACTCCCCCACAGGTAGATGGGGGAGAGAATCAGAAGGGTAACGCTCGTGGGTTGGGATAAGAACAGTTTAATAATTAAAATTAAAAGAAACAACAACAGAAATGCAATGGAAAGGAGAACGAGAGGCGCAAAACTCCGGGGGGGGGGGGGGGAGGGGAATTACCATGGAAACAAACTGCACGCAACACAGCTGCTCACCACCCACCGACCCAACACCGTTCGGCTCCCGAGCCGCAAACTGCCCCTCCTTAATATACTGGTCATGGTGTCACATGGTATGGAATGAACCTGCCATTGGCCAGTAGGGGTCAGCCGCCCCCACCATGGCCCTGCCCCTCCCAGCCCCCCCGCCACACCACGCGGCAGAGCACGGGAAGCTGGAAAGGTAGCCGACCCCCCACAGTGAGGAGAATTAACCCCTTCTCAGCCAAAACCAGCACAGGTGAGAACTTGAAAAAGTGTTGTTCTACTTGTGATATTGGATACTTTGCTTGATGAAACTGACAAGAATATGGTATTGAATACAGCCAGAAGGCAGGTGGAGGGAGCACTATGCTAATGGGGATTTACAGGGGACAGTTGACCAGAATTTCCATCTACAAATCCTGAGTGGGACCCTAATCAACTGGGACCCAGGGAAATGTTGACTAGATATCAGAGGTGGATTTTATTTGGTGTAAGACATGCAATGCCAAAAGCAATTAGTTGGTCAAAAATTTTTGAAGTGAGACAAGAATTAAATGAGTCCCCTTCAGCCTTTATGGAAAGACTGAAGGTGACTGCCAGAAAATATACTAATTTGGACCCAGAAAAAAACAGAAGAAGCAATACAATTGGCCTCTATATTCATGGGTCAATCGGCCCCAGATATTAGAAAGAAACTTCAGAAACTGGAAGGACCCAAACCTAGAGATTTGGGTAAAATGCTTGAAGTAGCCTGGCATGAAGGAGACTGGGGGAATCAACCCAAGCTGAACCCCTGGTTACATTGTAGCTAGGGAATGACGAAATAGAATTCTTGGTAGATGTGGGGGCCACTTATTCGGTATTGAATACATGTAAAGGGAAATTTAGTCATAAATCAGTAGATGTTGTTGCTGCGACAGGGCAAAAAGAAAATTGGCCTTTCTTAGAGCCATTAAAGTTTAAATTGGGGAAACAGTGGGTAACTCACCAGTTTCTGTATATGCCTGAATGTCCACTACCTCTGTTAGATGAGATCTATTGAGTAAATTTGATGCACAAATAACTTTTAAAGATGGAGAGATTAAATTACTAATACCAGAATCAAAAGCCATAGAGGTGAGAGTGTTTATGTTACAGGATTCCTCCAGGGAGGAACAGATTCCTGAAGAAGTGGAAAATGCAGTAATTCCTTTGGTTTGGACGAGTGGAGTTTCGGGATGACTTAAATTGGCAGAGCCGGTAAAAGTAACGTTAAAACCTGGAGCCAAGCCAGTAAGACAAAAACAATATCCTATTAAGTGGGAGGCTTGAAAAGGATTAGAGGGGTTAATCACAAAATTTTCAAAATATGGGCTTTTGGTGGATTGTGAATCAGAATATAATACTCTCATATTGCCAGTAAGGAAATCTGGAGGCAAGGAATATCGACTAGTTCAGGATTTAAGGGATATAAATCAGATAGTCCAAGATATACACCCAGTAGTGGCTAATCCATACACTTTACTGACCTATTTAAAAGAGGAACATAAATGGTTTACTGTACTAGATTTAAAGGATGCCTTCTTTTGCATACCTCTGGATATAAAAAGCCAAAGCATATTTGCTTTTGAATGGGAAAGCCCTGCCACAGGATGAAAGATGCAGCTAACATGGACTGTACTTCCACAAGGATTTAAAAATAGCCCTACGATATTTGGGAATCAGCTGGAAAAAGAATTAGAGATATGGAAAAAACAGAACCAAGGGAGAGGCACGTTGTTACAGTATGTGGATGACATTCTGATAGCGGCAGAAAGTAAAGAAAAATGTTTTGAAATTACTATCAGCTCATTAAATTTTCTGGGCCAAGGAGGATACAGTTTCCAGAAACAAAGCCCAAATAGGAAAAGAAGCAGTGATTTATTTGGGATTTGAGATATCTCAAGGACAAAGACAATTAGGAAATGAAAGGAAAGAAGCCATTTGTCAAATTCCCGAACCTAGCAGCCTGAAGGAACTGAGAGCTTTTCTGGGGATGATTGGATGGTGTTGACTCTGGATTCTGAACTATGGACTGTATGTGAAGTCACTATATGAAGCTTTAAGATCGGTAGTTGACTTGGACACCTGAGTGTCAGAAATCATTCAAAGAATTTAAAAAGGCACTAATGAGGGCCCCTGCATTGGGTTTACCTGATCTGACCAAACCTTTTGAGTTGTTTGTACATGAAAGGCAACATCTGGCCCTTGGAGTGCTGGCACAATGGTTGGGACCCTGGAGGCGGCCGGTGGGATACTTTCCCAAACAACTTGATAATGTGATTAAAGGATGGCTGGGATGTTTGCGTGCTGTGGCAGTAACAGTATTGCTGATCCAAGAAGCTCGAAAACTGACCATGGGTCAAAAAATGGTGGTATATGTACCACACATGGTAATAACTGTCTTAGAGCAAAAGGGGGGTCATTGGTTATCCCCCAGCAGAATGCTGAAATATCAGGTTGTCTTATTGGAACAAGATGATGTAGAATTAAAAGCCACAGCAACTGTTAATCCAGCAATGGTCTTGTCAGCAGAAAATCCGATGGGAAATTTTAGAACATGATTGCCTACTAACTATTGAACAAGTCTATTCCAGCAGACCGGACCTGAAAGATGAACCTCTGGAAAATCCTAATCTGGAATTTTTTACAGATGGAAGCAGCTTTGTGCAAGAAGGGAAGCGAATGGCCAGATATGCTGTCGTTACCACCACCAAGGTACTGGAGTCAGGGACACTGCCTGCAAACACCTCAGCACAGAAAGCAGTATTGGTGGCATCGAAGCAGGCTCTGCGAATGGCAGAAGGACAAAGGGTAAATATTTGGACCGATTCCAAATATGCATTTGGTGTGATCCATGCTCATGGAGCTATTTGGAAGGAAAGAGGACTGCTATCAGCCCAAGGATCATCGATAAAGCATAAAGAAGAAATTCTTCAACTTCTGGAAGATGTGCAGAAACCAAAAGAAGTGGCGGTAAGGCATTGCAAAGGTCATCAATTCAGTCAGACACAAATGACACAAATCTGAGAAGCCACCTTAGAAAACCAGGCAGCTATTGACTATTTATTGTTGAGACACAATCACGGTTGTGAGGAATTTAAAGGAATGTGTTGTTTCAATCTCTCAGCTAATTCACATCTACTAGAAAAGAAAATACAACGATTGAGAGAGTTTATGGAAGGGAAGGATTGGATCTTTCTTGGTTAACCTCATGGCTTCCCAACTTAGGATGGCTAAAGCAACTGTTTGTGGTCATCTTATTGATTGTACTAATAATCATAACCTCTTGTCTTATTCAGTGTACCCTGAGGAGATATAAAGAAATGGTTTGAGACTTGGACGTGTTAAACACATCTCAAGACTCAAAAAGGGGGGACATGATTGTAAGAGAACAACGAAGAACATTCAGTATCCTTGAAGAAGGGCTGAGAAACTGATAAAAGGGAAAACTCTCACCTCAGCTGGGTGAGAAACTATGAAGTCAGTATCTTTTAACCAAGGACATTCCAGGGCAATTAGAAAGAACAACTAATCAGATGTTTTATCTATGTTGCCAACTTGGTAAGAACTAAGTGTCCTTTGGGTGAACTATTCTCATTATAATATTAAAAATCATGCCCATGGGTCAGAAAGCCCACTACTCAAATAAGCTCCTTACTCTCTGAGCATGCGTAGTGAATTTAAAAGGAGCTGTACCTTTAAGATGAAGTAAGAAAGAGACTAACCAATGATTAGTTGGGGGTGTGAATATTAGCTGATTACTAATGCATTTAACTGTATAAATACCCTGTAGTTTCTTGGTTTGGTGTGCTTGATTTCTGGAAAACCACTGAGCACCCAGGCTTGTGCAACCCTGAAATAAATAAGCAATGTCTCTCCTGAGTGTGTGATTATTGACTCATTGTACACCGGGTGATAAATCCGCTTTTCAGACAACAGGCGCAACTAAGTATTGCTCCTACATCTCTCACAACTTAGTGCTTATGTTTTCAGACTTTAATGCCACAGTGTCATTTAGAAATGACTGTGCCATTTTGAGGAAGCTTAATGGAAGGGTAGCATTGTGCTTTATGCTGTAAGAGTGGAATGGTATTGATCCTTTAAATGTTCCACCTCTGAAAGCTCACTGTCTACAGACATCAATGAGCTTTGCTGTATTGCTGACTGGCAAATAGTGCTTGAAAATGGAGAAAAAGCAGAGTTTTAGTTTGTTTTGTACTAGAGTTTTGTCTGGAGCATGTAAAAGTGGAGACAGGATTTTTTAATTGTTTTGGAGGGTCGATGGAAGTTTTTTTTGTTTTGGAGGAGTTTGGATTCTGTTCCCTCTCTCTGCCCTTTTGAATGCTCTCCCATATTAGAAATATAGGATATCTGCCAAATTATCTCATTGCCCTGAGTTCTGTATATTCCCTTCAATGGCAAGTCTACATATTTTTTATTTTTCTTAAGACTTCTAATGTGTGCTTATATGTAAGAGAAACATGTTTAGAAACATATAAAGAAAATACTTTGGGACAGAACAGGGTGTCCTGATGCTTACTGAAACATTTCTAACAGCTTTACTAATAGGTGCAAAAAGTTTTTTTTTTTCTCTGCATAAAATGAAAAAAATCTGCTTAGCCTAAAGGAGGCAGAAATTGGCTGACCAGAATGAGCAGAAATTGGCTGATCTGTGCATTTCCTCAATAACTTTCTCAGTCACTGCTCACACATTATTGAAACACATTCACTGTGTTGTTTCTATCTCTTTAGATAGTTTGCCCATTACATTTTTAGCCAATCTTCTCATATAAATTTTATAATCATGTAACTCCAGTTTTCAATTTTTTTTCACCTGATTTGCACCTCTGTAAATGTTATCAAGATCTCAGGAATACAAATATAAAAGTTACTTTTGTTTCTTTTTTACTTAATTGGGGCAATCAGTTCAGTACAATCTAACTGAGCTGAGCTGAACTTGAGACAGAACTAGAAATGACATGAGCTGATTTTCAAGACTAAGAAAGCAATTGGAAAGACAGACATTGAATTCCCTTGAGCCAAGACCATTACTTCCAAGACCAACTGCCCTAGTGTTCATGAAATTACTTGTAAAACTCTTCAGAAAGTTTCTTCAAGAGGGTGGTATAATTTACATCATTATAGGGGTTACAGCACGCATACAGACACTGTTGCAATAACAGGGTACTTGGATATCAGCAATGTCAGCAGCTTATCAATCTGTACAAATTTAAGGATCAACTCTTAACTCTAAAGATTCACCTTGATTTTTCTAACACTTCCATTATCAGTATTTTAATCAACAGAATAACCTCAATATATAATCTAGCTTTTCTTCACCAAAATCAACCATTCCTGCTATAACAGTACTAGAGTCATCAGATAAATCAAGGGCTGAATTGGCTAAGAATCTAGAAAGTTAACAGCCACATACAATAAATGATAATAAATAACCAACCATATTTCCAGAAGTCTTGTTCTATTCAGTTGATGCTGTGAAACCAGATACCAACCATATTAGTTTTCCTGAAGACAGTAGTATTTCTTTGTGGATGACTTTTTAATTCACTGTTACTAAGTCTATAAAAATAGTCTAAGGCTTAAAAAGGCAATCAAGAATTGTGTTAACTGACATGACACTGAAAAGAACCCTGTGGTCAGAATAAGCTGTGAGACGAATTGTCAGCATAAATATCCTGTATATCTAATAACCTTCCCCCCTTCCTGATCCACATGGGAGGGATAACAGAGACCTTTCACTACAAGGTTCAGGACCAAAATCCCACCAGAATAAATCAAGTTCTGATTACATCTTCTAACTATAATTAAGGGGAAGGTAGCAAGCATAGCTGCTGATGTCCAGCTTGAATAGCTAGAAAAAACTCTAGAAAAGCATCACTCGTTGACCAAGCTAGCATACCTTGACAGAATGACAGTTTTACTGTATTACACTGTATTTCTGACTACAGTGACAAGTTCTGTATCCTACCTTGGAAAAGTCTTGCTGCAGTAGAAGATAATTTAGTGAACAGCACTGAAAAGTAGTCTGGAAATCTTGCTTCAGAGATAAATTATTTTCCTAGAGGCAGAAAGTTATATCACATGATGGATTTTTGTTGTCTTTAAACACTACATGCTCTTTCTTATAATTTCCCTTCTGTTCCCTCCTTCAGACATGAAGTCTTTTCAAGGTAGGAGTAAATATGGAATCTTCTTAACCTCACTTTTTTAGCTATTTCCACTTAAGAGCAAATAACAAAATGATGATTGTGTTTCTCCCGTGTTTGGAATCAACAATACAGACTTGTTTAATGAAAAAACACTAAAACTACTGGGGTCAATAATGAATAATCCATGGGAGCTGTTTAGAGCTGGGTGAATACATAAAAAATTAATTTTATTAATATTTTTTTGAAAATTTTTAATCAAATCTGTTTCCACTGTGTTCACATCCGTTTATTTTTTTATTAATTATCCCCTTTGCTCTTTGGCCAATGAAAAATATTTGGTTTTGCAGACTTGACCATTCCTTCCGAGTTATATTACAATTATTACTTGTATTGCATTAGCGCCCAAAACCTCTAGACTGGATTAGTGCTGACACCTACCGACATCCCGAGTCCTCTCTGAAGCCCTTAGCTTTGAGAGACAGGTTTGCTTAAGACTGACGGGAGAGGAACGTGATTAAAAATCCCGGTAGTTAGAGACGGATTATAAACACGCTAATTCTCTTTTTATTGTTTCAATGGGCACGCATCCCCGTCGATACGACGGACGCAGACAGGCAGGGGATGGCACTCTGGTAAGGGTGGGCGGTCCGATTTTCCTGCCCGGGGAATGGCCAGGCAGAGAAATGCTGCCCACGGTGGAACCGGGGTGCTGCTTGCCGATGCCCGCCCTCAGTGGCGGAAGGGCGCGGGCGCAGGCGGAAGGGAAGCTGCGGAGAGGAGAGCCGCAGGGTGCTGTTCTGAGCGTCCACCCCGCTGGGAGCCAGACGGTGTCCCTCCAGGACAAAGGGCGAGCGGCCCCCGTTGTGGGGCCCCGTGGAGCCCTGCCCGTCCGGGAAGTGTCCTCGCCCCTGTGCCACGCTGCAGCCGGCCTTGCGCAGCATGGCGCTGCCCGCTTCCTTCCCCGTGCCGGCCTGGGAGCCGCCCCGCCGCCTAGATCACTTATATTTGCATTTCTCCGCTGCTCAGGAGGAGGTGAAAGCCTATGGCCGGGGCCGGGGGAGGGGGAGGAGGCGAGGGGGGCGAGGGCCGGCAGCGGGGCCGGGGCCATCGAGCTGCTGCCTCACAGGCTGCCCACACGGCTCTGTGCATCCACCTCTTCCTTCCCCAGGGTATTCAGCCCCCTGAGCTGAAAGGCAGGGACGGGGAGCAGAATAAACCCCCCATAATCCAGGAGGAAGCAGTTTAAAACCTGCTGCTCCACCTGGACACTCACAAGTCTATGGGGGCGGATGGGATCCACCTGAGAGTACTGACAGAGCTGGCGGAGGAGCTCGCCAAGCCACTCTCCATCATTTACCAGTAGTCCTGGTTAACAGGGGAGGTCCCAGACGACTGGAGGCTTGCCAATGTGACGTCCATCTACAAGAAGGGCCAGAAGGAGTATTCAGGGAACTACAGGCCTGTCAGCCTGACCTCGTTATTGGGGAAGATTATGGAGTGATACATCTTGAGTGAGCTTGCCAGGCATGTGCAGGACAACCAGGGGATCAGGCCCAGCCAGCATGGCTTCATGAAAGGCAGGTCCTGCCTGACCAACTTCATCTCCTTCAATGACCAGGTGACTCACCTAGTGGATGAGGGAAAGGCTGTGGATGTTGTCTGCCTGGACTTTAGCAAAGCCTTTGACACTGTTTTCCACAGCACCCTCCTAGAGAAGCTGGAGGCTCATGGCTTAGACAGCTGTACTCTTCGCAGGATAAATAACTGGCTGGATGGCTGAGCCGAGAGAGTTGTGAACAGAGCTAAATCCAGTTGGCAGACGGTCACAAGTAGTGTCCCCCAGGGCTCAGTGTTGGGGCCAGTCTTGTTTAATATCTTTATCAATGATCTGGATGAGGGGATTTAGTTTACAGATGACGCCAACTTGGGTGGGAGTGTTGATCTGCTTGAGGGTAGGAAGGCTCTACAGAGGGATCTGGACAGGCTGGATCGATGGACCAAGTCTTATGAGGAGCAACTGAGGGAACTGGGGTTGTTTAGTTTGGAGAAGAGGAGGCTGAGGGGAGACTTTAGCTCTTTCTACAACTGCCTGAAAGGAGATTGTAGTGAGGTGAGTGTTGGTCTATTCTCCCAAGTTACTACTGATAGGACAAGAGGAAATGGCCTCAAGCTTCATCAGGGGAGGTTTAGATTGGATATTAGCAAAAATTTCTTTACTGCAAGAGTGGTCAGGCATTGGAACAGGCTGCCCAGAGAGGTGGTGGACTCACCATCCCTGGAGGTGTTCAAAAAACAGTGTAGACATGGCACTGCAGGACATGTTTTAGGGGGCATGGTGGTGTTGGGTTGATGGTTGGACTTGATGATCTTAGAGGTCTTTTCCAACCTTAATGATTCTATGATTCCCCCGCGCTGCCTCCGCCCGGGGAGCCGGCGGGGGCCGTACGTGCTAGGCCGAGAGCGAGGGGAGGGTCTGCGGCTCGGCGTCGCTGCAGCAGCGCTGGCCCCGCTGCGCCGCCAGAGACCGTGTGCGGGCGCCGCCTCCGGCTCTCCGCGCTGCTACTGCGTGGCGATCGCCGCTGCTGGCGGGAGGAGCAGGGATGTGAGCGGTCGGGACGGCTTGTCCCACCCCCCTTTATTTTTTTTTCCTTCCAAAAATAGACCAAAGCAGCCAACCAACCCCCAAAAACCTAGAGGAGGTGGTGGTGGTGGTGGTGGTGGGGGAATCCCGTGTCGCCGCCCCCAGCCTCCGCTGGATCTGTTGTGAGGAAATTGCCGTTCGTCGTCAGCGACGGCACGTCTGGGCGGGCACTTCTGGGTATGCAATATTGGCTCCCGCCGCCTTCCTCCTCTGTCCTCCATCCGGCCGAGCGGGTCCCTCCGGGCCGCCGGGGAGGCTCCTGCTCGTCAGCCCCAAGGTCCGTCTTTCGGACTGAATATTAAAACTGGCAGCGCGGGGGGGTGGGGTGGAAATAAAGGCTGATTTTTTTTTTCCCCCTGGGATTTATTTCATGGGGATGTGTTCAAGACAAGAGAGGATTCAGAAGGATATTGACGTTGTGATCCAAAAGTGCAAGGCGGAGAAGGACTGCCTGTTTGCAGGTGAGTTTCTCTCCCGGGCACCAGGTTGGCGGCGCGGAGGCTGCTGCTGCCGCCGCCGCCCGCCCGTCCCAGACCCCGGCTCCCGCCCCAGACCCCGCTCCCGCCCCCGCCGCGGCGCGGCTGCCCGGGCTATGCCCGTGCCCTTCGCCGCCGTTCCCGGGAGCGGGAGCCGCCGCCGAGCCGGCTTGTGCTTTCCCTCAGCCCCCTTCTTCCTCTTCCTTCTCTCCTTTCGAGGGCTTATGAGGGCAGATGAGACCAGGCGCCAGCTGGGAAAGCGTGGGGGCATCCCGAGTCAGGGAGCGTGGCAGTGGTCACACGCAAAACCGGGCGGGTGTGTGCGAGTATGCGTGTCTATCGCTTCCTAGAGCAGCCCGCAGCTGCTGGGTCGAGTGTCCAGCCGAGCGCAGCCCTGATGCTTTTTGCTCCGGCGGGCGCTATACGGCTGTTTTCCGGGCGGCCGGGCTCCTGCCGTCCTCGGTGCCTGCCTTTATCTCCCCACGCCCGCCTGGCTTCAGGGTTGGGGGCATGGCCAGCCATTTCCGTGAAAAAAAAACCCGGGGTTTCGCCGCTTTCTTTGCGGGGACATGGAGGTGCCGGCGTTGATTTGCCGTCGCAGGAGCCCGGTTTGTGGCTGCCTGTTGCCGTTTTCTGACAATGGAAATCCCTGTCGTTGCCATAGCACCGGGCACTTGTTGCGAGGGGCTGGTGGGGGGAGTTACTGCATTTCCTCTTATTCATGCCGACCCCCACCACCACCACCACTACCCCGTGTCGGTAGCAGAATTCTGGTCTGCAAAACCTCAGCTATTTCAGCCAAAATAAAGACAAGTTGTAATAACGCAGCTCTTTGTATTTCAGATTTCAGGTACTCAGACTCCACCTTTACCTTCACCTATGTTGGAGGCTCCAAAAGGTACTTTTTTTTACAGTAATGACGCCCTTTCCTGCTGGCAGTGAGGTGCAGTGGTTCAATTCCATGGCAAGCTTTTTTGTTTCCTTTCCTTTTGCAAGGAAGATCAATAAATCATCTGCCTTTTCACAAACATAAATTGAGGAGGAAGTGTGGAGGGAGGTGATCGGAAAGGTGATCCTTGTTAATGGAGGCTTGTTCCTCTGAGTGCTGCTCTGTGGCTCTACACCATTTCTCTTTTTTTAATTTATGTGTATATGTAGAATTTCCGCCATATGTAAACTTAACAGAAACATAGCAAAGGCATCAACATATGAAATATAAAATTATTTCATCTTAAAAAACTGGGAAAAGTTATGCTTTTAATAACAAATAGGCCAAATTTCACATCAGCACCTTATTCTCTTGCATGAGAGCCATATTTAGTCCCATTACAGATGTGAGACTGTCTGCAGTTGACCAAATTAAACTACTGAGACATTAAGTGAGATGTCAGTATAGCTTCTAAGACTAGAAAAATGCTTTATTCAATGGTAGTTTAAATATTATTTCTAAGTGGTTATGAGCTTTTGGTTATAAACTGGATTGTGCATATACACATTTTTAAAGTATATTTCACTGTTTGATGTGTTTGTCTGTTTTCAAAAAGAAATATACGTAAAAGCTTGAATACACATCCTTCTTGTTTCCCTGGCTCTTAGTTACCTTTTACTTAATATGGTATTTACAGTATATGCTAGGTTGTCCTCTTATCTTTTAGCTGAATTTTATTTGACTTGGCAAGATGTCTTGGGCTTTGTTTTGTTTTGTTTTAATTTTTTTCTCAGACAGTTCATCTGATATCTTTGGTGACTGTTTTTCTTTACCGGGGTACATCAAAGTGTTGTATTCTTTGCAAGTGAACCCTTTCAGTGGAGGCAATGCTCCTACAGCCATTGGTTCTCCTGTGCATGCTTTGGGGCCTGGCTGCAGGACCAGGTTCCCAGGTGGTCCTCAGGCTGTGAGACTGCTCAGAAAAATGCTTTCCCACCCCACTACCCAGCCTCTTTCTATTAAAGGAAAAGATAACTTCTGTCATTTTCAGTGGAGTAGAATAGTTCAGTTTACTCAGTAGCTGAGAATCAGATATATTTTCAGGTTGCTTGTAGTATACTCTTTTATTTAGGGTTTTAGTATATATTTTGTTTTGGCCTTGTTTTAAAAGACAGTTTTGAAAGGCTTGATACAGTAAAAATTATCTAACAGAAATATTATTTATCATGTAATTAAAACAATCAAATTTGAAAGTTACTTTGCACTGTTTTCTAAACCAAATATTGCAGCAAGAAATCAGGAAGTGAAACCTGTCTATTGTTTCCATTTTCCAAGCTGAATAAAATTAAAAGCCTAAGGGCATAACTGATGTAAAGCAAACTGGTTTATAAATGTTGAAACAAAACATTATCACTTCTACAACGAGAGACAGAAGATGGCCTTACATCCCCCACTCTTGAATTTTAACTGAGGTCAGCATTTGCTTAAGGAAACTGAATGGAAACTCGTCTCAGTATCTTGAAAATCCAAACTGCATTGAGAAATAAAAGTTATGCTTAGAGAAACTGATGAAAGTGGGTTGTTACTTAGAGCATAGTAAAATTTTCCTTTTGACATTTTAAGGACATTTAAAAGGCATCCTTTGAGAGAAGGGTTTCATGTTCTCTGGTTGTATTTTGATTTAGAAAGATGTTTTACGGTATTCTTACTATACAGTGGTGTACTGAGTGGCAAGTTTGTGGTAGTAAGCTTTCTTGTGAAGTAAAAAAAATGAAAACCCTAAGCCTTGAACATTAAGCGCCAAACTTTTCTTTCTCACATCAAAGAAGAATTAGTGGTTTCTTGTTGGAGACAGTGCTTGCTGAGCAGCGGCTATGCTGTACCATGTGCAGCATTCGGGCAGGTCTCTAGATGTGGTGGGTTGGCCTTGGCTGAATGCCAAGGACACTCTATCACTCCCCTCCTCAGTGGGGCAGGGGAGAGGGGAGGGAAATAAGATGGAAAAAACTTCCTGGGTCAAGATAAAGGCAGTTTAATAAAGCAAAGGCCATGTACAGAAGCACAGGAAACCAAAAGATTTATTCTCTACTTCCCATCAGCAGGCGATGTCCAGCCACTTCCTGGGAAGTAGGGCTTCAGTATGCATTCCAGGCAGACTTTACTCATGTGACTTGCTTGATTGTGGCACATGTTTCACATTCATGGGTGACCTGTGTGATGGCCTCCATGGTCAGGTCCACCCCTCGATCATGAGCCCATCTGTATGTTGCATCTATCCCTAGATGTCCCAATGTTTCGTTGGTCCATCGAGCTACAAATAGCTCACCCTTACGCTCCCAGTCCAGGTCCACCTGAACTACTTCAATTTTGACAGCCTTGTCTATCTGTTCATTGTTTTGACAGTCTTCAGTGGTGTGGCCTTTAGTCATGTGAGCATCTACATAACATAACTTTAGAGCCATGCTTTCTACCCAGGTAACAGTGTCCTGCCACAATGCAGCAGCCCAGATAGGTTTGCCTCTGTGCTGCCAATTGGTCTGCTTCCATTGCTGTAGCCACCCCCACAGGGCATTTGCCACCGTCCATGAGTCAGGTAGAGTACTGGCCACTTTTCTTATTCATCAGTCTCTAGGCTTAGTTGGATGGCTTTCAGTTCTGCAAACTGACTTGACTCACCTTCTCCTTCAGTGGCTTCAATGACTTGTCATGTGGGACTCCACACAGCAACTTTCCACTTCTGACAGTTTCCTTCAACACAACAGGATCCCTTGGTAAACAGAGCATAACGCCTTTCATCTTCTGATAACTCATTATATGGTGGTGCCTCTTGGGCATGAGCCACCTCCTCAGGTGATGCTTGAAAATCTCTGCCTTCTGGCCCATCCATGTTCTCTTCCGCAGCATGTACAGGACAACCAGGTGATCAGGCCCAGTCAGCATGGGTAGGTCCTGCTTGACTAACCTGATCTCCTATGACAAGGTGACCTGCTTAGTGGATGAGGGAAAGGCTGTGCATGTTGTTTACCTAGACTTTATTAAAGCCTTTGGCGCAGTTTCCCACAGCATCCTCCTAGAGAAGCTGGTGGTTCATGGCTTAGACAGGTATACTGTTCGCTGGGTAAAAAAATGTCTGGATGGCCGAGCCCGGAGAGTTGTGGTGAATGGAGCTAAATCCAGTTGGTGACCGGTCGCAAATGGTGTCCCCCAGGGCTCAGTGTTGGGGCCAGTCTTGTTTAATATCTTTATCAATGATCTGGATGAGGGGATCGAGTGTGCCTTCAGTAAGTTTGCAGATGGCACCAAGTTGGGCGGGAGTGTTGATCTGCTCGAAGGTAGGAAGGATCTGCAGAAGGATCTGGACAGGCTGGATCAATGGGCCAAGATCAATTGTATGAGGTTCAACAAGGCCAAGTGCCGGGTCCTGCACTCGGGTCACAATAACCCCATGCAACGCTACAGGCTTGGGGAAGAGTGGCTGGAAAGCTGCCCAGCAGAAAAGAACCTGGGGATGTTGGTTGAAAGCCAGCTGAATATGATCCAGCAGTGTGCCCAGGTAGCCAAGAAGGCCAGCAGCATCCTGGCTTGTATCAGGAATAGTGTGGCCAGCAGGAGTAGGGGAGTGATTGTGCCCCTGTACTCAGCACTGGTGAGGCCACACCTTGAATACTGTGTTCAGTTTTGGGCCCCTCACTACAAGAAGGACATTGTGTTGCTGGAGTGTGTCCAGAGAAGGGCAGTGAAGCTGGGGAAGGGTCTGGAGACCAAGTCTTATGAGGAGTGGCTGAGGGAGCTGGGGTTGTTTAGCGTGGAGAAGAGGAGGCTGAGGGGAGACCTTATTGCTCTCTACAACTACCTGAAAGGAGGTTGTAGCGAGATGGGTTTCATTCTCTTCTCCCAGGTCACTAGCAATAGAACAAGAGGAAACAGCCTCAAGCTGCATCATGGGAGTTTTAGATTGGATATTAGGAAAAAATTTCTTCACCAAAAGCAATGTCAAGCATTGGAACAGGCTGCCCAGGGAAGTTGTTGAGTCACTATCCCTGGAGGTACTGAAAAGACATGTAGGTGTGGTGCTTAGGGACATGGTTTATTGGTGGACTTGGCAATGCTAGGTTAACAGTTGGACTAGATGACCTTAAGGGTCTTTTCCAACCTAAATGATTCTATGATTCCAGGATTCCTGGGCAGTTGGGTTTCCTCAGTTGAGCTTGTTGCTACCCAGTTACTCCATGTAGCACTATTCGCGTGATGCATAGAGGGGATGTTTCCTTTGAACATCCAGTCTAGCACAGGCAATTGCGGTGCCAGGAGCAGCTGTGTTTCTGTACCAATAACTTCTGAAGTGGCTTGATCCCCCTCATATGCTGCTAGCATCCCTTTTTTCAGTTGGGGTGTAGTGGGCTTCTGATCCTCAGTACCCCCAGCTCCAAAGCCCTAGAGGTCGACCTCAGGTTTCTCTTGATGTTTTCTGCCAGAGGCTCCAGGTGAGACCATGCTCCCCAGCTGCAGTGTGGAGTACATTTTGCACATCTGGTCCTGTCCAGACAAGCTCAAGAGCTACCACACGAGCTATCTCATATTTGATATGCTCAAAGGCTTGCTGTTTCTTAAGGCCCCACTCAAAATAGTTCTTTTGGGTTACACGATAGAGAGGGCTCACAAGGTGCCTATAACCTGGAATATGCATTCTCCAGAATCCCACAACACCTAGGAAGGCTTGTTTCCTCCTTGTTAGCTAGTGGAGACATATTTGCTATCTTGTTGTTCACATCCATAGGGATGTGATGACAACCATCCTGGTATTCTGTTACCAAGAACTGAATATCCTGTGCAGGTCCCTTGACCTTGCTTCTTTTTATGGCAAAAAACCACAGCTTTCAGAAGATTCTGAATCACTCTTTTTCTCTTCTTATATACTCTTTCTGATTTGTTGCCCCATACAATGATGACACTCATATATTGTATATGTTCAGGGGCATCACTCTTTTCCAGTGCAGTTTGAATTAGTCCATGACAAATGGTGGGGCTGTGCTTCCACTCCTGGGGCAGTCAATACCAGGTCTATTGGGCACCCCTGCACATGAAAGCAAACTATAGTCTGCATTCTGCTGCTAAAGGAATTGAAAAAAAAACCCACATTGGCAATGTCAATTGTGGCATACCACTTGGCTGCCTTTGACTCCAGTTCATACTGAAGCTCTAACATGTCTCACCCAAAAGTTGTCTACTCTTATACGAGGGCAATACCAGATTCCACAAACCTGACAATAAGCCAACAGTGTTAATTAGTAGTATTAAACAGTTCACGTAAGGGTGAACAAGGACCTTGGGAACCTGCATAATAAAACCACCCACATCAATCCAGGGTAGGGATAGGGAGACATATTCTCTCATCCTCTCCACAAAATAGCTTCCCCAGCACAGCAAGGCTATCAATGCCAGGGCAAAGCACATAGCCATTATTTGTATTAACATGTTCCCAAGCTCAGCAAAATAAAGAGATAAGTAGTGCAGTCAACAAACTCCACGACCCACACAGGAGCTTGCCATTTAATAACTACCATAGCTATAGCACACTCAATACAAAACGGCTGTTGTCTCGTGCCCCAGGTTGGGTGCCATAAAGGACTGTGGTGGGTTGACCTTGGCTGGACATCAGATGCCCACCAAGCCACTCTATCACTCCCCTCCTCAGCAGGATGGGGGGGAGAAAATGAGATGGAAAAAAGCCTCATGGGTCAAGATAAAAGCAGTTTAATAAAGCAAAAGCAAAGGCCACGTGCGGAAGCAAAGGAAAACAAAAGATTTGTTCTCTACTTCCCATCAGCAGGCGATGTCCAGCCACTTCCCGGGAAGCAGGGCTTCAGTACGTGTAGCAGTTGCTCTGGAAGACAAATGTCATAATAACGAATGCCCCCCCTTCCTCCTCCTTTCTCTTAGCTTTTATTGCTGAGCAGACCTCATATGGTATGGAATATCCCTTTGGTCAGTTTGGGTCATCTGTCCTGACTATGTCCCCTCCCAACCTCTTGCCCACCCCCAGCCTACTGGGTGAGGGGGTGAAATGTTGGAGAGACAGTCTTGATGCTGTGGGAGCACTGCTCAGTAGTAGCCAAAACACCAGTGTGTTATCAACACCTTTCTAGCTACTGATAAAAAGCACAGCACTATGAGGGCTGCTATGGGGAAACTCTCTCTCAGCCAGACCCAATACACCAGTACAGGCTCTACGAGGGTCAACAACGGTGACATGTATGCGGTATCAATTTAGGAGAGTACAAGGCTATCTGAGGATCTTTTTCTTGCATTTGACCATTTTTTTTTCCTACTACCATTGCTGCATCTGTGGACTTCCTGAGTGGTGACCCCATTTTTTTTTTTACTATTGCACTCAGGAATTGTCCTTAAATGACAAAACCTCTATTAGCTTGTGATCATAGACTTGAGTATCAGCTGACAGGGATGTCCTGTTACTTCAGAGTTACTTTTGAGTAATGGGCAAAGGGGTGGATGTTCACTGGATGGATGTTCAAACCAAGAAACAGATTTAAATGAGTAAGAGTTGAAATGGTGTGTAAGGAAGATTACAGTACTTTAGCACTCACTAGCTATGCTTGGAACTAAGACTTTTTCATGTGTTATTTCCTTTATATGTTCCTTTAGGTCAGTGTGTAGCATGGCTTTGTTTTAGCCATAGTGGTTAGATACAAGAGCAGAGACCCCTGAAAGAAGACAATACATTTTCTGTTTGAGAAGGAGGATTCTTTGTCTTACCCTTGTATAAAGGAAGGTTACAATACTAGCAAGTTAAACATCACTGGGGCTTTTCCTCTGCATACTGTAGTTGCCCCTAGTGCCCATTAGGTCCATTTATCAGTGGTCTTAATTTATAAACTCAGAGCCAGATTCTTAGTAAATCAGAGGAAGTCCATGGAAGTCAGTGTACCAGTATTATTTCAGTTACAATGAGGACCTAAGATTTGTGTTTGTTCTTTAAGCTGTTAAGTTTATCTGTGTGAGATTTTTCTTCTTGGGACCAGCTTCTCTGACAATCTGATTTTTCCCTGTTGCTTGGATTGATTGCACAGCCCCTTCTTACGGTAGTACTACTCAAATATTTAGGTGGTACATAACCACGCTGCAGATTAAGCCAAATAGATAGGCCTGATCTGGAGCACATTTATCATAGCTTCAGTGGAGTTAACTTGTATTCCCACAGTAAAGTGGCATGACTTAGCTTTTGTTCAAGTACAGAGGTTACAGTGAAACCAACTGAGAAGTATTATTTTTTTATTCATTTTATAGACCTGTTCCAACATTTGACCTTTAGGTGGTATTAAGCTATCATATTGTGTAAATAATATATGTGTAAATGATCACTGGATGGGCATAAATATGCTTCAAGGAGATTTTGCATTTGCAGGACTTTTCTTGAAATGTTGGAAGGGAAGAACCTCTTTAATTGCAAACATATTTGTATTGTGTGAATTATCATAAATAATCCTTTACCTCTGTAGCTCAGTTAATCCCTTTGGACTGTATTTCATGTTCAGATTGTACTTTTTTTTTTTTTTTTTTAATGCACTGTGTTCACACTTCTAAATTATTAGAGTTGCTTGACACTGCAGAGATGCTTCCTGGTTTGGGAAGCTTAGAATTAGAACTTTATTACTGAAGCACATCTTTGTGCATAATGTGGGCACTAAATATGGGGCAGATTGTTTATCAATTTAATAATTTTTAATTTCATTGTGAGAAAGTGATAGGTAGGGTAATAGATTTCTTATAAAGTGAGCTGTTCATTCAGGTGTTGTGAGTGTGCAAGATTTACTCTTTAAATACATCTCTACATCTCCAACAGAAATCAGTGGGAAGCATCAGCAGTTTTGAAGAATAAGGCTTTATAGTCCAAATTTAAAAAATAATTAGACATATTCTCACTCCTCTCTCCGGCTGCAGTTGCACAGGTTTGGTTTTTTTTTCCCCCCCTTAAACATGTTATCATAGAGGCTCTACCACTGTCACTGATTGGCTTGGCCTTGGCCAGTGGTGGGTCCATCCTGGAGCTGGCTGGCATTGGCTCTATCGGACATGGGAGAAGCTTCTGGCATCTTCTCACAGAAGCCACCCCTGTAGCTCCCCTGCTACCAAAACCTTGGCATGCAAACCCAATACAGAATACAACGGAAAGCATACTGCACTAATTTTATTTTTTTTTGCATTTAGGCATATTCAGTAACAGCCCATCTAATAAGGAATAATTCTTAAATATATGGGCTGTTCTTGGGTCAAAGAATTCTTCTAGATGCATCACTGCTCACAGAACATTAATTTCATACTATACTCAGACAACCATACCTGAATATAGTCTGGCAGACATTCCTACAGAAAATGCTAAGCAAACTATAGAACAAATAACAAAAGATAATTTTAATACCCTACCCCAACATGTAGTTAGATTTTGAATACCATTTTAACTTGTAAAGTTACAATTAAAAAATCCCTCCACTAGTCTTAATTAGATCCCTGTCTTCCAATGAAAATAATTACATGTCAGATGAAACACTGGCTTAGGAAGCCCCTGTATTCTTGCAAAGGCAGAGGTAGTTCTATTCCTAGCTGTGTTACAGTGACTTGCTATATGCCTCCCAGCAAGAAAAAATGCACACATTTTAAAAAGGCAATCAGTAACTACAAAGTGTTCTAGACACTGATTTACCTTTCATGTATGCTGCATCTCTACATCTCCAACAGAAATCAGTGGGAAGCATCAGCAGTTTTGAAGAATAAGGCTTTATAGTCCAAATTTAAAAAATAATTAGGCAACAGAATTTGTGCAGGACGGGCAGTTAGACCCTTAAACTGTTTATATTCCCTTTGAAATCTCATCAGTACATATTCACCGTTTCAGATAATTCATTGTACTTACAAAGGTATAAAAAAGTCCATTTTATCATGGATTTCTATAGAAATTTAGTTATCTTAGAAGGGATTTGGCTACCTAAGCACCTTTTATGAGGCCAGCATGTAAATACCATTGAGAAACCAGTAAAGTAAGATTCACGCTAAGGCACTCAAAATTGATACATACTTGTTGAAACACACAGTGAAATACTGGCTCCATGAAATTCAATTGTCAAAACTCTCGCTGACTTCAAAAAAGTGAAGGTTCAGCCTTATCTCAGCTTCTCCACCAGCAAATCTGCAATAAAAATACTTCAGAGATGATGTACTCCCTTCATCCCTTCCTTATTCCTTACTCTGTCTGTACAGTTTAACACACTCAGCCACCGAAATGATCACCAAAATTTGGAAAGCATCCTGAAGATGGGAAATGACCTAAATGATAAGTTTTGCAATCAGACATTCTATTATGAAGTATTTCCAGTAAATCTAGAGAATGAGAGTAAACATGAACAGAAAACTTCAGTCTTCTGCTAATGTGAGATTAAAAACAGTGTCTTTCACTAATACAGAGGCCTTAATCCTCAGAGCCTTTAATAAAGACAGAGATATGAAGACTAATGTAAAAAATTAGACAGTATAAAGAGAACAAAACCAATTAGCCTATAGAATGAAATAAAAAAGAAAAAGGATCAAACACCAAAGAATAACTGCAATGGCTTGAAGTACCGTTCAGACAGCAGTGCCCCAGACTGCAGAGAAAGCATCAATGGAAGCAGTAATGCAGCTGCAAGTGCTTATCACCCTGTTTACTGAGACCATTGTACTGAGAAACCTAAATACAGAGATTCAGAAATCTGATTCAGACATCTACATCTTAAAATCTGGGCCAGTTTTACCAAGATCCAAACTGTCTTCTCAGGCATGTCGGGATACATAAAACATACACAGCACAGTAAGTGAACTGCAAATAGCTCAAAGTAGGCAGAGTCAAAATAGTGTAAACATGAACATTTGGGGAGATTTTTATTTTTTTTTTAGTTTGAGGGTTGGGGTCTTGGGTTTTTCTTGAGGAAGGAGAGTTTGCAAAAAAAAAATTCAGGTAGTATTGCCCCAAGTGGGTGGGTACATTGCATTTTAATGTCCCCAAAAAATTCCCCTGAAAAACTTACCAGCAGACATGAGCTGAACCGCTTACCTGCTCACACAATTGTTTATCCTCAGATGCATCAGTGATATGAGTCATGCAAACACCTAGATCAAGAAACATCCCAATTTCTTTCACAGCCCTGTCAGGTGCTATGGGGCTACTGCAGAGGCTGCTCCTCCAGAACAGAAAATCAGGAGTCTGGTGGCAAAGTGATTATAGTTCACTCCATTTTGAAAGGTCACTCACGTTCCATCATCTCATAGTGTCATTAAGCCCAAGAAAAGTGGGATAACTGTTCAAAATTACTGCCTGGGGTGAAATGGAACAGTAAAGCCTTATTCCTTATTTGCACCAGAGAAATTAAAAGGAAAAATAGCAGTCTCCTTTCACACCAGGACACATATAGCAGAGGGCCTGAAAAAATATAGCAAGATTTTACTGCTTAACATAATACTTAGTGATATATTAAGGCATGTGGGGGAGTTCATGATGTATTAATCAAAACATATTTGAAAAGCTTCACTGTATTTTTAAATTATGCTAGACTATGTGATCCAGGACCCAGCCACCTCCTGGGATGTGCTGCATTCTCAGCTACTGAAAAGTCTGTGGGAACAGAGGATGCTTAGCACTTTGCAGAATAGGGCCCTCAATGCTCAAAGGAAAATCTAACCTAAACATAATCTAAATGACTCAAACAGATCAAGCAGCATTAATTAACAACAATCTAACAAGAACGTGGATAGCAACATAAGGAAACAAATTTCAAGCGTTTTTTTTAAAAACCAAAACAGTACTGATTCCCCTCCCATGTTACTCAGCAGCAAAACTCTAGTTGAGTTGAAGTGATACCTGATACCAACTTCAAAAAGAACATATGGTCCCTTCTAATTGGAGCAACGTAGCTAAGTTTGAAATACTTTGAATACTTAGTTATCCTCCCCCTTTACTCTGCCCATGTGAGACCACATCTGGAGTACTGTGTCCAGTTTTGGGCCCCCCAGTTTAAGCAGGACAGGAAATTGCTTGACCAAGTCCAGCGGAGAGCTACGAAGGTGATCAGGGGACTGGAGCATCTCCCTTATGAGGAAAGGCTGAGACACCTGGGTTTGTTCAGCCTGGACGAGAGAAGACTGAGGGGGGATCTTATCAATACTTACAAAACACTTATAAATATCTGAAGGGCTGGTGTCAAGAGGATGGGGCCAGACTCTTTTCAGTGGTGCCCAATGACAGGAAAATGGGCAATGGGCACAAGTTGAAACACAGGAGTGCTGTGAGTGTGCAAGATTTACTCTTTAACTACATCTGGCAGACTATCAGAAATGGCTGGATTCTTTATGCTTTTTACTGCAGGATCTAAAAAGGATATTACAGTGTGATCATGTCGAGTTTTCTTTTTTTTTAAAAAAAGAATCTCATTTCCTTTTTCCTGTTATCTGCCCCTGTATAAAACACTGCTCCTCCAGAAACCCTGTGGACCGAACAGAACTGCTGATCTGTCATCTTTCAAATAGATATGAGTGATGCCCTGAAGTTGTTTTCACTTTATATCTCATTTGACATGGTTTACATAAAAGCAGTGCTTGGTTGTCCTGAAAAAAAAAAGATGTTTCCTTTTTTTAAGTGTTTTTCTCACTCCCTTTTTTTTTTTTTTTCCCTGAAGCTAATCAAGGACATCATATCAGTTCTGAAATACCTCTTTATTCAAATATGTACTTAACTCTCATTGGCAGTGAGGGACAGTGACAATAAGGGTGTGCATGAGAACAGATCTAATACTGCAGCATATTGTAAAGAAACTAGATAAGACCTGTAAGAACTAAACACACAGATTAATTTTGTCAGCAAAATTCCCTGTTGTGGTCTGCTTTCCCTGCATGAGCACAATAACTATAATAATGGCAGTTCTGCAGCTGCAAGGAAAGTTGAATTTTAGTCTGAATGAATTGTTTATTTTTGCTTAAAATAATGACAAATTGTTAACTTACGCTGTTTTGATTTTGAATATTTGGCTATTTGTCTTTATTCAAGGGTTTATACATAGTGCTTAATATTGTAGTATCAGAAATTCTCATGTAACTCGATGAATTAATTCCCACCTCACTGTAGCAGTGAAGTATTTCACAGCTGGGGAGCTGTGCCACTGAAAGAGTAACTAAATTGCTTGTGGCTTTCTACAGCTAGAGACGAAAACCACTGTCTGAAGTCCTAGCGCGTTATGTCCACCAGGTGTTTGAGCCACTTGATGATAAATACATACAGATAATGTTTTTCTCCCCTTTAGTGGTATGCCCTATTGCTTCTTACATGAATTTAATAAAACTCTGCCTACATCAGCGATTCCATTTGGTGAATAATTTTGAAATTCTGGTGTCACTCTGATAACACTGAAAGTCTTCAATACAAAAATATGGTGAAGAAAAATGGTTTCGGGCTAATTGATGTGTGTTTTTACTTGAGAATTTATGTTCAATTTATATATACTGTAGCAAGAAAGGAGAGAGAGAATTGAAAAACATTTTAAAAACTGAAACATAAAAATGTGTCCATCTGAAAATATCAAAATGGAACACTTTCCTGAACATCTTTTTTTTTTTTTTTTTTTTTTTCTTTCTTTTCCAAAACGATCCAGTTTAAGACCAGCCTTTTTTGGATAGGTTGGTTTTAACCTAGCTCCTCTGTCTGGTTCATTGCATGGCAATGTGTTTACTGGCTATGCAAGGTTTGGGAAGAGAAGGTTGGACCGCTCCTTTTAGAAACAGTGCTGGCTTACATAAGATGAAAGTGTCCATGAAAGAAGAGGAGAAAACAATTTTTATGGAATCCTTTGCTCTGAATGGTTTTAGTTTAGCCGGAACCGTTTTTATACAGGGCTTAGGAAGGGCTGGCACGAGTACACGTCATCTTCTGTTGCTGGTGACTGCACTTAACTTTGTGTTCAGGTTATTAAATATGTACTTTCATTCCTAAAATCTACCTCTACTACAGTAAGATAGGGATGAAAACTAGATACACAGCTTGCACTTAGCCCTCTGTTTATTGCTATTTCAGAATACCTGGAAGATTGTACACCATCTTTCAATTTTATCTTTCCTATCAAATAGGGCTTAACATTTTTGCCAGGACAGCACCATTTCCTGGAAGAGAAATCTGTGATATGAGACAGGAATCTAGTTTAGATATAACATGGAAAGCATTGTGATTTTAATTTTTAAATTAAAGAGTCTGTAGATGAAGTAATGTTGAATACAGCCTTGGGTACTTTTAAAAAATAGGCAATGTTGATGGTTTGTGAAAAGCAAAATCAATGCCATTCTACTCACAGTTTCATTGACCTCGCTTTTTTTTTATGATCTTGTTTTTGACAGATCCTTCTTGCCTTGCTCTTAGTGTCACCGAAAACCGGGAATAAAACTCCATAACGCTGGGTGTATTAAAGAGCAGGCATTACTTTATTTGGTGCCAGGTGCATGGGGGATCTTTCCACCCAACATGCACACCTACTATAATTCCTTTTTGACATTTATACATGAAAGTTAACACACCACGCCTGTCTAATACATAATCATTGACCCGACTGAGCATCCTGTTCTTCTGTTGGTCTGTATCTTCTTCGCTTAAATTTAAAGCTACAGAGAGATTTTAATTCACTGCGCATGCTCAAGAGGAGTGGGGAGGTGTGCTGGTTTTGGCTGAGAAAGGGTTAATTCTCTTCACTGTAGTGCCTGTAGTAGTCAGGGACCTTTCCAGCTTCCCATGCTCTGCCAGGTGGGCAAGAGGCTGGGAGGGGAGGGGCCACAGCCAAGACAGCTGACCCCGACTGGCCAATGGGATGTTCATTCCATACCATGTGATGCCATGACCAGTATATTAACGGGGGCAGTTGGCACACGGGTTGTTGCAGCTTGGGGAATGGCGGTGTTGGGTTGGCAGGCAGTGAGTGGCTGTGTCATGTGCGGTTTGTTTTGGTGGTTCATTCCCCCTTCCCCCACCCCCCAGCCCTGGGTTTCGTGCCTCTCATTGTTTTCCTTTCCATTGCATTTTTTTTGTTGTTGTTTTATTTTAATTA
This sequence comes from Phalacrocorax aristotelis, assembly GCF_949628215.1. NCBI lineage: Eukaryota > Metazoa > Chordata > Aves > Suliformes > Phalacrocoracidae > Phalacrocorax > Phalacrocorax aristotelis. The sequence goes on from NC_134310.1 coordinate 17,059,764, forward strand.
TTAAACTGCTCTTATCTCAACCCACGAGCTTTACCCTTCTGATTCTCTCCCCCATCCCACTGGTGGGGGAGTGAGCGAGCGGCTGTGTGGGGCTGAGTTGCCAGCTAAACCACAACAAGAGGGTAGTCCTTTTGTCCCTCAGTTGAGTTGGTGGTCGCAATCTCCCCCTACTGGAATTCCCTTTCCCCCAGTTTCTATGCTTCCGCACCTTCTGGGCCAAGATGTTCCCTTTTATCACCCGTGTCTTCACATCTGGCCTTCCCTTATCTTCACACCCTTCTTTGTGGCACTGTTAGTCTTTTAGGAGGCTCTCCTTAGTGAGGCATGCATTTTTATTGCCCTCTTATCTGGCCTAAGCATTATTTACTACCTTGTTAAAATTCTCAGGTGTTAGTTTCTACTCCTAATTGTGAACCTCTCTTAACTACTGCTAACTCCTGTGCTATTCCATTTCATCCAAGAAGAATATATGTTTGAGGTAAAAGAAGGAACACAATTCAATACACTGTTAGAGTGAAAAGCAGCTGTTAGACATAATAGAGGCAGGTCATAAAGGCAAAACAGAATTCATGTGTTATATATACAGATTCACCCACAGCACTGTCACCGAAATTGGGAATAAACCTTGTAACACCAATGTAGTGTTACTACAAGCCAAACAGCACTGCTTTAAATTTTTACCAGATTTTTGTCCTTCCAAAGCCAATACCATAGAATCGTGTGGGAGCATCCCACATTGCTTCTGCCATTCCAGATTATTTCGCAGTGTGAAAAACAAATCCACATATGATACTTCATCCCATTTACCTTCCCTTCTACAGAATAATATTAATTGCAAAATAGTATTATATTTCAATGTACCATTCTTTCGCCATTTTCCCCCACTGTCTAGAGTATACATTGGCCACCAATGATTACAGTATTCAACTAACTGTTTCCGCATCAACAGATCCCCCACCAGATCTTTCCAATGTTTCCAAACACATCCCAGTGGTGACGAGTGCAGAATTCCCCCATACATTGATGCTGCATTACCCATTATAAATTACTAAAGTCGGGGACTCCAACCCCTTTCGCGGTTTGCACCGCTGCTTATAACAGGGACCCCAATATAGCTCAGAGAGTTGTGATCAACGGGGCAGAGTCTGGTTGGAGGCGCGTAACTAGCAGAGTTCCCCAGGGGTCTGTGCTGGGTCCAGTCCTGTTCAGTATATTCATCAGTGACCTGGACTAAGGGATAGAGTGTAACCTCAGCAAGTTCGCTGATGATACCAAGCTGGGAGGAGTGGCTGATACACCAGGAGGCTGCGCTGCCATCCAACAAGAGCTGGGCTGAGGGGAACCTGATGAAATTCAACAAGAGCAAGTGCAAGGTCCTGCACCTGGGGAGGAACAACCCCATGCACCAGTAGGGGTTGGGGGCTGAATTACTGGAAAGCGGCTCTGTTGAGAAGGCCCTGGGAGTGCTGGTGGACAGCAAGCTGACTCTGAGCCAGCAATGTGCCCCTGTGCCCGAGAAGGCCAATGGTATCCTGGGTTGCAGAAAAAGGAGTGTGGCCAGCAGGTCGAGGGAGGTTATCCTTCCCCCCCTACTCTGCCCTAGTGAGACCACATCTGGAGCACTGTGTCCAGTTCTGGGCTCCCCAGTTCAAGAAAGGCAGGGAACTGCTTGATCAAGTCCATCAGAGAGCTACCAAGATGATCAGGGGACTGGAGCATCTCCCTTACGAAGAAAGGCTGAGACACCTGGGTTTGTTCAGCCTGGACGAGAGAAGTCTGAGGGGGGATTTCATCAATACTTATAAAATACTTATAAATATCTGAAGGGCTGGTGTCAAGAGGATGGGGCCGGACTCTTTTCAGTGGTGCCCAATGACAGGACAATGGGCAATGGGCACAAATTGAAACACAGGAAGTTCCACTTAAATATGAGAAAAAACCCCTCTTTCCTGTGAGGGTGACAGAGCAGTGGAACAGGCTGCCCAGGGAGGTTGTGGAGTCTCCTTCCCTGGAGACATTCAAAACCCGCCTGGACGCGTTCCTGTGCCCCCTGCTCTAGGTGTGCCTGGTCAAGCAGGGGGGTTGGACAAGACGATCTCCAGAGGTCCCTTCCAACCCCTACCATTCTGTGATTCTGTGGTAGTGGGACTCTAACCCACAACCTTACCAGGGGACTCTAACCCCTATCCTTACCCGGGACTATAGCCCAACCCTGCCAGGCTTTCACCTCGTCTGATTGGCAGGCATTACCTTCAGGGACTCTAACCCCATTTGGGGACTCTAACCCCGTAGAGGTACCTCACAGCCCACTCTGTGTAGCTTTCGCTGCATCTTATGAGCAGGCCGGTGGGACTCGAACCCACATTCCAGGAGGGGACGCCAACCCCTCTGTTACCCCCCTTAAGAGAATGCCTTATTACCTATCCAGGGGACTTGCTTGGAATTCTTTGGTCCGGGGAACAGAGGTTCTCCCTGAGAACCCAACAGCATCGCACCGCTGTGTCGCTCACCACCTGACTGCAGGAGCGGAGCCGATGGAGTCCCCGAAGCAACAGGTTGGTGCACGCTGGAATCCACTCAGTTCCCTTCTCCCCATCAGGTACGGCAAGACGAACCGGGGAAGGCTGTCAACCCTCAGTGCCGGCTGGAGGTCTGTGATCCCACAGATCCATTGAGATTCATGAGCAAAGTCCCTTCTGGGTCACCAAAACTGTCACCGAAATCGGGAATAAACCTCGTAACACCAATGTAGTCTTAAAAGGCAGGCATTCTTTTTACGTCCAGGAACACGGGAGGGTAGTCCCTTCCATACATGTTCGTCAAGCAGTCTAAGAAACAATCTTTTATACATGCATGGTTACACAGTCATGGTTACTCAAACTAACACAACTAATTTCCATAATTGGTTAATCGATGCCTGGATATACGTCTTGATTCTCCTCGGCATTTCTGCCAAGATGGATTGGGGCTATACAAGGTTCCCTAGCAGCAAGTGCTTTGTAAACAATACTTGAATGGTTACTTATTCCCATCACCACGGCTACCTAAGGGGTAAGGGTTTGGCTAGGGTTGTTATGGCAACAGCACCACAGATAGCATTTTCAAGGTTTGCTTCTGCTATCTCCTCTTCTCTGTATTGATTGTTTTTAACTAAGGCGTTTGAACAGTGCTGTAAAGTTTTTGTCATGCTTTCAGTTGTACATGCATGTTTTAATCTGCAAAAATACAGGCTTCAGATGCCCGATGCAGATACTCTTTTGTTCTAAGACCTTCTCTCTTGCACGTTGCTTTCTGCTGTCTTGGCTTTCTTTGGGTTTTTTGTGTCTCGGTGGAGACTTGAAACTTGAGGGGGGGACAAATGCACCTAGCATTATGCAACATTCCTCTCCTCTAGCTGCAGTTGCTGCCATCCCACACAGCAAATCCTGCACAGAATCACACAGGTCTTGTGTGTGAGGGCAGAAAGAAAGGCTGACATACTTGTCAGGGAAGATGCTACCTCTGTGTGCTGAACATAGTTTTGGAGAAGGAAACTATCAGTTTCAGGGGGATTACTGTATGGGTAGGACCTTACAGTATGTTGCCAAAATTAATCTAATGAGCATAGAAGACTTTTTGAAAGGCTACGTTTTCCGTACGCATAGCTGTTTACACAGTGACTTTGCAATAGAGATTTGGCAGAAAGGTTAGTATGTTTTAAGCACCAGAGAGTTCCTGTTTTGTAGTATATATTCAACTGTGCTGGCAATAATTGAAAATGTTATTTTTAATTTTTTGTGCCTCTCAGCTGCCACATCCTTAATCTTTGTATGGTCACAGAACAAATGATCAGTGTGGTGAGTTCAGTTTGTTGCAGAAAGAATTCTTTCGTGCCTACGAAAGCAAGTCTATAGTACATGCCTGAAAGCCAGAAAGCAGTGTTTTAACTATCAACACTCTTAGTACCTCGATTTCACCAGTATTGCATGGTAATAATGTTACTTTACTTCATAGTAGCATTCTGAGATTAATTAGTTCACTGTGCTTTTTCGATATTAAATCAGAACTGTCAAAGCTTGCCATCATTATGATATCTGAAGTTCAGGCAGCAAGAGTAGTTGCAGTTTTGGCACCAGATGATCTCTGCTCCCACAGCTGAACTCTGTATATTTGCCTGCCGTGACTAGTGTGAAAATTATAAGGTAGTCTGTTTATCTGTCTAGCAAACGTCATTGTGTTTTCTTTTTTTTTTTTTTTTTTTTTTTTGCCTTGTTCAACATTTACATTACTTTTCTTCGAACTACATATGCAGTTGGTACTTTAAGTCTTTGTGGATATATACCTTAAGACTTGACATTTCAGTGCTTGTCTTTTCCATGATTTGCAAGAAGAGAATTTCACAGTTCATGCTTGTGGCCACGCTAGTTATTTCCATGGGGGCTTTGACATCCCTTGATATATCTATCTGAAAGGTTTTCATTAGGACTAGATGAGGAAAACAGCTTCATAACCAAGATGGTCTCTCATGTGTACAGCTATCCAGCTCTGAAAATTTAAGTCAGAAGATGCAAATTCAAGGTGGAAATGGGTGAAACATTTGGGAAAGTGCAGGTGCAGAGTCTGTGCAGTTCCAGAATTCAGTTCCTTGTTGTATGTAATCTAACCTAGCTGAAGACTGCTGCCCAAAGGCAACTTTTTCATTGCCCCCAGGGCTATATTAATATCCCCTCACTTCCACCAGTGAGTTGATTTGTTAGAAACTGATTATTATGGCTGTGCAATCATTAGAGGAAGCACAAGGGAGAGATGAAATGGGTTGCTGGGTATTGAGAGCAATGAAAACAATGAGAGGAGGGGAGAGAAAGGGGTGTCTTTTTGGTGGCAGCCCACTGTTTAAGTTGAATTAACCACAATATGAAGCTGCTCTCTCAGGGATCTAATATCTATTTAACTGTGAGATCTTTCAGTACCACTGTAACTCACCGTCCTTATTTCCACATATCTCCCCTGTCAGTCGGAACATTTCACTCCCCCTTGGTTCAAGCTTGTTTTGCTTCATCCCTTGTATTAATACATTTGTCATCCCAGACACAGCTGTATGCCATACGCATTCTGATAGACAAAGCTGTAAGCATCTTGCCTTGTTCCCCCGTGGCCTGGTTTAGACTTCATTATAATAGAATCATTAAGATTAGAAAAGACCTCTAAGATCATCAAGTCCAACCATCAACCCAACACCACCAGGCCTCCTAAACCATGTCCTGAAGTGCCACGTCTACACGTCTTTTAAACACCTCCAGGGATGGTGACTCCATCATCTCTCCGGGCAGCCTGTTCCAATGCCTGACCACTCTTGCAGTAAAGAAATTTTTGCTAATATCCAATCTAAACCTCCCCTGATGAAGCTTGAGGCCATTTCTTCTTGTCCTATCACTAGTAACTTGGGAGAATAGACCAACACCCACCTTGCTACAACCTCCTTTCAGGTAGTTGTAGAGAGCAATAAGGTCTCCCCTCAGCCTCCTCTTCTCCAGACTAAACAACCCCAGTTCCCTCAGCCGCTCCTCATAAGACTTGGTCTCCAGGCCATTCACCAGCTTCGTTGCCCTTCTCTGGACACGCTCCAGCACCTCAATGGCCTTCTTGTAGTGAGGGGCCCAAAACTGAACACAGAATTTGAGGTGTGGCCTCACCGGTGCTGAGTACAGGGGCATGATCACTTCCCTGCTCCTGCTGGCCACACTGTTCCTGATACAAGCCAGGATGCTATTGGCCACCTTGGCCACCTGGGCACACTGCTGGCTCATGTTCAGCCGGCTGTCAACCAGAACCCCCAAGTCCTTTTCCGCTGGGCAGCTTTGTAGCCACTCTTCCCCAAGCCTGTAGCGTTGCATGGGGTTGTTGTGACCCAAGTGCAGGACCTGGTACTTAGCCTTGTTAAACCTCATACAATTGGCCTCGGCCCATCGATCCAGCCTGTCCAGGTCCCTCTGCAGAGCCTTCCTACCCCCGAGCAGATCAACACTCCTGCCCAATTTGGTGTCATAGAATCATAGAATGTCCTGAGTTGGAAGGGACCCACAAGGATCGTCGAGTCCAACTCCTGTCCCTGCACAGGACAACCCCAAAATTCACACCATGTGTCTGAGGGCGTTGTCCAAGTGCTTCCTGATTACCGTCAGGCTTGGCACCATGAATACCTCCCTGGGGAGCCTGTTCCAGTGCTCCACCACCCTCTGGGTGAAGAACCTTTTCCTAATATCCAACCTAAACCTCCCCTGGCACATCTTCCTGCCATTCCCTCGGGTCCTATCATTGGTCACCAGAGAGAAGAGACCAGCACCTGCCCCTCCTCCTCCCCTTCTGAGGAAGCTGTAGACTGCAATGAGGTCTCCCCTCGGTCTCCTCTTCTCCATCCTGAATAAATCAAGTGACTTTAGCTGCTCCTCATACGGTTTCTCCTCTAAACCCTTCACCAACTTCATGGCCCTTCTCTGGACACTCTCTAGGAGCTTTATATCCTTAATGTACTGTGGCGCCCAAAACTGCACACAGTACTCGAGGTGAGGCCGCACCAGCGCAGAGTAGAGCGGGACAGTCACCTCCCCCGACCGGCTAGCAATACAGTGCTCGATGCACCCCAGGGCACGGTTGGCCCTCTTGGCTGCCAGGGCACACACTGTTGGCTCATGTTCAACTTGCTGTTGACCAGAACCCCCAGGTCCCTCTCTGCAGAGCTGCTCTCCAGCCTCTCGTTCCCCAGCCTGTATGTACAGCCAGGGTTGCTGTGCCCCAGGTGTAAAATCCGGCACTTGCCCTTGTTAAACTTCATACGGTTGGTGACTGCCCAGCTCTCTAATTTGTCTAGATCTCTCTGCAGGGCTTCTCTGCCCTCGAGAGTGTCAACAGCTCCTCCCAATTTTGTGTCATCAGCAAACTTAATTAGTATTCTTTCAAGTCCTGCATCCAAGTCATTTATGAAGAGTACCCCGCTAGCGACTGGCCGCCAGCCCGATGTAAACCCATTTACTATGACCCTTTGAGCCCGACCCATCAGCCAATTGCTCACCCATTGCATTATGTGTTTATCCAGCTGTATGCTGGACATTTTGTCCAGGAGGATACTGTGAGAGACAGTATCGAAAGCTTTACTGAAATCCAAAAAGATCACATCGACTGGCTTCCCTTGGTCAACTAGATGAATGACCTTGTCATAGAAGGAAATCAAGTTTGTTAGGTAGTACTTTCCCTTTGTGAACCCGTGCTGGCTAGAACCAATGACTGCATTGTCTTTCAGGTGTTTTTCAATAACTCCCAGAATAATCTTCTCCATAATTTTGCCAGGCACAGAAGTGAGACTGACAGGCCTGTAGTTACCGGGGTCATCCCTGTTGTCCTTCTTGAAGACTGGGACAACGTTTGCCAGCTTCCAGTCAACTGGGACCTCTCCAGGTTCCGAGACCATTGAAAAAATCATTGAGAGAGGTCTCGCTATGACATCAGCCGGCTCTTTAAGTACCCTCGGATGAATCCCATCAGGCCCCATTGACTTATAGGGATCCAGCAAGTCCTGCACAAGTTCGGGGTTCATTAGGAGTTTATCATTCCCACAGTCATGGTTCTCTAGCCCAGGGCTCTGGGGGTCCCTGAGCCCACCATTGGTGTTGAAGACTGAGGCGAAGAAAGCACTAAACATCTCTGCCTTATCTATGTCCCTGTTTGTGAGGTGACCATGCTCATCAAGTAACGGGTCAATGTTATTTCTGGCCTGCCTTTTGCCATTAATGTATTTAAAAAAACCCTTCTTATTTCCCCTCACAGTACTGGCCAGCTTCAACTCTGAGCTTTGGCCACACGAATTTCCTCCCTACAGTGGAAAATATCATCCCTGTAGTCCTCCCATGTTGCCTGACCTTGCTTCCACTGGCCATATGCTTGCTTTTTTTCTCCTTATTTCTAGAAGAATATCCCATGTCAGCCAAGCCAGCCTTTTGCCTCGCCTGCTTGACTACCTACACTTTGGGATTGCCTGCTCCTGTGCTTTTAGGAGGTTGTACTTAAAAAGCGACCAGCGCTGATGGACCCCAGCACCTTCAAAAGCTTTGTCCCAGGGGACCTTACTAAGCAGTTCCCTGAGCAACCTGAAGTCTACTCTCCTCGTATCCAGGGCTGAGGTCTTGCTGGCAGTTTTCCTCCCGTCACCATAGATTTTAAACTTGACTGCTTCATGGTCACTGTGGCCAAGGCGGCCCCCGATCTCTACTTCACTGACAAGGCCCTCTCTGTTAATAAGCAACAAGTCAAGGAAGGCACCTTTCCTGGTCAGTTCCCTTAGTAACTGTACCAAGAAGACGTCATCCAGATGGTTTAGGAACTCTCTGGACCCGTTTGTCATCTGCAAACTTACTGAGGGCGCACTGAATCCCCTCATCCAGGTCATTGATAAAGATATTAAACAAGACCGGCCCCAACACTGAGCGCTCGGGGACACCACTTGTGACCGGCAGCCAATATGTTTTAGCTCTGTTCACCACAACTCTCTGGGCTCGGCCATCCAGCCAGTTTTTTACCCAACAAAAAGTACACCTGTCTAAACCATGAGCCTCCAGCTTCTCTAGGAGGATGCTGTGGGAGACAGTGTCAAAGATCCCTCTGCAGAGCCTTCCTACCCTCAAGCAGATCAACACTCCCGCCCAACTATGTGTTATCTGCAAACTTACTGAGGATGCACTCGATCCCCTCATCCAGATCATTGATAAAGATATTAAACAAGACTGGCCCCAACACTGAGCCCTGGGGGACACCATTTGCGACCGGTCGCCAACTGGATTTAGCTCCATTCACCACAACTCTTTGGCCTCAGCCATCCAGCCAGTTTTTTATCCAGTGAAGAGTACAGCTGTCTAAGCCATCTAAGCTGGGACCCCATGAGAAGCCTGCACTGGAGCAGGCTTCTGGCAGGACCTGTGAACCCATAGGTGACCCACGCTGGAGCAGTCTGTTCCTGAAGGACTGCTCCCTGTGGAAAGGACCCACACTGGAGCAGTTTATGAAGAACTGTAGCCCATGGGAAGGACCCACATTGGAGAAGTTCATGGAGGACTATCTCCCATGGGAGGGGCCCCACCATGGAGCAGGGGAAGAGTGTGAGGAGGAAGGAGCAGCAGAAGCAACGTGTGATGAACTGTCCACAAACCCCATTCCCCATCCCCCTGCACCACTCAGGGGGAAGAGGTAGAGAAAATCATGAGTGAAGTTGAGCCTGGGAAGAGCTCAACTTTCTGGGGGGGGAAGGTGTTTTTAAGATTTGTTTTTATTTCTCATTATCCTACTCTGATTTAATCAGTTATTAATTAATTTTTTTTTCTCCAAGTTGATTTCTTTTTCCCTGTGATGGTAATTGGTGAGTGATCGCCCTGGCCTTATCTTGACTCCCAAGCTTTTTGTTATATTTTCTCTCCCCTGTCCAGTTGAGGAGGGGGAGTGATAGAGTGGCTTTGGTGGGTACCTGGCATCCAGCCAAGGACAACCCACCACACTAAGCTAAGGCTGGGGCTCTACACACTAATATTATTTCAAGCAATGCGAAGTTTACATTACAAACTCATAAGCAGTGAAACAAGACAACTCTCACTAGTTTAGCATATGGTGCTTTACTGTTTCTTAAATAACACAAATTTTAGAAGTCCATTTCTAGTATGAAGCTTGTTCTGAGCTTGAGGGTTGAGAAATATATGTACTGTAGGATGCCTTCTGCAGAGGGTCTAAGAAGAATAAAAGACAGTCATTGAGGCTTTGTTTGCACCCAAGAGTTTAACTATGTTCACGTAGCTAAAGCAATATAACTGAACAAGCAAGGATGATGGTTGGCTGGTTAGAATGTGTTTATGGAATTGGAAATAAATTGTAGTGCTATAATCTGTATTTATAGCAATGTAACTGCAATAGGGTTGTAAAGAGGAACTGCACTGCCAGAAGGAAAAATCACATCCCTCACTGGAATAGTCATGTTGTACTTCTATGTGGACAACAGGCCTAAATTAATTCCAGTTGCATTTCTGAGTACTTACATGAGAAAGCTGCTTCAGTAAAGGCTTGCTTTGGCTCTGAGAGGGTTTAACGCCGAGAGGTGTTGAACATTTGCATCTTCACTGAGGTCTATGCTTTTCAGAGGTGCTCTAAGCCATCACAGTCCAGTCTTTCTGTCTTGGCTCTAAATCTCATTGAAGTCTGTGGGAAAATGCTCGGGTGGCTGCAGGACTGGAATCTCTTGAGACCTTTTCTAGCCTGGTATATCTTGGTTTCTGACAAATCAGGTGCACAGTCATTAGGAACCAGTTTAGAATCATAGAATTCTTAAGGTTGGAAAAGACCTCTAAGATCATCAAGTCCAACTGTCAACCCAACACTACCATGCATCCTAAAACATGTCCTGAAGTGCCACGTCTACACGTCTTTTAAACACCTCCAGGGATGGTGACTCCATCATCTCTCCGGGCAGCCTGTTCCAATGCCTGACCACTCTTTCAGTAAAGAAATTTTTGCTAATATCCATTCTAAACCTCCCCTGACGAAGCTTGAGGCCATTTCCTCGTCCCATCAATAGTAACTTGGGAGAATAGACCAACACCCACCTCACTACAACCTCCTTTCAGGCAGTTGCAGAGTGATAAGGTCTCCCCTCACCCTCCTCTTCTCCAGGCCAAACAACCCCACTTCCCTCAGCCGCTCCTCATAAGACTTGGACTCCAGGCCTTTCACCAGCTTTGTTGCCCTTCTCTAGACACGCTCCAGCACCTCAATGTCCTTCTTGTAGTGAGGGGCCCAAAACTGAACACAGAATTTGAGGTGTGGCCTCACCGGTGCTGAGTACAGGGGCATGATCACTTCCCTGCTCCTGCTGGCCACGCTATTCCTGATACAAGCCGGGATGCTATTGGCCACCTTGGCCACCTGGGCACACTGCTGGCTCATGTTCAGCCAGCTGTCAACCAGCACCCTGTCGTGTTTTAGCCCCAGTCAGCAACCAAGCACCACACATCCGCTCTCTCACTTCCCCCTTGTGGGACGGGGGAGAGAATCGGAAGAGTAAAAGGGAGGCAACTCATGGGTTGAGATAAAGACAGTTTAATAGGTAAAGCAAAAGCTGCCCACAGAAGTAAAGCAAAACAAGGAATTCATTCACTACTTCCCATGGGCAGGCAGGTGTTCAGCCATCTCCAGGAAAGCAGGGCTCCATCATGCGTAACGGTTATTTGGGAAGACAAATGCCATAACTCCGGACATCCCCTGCTTCCTTCTTCTTCCCCCAGCTTTATATACTGAGCATGATGTCATATGGCATGGAATATCCCTTTGGTCAGTTGGGGTCAGCTGTCCTGGCTGTGTCCCCTCCCAGCTTCTTGTGCACCCGGCAGAGCACAGGGAGCTGAAAAAGTCCTTGACAAGTGTAAGTGCTACTTAGCAACAACTAAAACATCTCCACATTATCACCACTGTTTCCAGCAAAAATCCAAAACATAGTCTCATACTAACTACTACAAAGAAATTTAACTCTGTCCCAGCTGTAACCAGGACACACCCCCAGGTCCTTTTCTGCCAGGTAGCTTTCCAGAAACTCTTCCCCAAGCCTGTAGTGTTGCATGGGGTTGTTGTGACCCAAGTGCAGGACCTGGCACTTAGCATTGTTAAACCTCATACAACTGGCCTGGGCCCATCAATCCAGCCTGTCCAGATCCCTCTGCAGAGCCTTCCTACCCTCAAGCAGATCAACACTCCCACCCAACTATGCGTTATCTGCAAACTTACTGAGGATGCACTCGATCCCCTCATCCAGATCATTGATAAAGATATTAAACAAGACTGGCCCCAACACTGAGCCCTGGGGGACACCATTTGCGATCGGTCGCCAACTGGATTTAGCTCCATTCACCACAACTCTTTGGCCTCAGCCATCCAGCCAGTTTTTTACCCAGTGAAGAGTACAGCTGTCTAAGCCATGAGCCTCCAGCTTCTCTAGGAGGATGCTGTGGGAGACAGTGTCAAAGGCTTTGCTAAAGTCCAGGTAGACAACATCCACAGCCTTTCCCTCATCCACTAGGTGAGTCACCTGGTCATAGAAGGAGATCAGGTTGGTCAGGCAGGACCTGCCTTTCATGAAGCCATGCTGGCTGGGCCTGATCCCCTGGTTGTCCTGCACATGCCTGGCAAGCTCACTCAAGATGTATCGCTCCATAATCTTCCCTGGTACTGAGGTCAGGCTGACTGGCTTGTAGTTCTCTGGAACCTCCTTCCGGCCCTTCTTGTAGCTGGGCGTCACATTGGCAAGCTTCCAGTTGCCTGGGACCTCCCCTGTTAACCAGGACTACTGGTAAATGATGGAGAGTGGCTTGGCAAGCTCCCCCGCCAGCTCCGTCAGTACCCTTGGGTGAATCCCATCTGGCCCCATAGACTTGTGAGTGTCCAGGTGGCTTGGCAGGTCATAAACTGCTTCCTCCTGGGTTATGGGGGGTTTTGTTCTGCAATCTGTCCCTGCCTTCCAGCTCAGGGGGCTGAATACCCTGGGGGTAACTGGTCTGACTGTTAAAGACTGAGGCAAAGAAGGTATTAGGTACCTCAGCCTTCTCCTCATCCTTGGTGGCAATGTTCCCCTCCGCATCCAATAGAAGATGGAGATTCTCCTTGGCTCTCATTTTGTTGTTAATGTACTTGTAAAAACATTTTTTGTTATCCTTTACAACAGTGGCCAGATTGAGTTCTAGCTGGGCGTTTGCCTTTCTAATTTTCTCTCTGCATGACCTAATGAGATCCCTGTACACTTCCTGAGTTGCCTGCCTCTTCTTCCAAAAGTGGTAGACTCTCCTTTTTTCCCCTCAGTGCCAGCAATAGCTCCCTGTCCAGCCAGGCCAGTCGTCTTCCCCTCCAGTTCGTCTTGCGGCACATGGGGACAGCCTGCTCCTGCATGTTTAAGACTTCCTTCTTGAAGAAAGCCCAGCCTTCCTGGACTCCTTTGCCCTTCGGGACTGCCTCCCAAGGGATTCTCCCAACCAGTGCCCTGAACAAGCCAAAGCCTGCCCTCCTGAAGTCCACGGTAGTGATTCTGTTGACCCCTCTTCTTACTTTGCAAGAATTGAGAACTCTATCACATCATCACCGCTAAGCCCAAGAGAGCCTCTGACCACCACATCTCCCACCAGCCCTTCTCTGTTTGCGAACAGCAGGTCAAGGGAGGCACCTCCCCTGGGAGGCTCACTTACCAGCTGTGTCAGGAAGCTATCGTCCACACACTCCAGGAACCTCCTAGACTGTTTCCTCTCTGCTGTATTGTAGTTCCAGCAGACATCTGGTAAATTGGAGTCCCCCACGAGAACAAGGGCAACCAATTGTGAGACTTCTGCCAGCTGTATGTGGAACACCTCATCTACCTCTTCGTCCTGGTTGGGTGGTCTATAACAGACTCCTAGCAGGATATCTGCACTGTTGGCCTTCCCCCTCATCCTTACCCATAAGCACTCGAACTTATCATCAAAATCCCTTAGCTCTATGCAAATGAAGCACTCCCTAACATATAGAGCCGCCCCACCGCCTCTCCTTCCTTGCCTAGCCCTTCTGAAGAGCTTATAGCCATCCATTGCAGCACTCCAGTCATGAGAGTCATCCCACCATGTCTCTGGGATGGCGACTAAGTCAAAGCTATCCCACTGCACAATGGCTTCCAGCGCCTCCTGTTTGTTGCCCATGCTGTGTGCATTAGCGTAGATGCACTTGAGCTGGGCTGTCGATTTCACCCCCAACCTCAGCATGCCTCCTCTAGTCTCCTCTCTAGTTGGCCTGGCTATATCCCCTTCCCCCTTCGAACCTAGGTTAAAGCCCTCTCGATGAGCCCCACCAACTCACGTGCAAGAGTCCTTTTCCCCCTTTGAGATAGGTGAACTCCATCTGCCACCAGCAGGCCCCGATACCTGATACCGACTTCAAAAAGAACATATGGTCCCTTCTAATTGGAGCAACATAGCTAAGTGAAATATTTGGAATACTTTGCAAATAGATAGTCTTAGAATTTGCTATATGTGATTAGATAGAAGGGAGTCTGGAGACACTGTACCCTTGAGTAGAATAAATAAGGGACATGCGCTAGAATAGGCTAGTTTAGTATCGGTAAGAATTGTGTAAGCAAGCCAAAAGCAAACTGAGCATGCCCAAAAACTGAGTTCAACCAGCGGACACGGTGAGGAAAACTATCCACGACCACCAGAGGACCCTGGAAGGCCACCAAGGAACATGAATGCGCATGCGTTAAGGACATTTGCATATATTAATGAGTTCTAAGAATAGTATGAATACGATAATAATTTCCTAGAAATCTAATGAATATGTATATTTTGATTGCATATAACCCCTGTAGTAGAGCAACTCGGCGCACACGCGAGGTGGAGCAATCCCCTGTGCGCCAGGCGCCGCAATAAAGGATGCCTGCTTTCTAAAACTACAAATTGAGTTTTAGAGGGTTCTTATATTGCCGACTTATGGCATCAGTTTTGGCAACCCAGATGGGACACCGCTTCTGAATCTCGACGGAACTGTGGTATCGCAGGACCTCCAGCTGGCACCGAGGGATTCTTGGGGAGAACCTCCAATCCCCGGACCGAAGAGCTCGAAGCAAGACCCCCGGTAAGTTTTAAGGCATTCGTTCAATTTGGTTTGGTTTCGTTGCCTGCCCATAAGGCACAGAGCAAGCTACGCAGGGTTGGGCTATAAAGGTACCTAACACCCGGGTTTGGAACGGGGTTTGAGTCTCCAAAGTTTAAGGAGTGGGTTAGAGTCCCACTGAAAGGGGTTCGAGTTTGATTAATTGTCTTGACTGGTCTCTGAATTTTGGTTTGGTTATCAGAACTATGGATTTGGTTTTGCATGTTCATATCAGATAGTTGTTTTGGATCATAATATTATATTATTATTATATAATAATACTATATAAATAATAATTTAATTTAATTAATTTTAATGAATTCTTTTCAACATTGGTGTTAAGAAGTTTATTCCCGATTTCGGAGTATAATAATACTATATTACAGTTAATGCTGTTTTGTAGAAGAGAAGGAAAATGGGATGAGATACCATATGTGGATTTGTTCTTCACGTTGTGGAATGGTTGGAAAAGTAGAAAAGAATGTGGATTGATTACTAAGGATGCAAATGTCTTGGCTTTAAAACAAATTCGGGACAAATGCCTAAACGATGTTGTTCTGCATGTAGTATTGGTAAAAGGTGTAAAAATACAAGGAGCCGGTGGAAGAGGAAGACGATGTAGGATTATTAGTGGCTCTGGGACAGGGAAATCTATGGGAAGGTAATGATCAGGGTGGAAACAGGGAAGTTGGAGAAGTGGATAATAGGGATGTGAACAGTGATGCTGAAAGTGAAGGGGAGAATTTCAGTGCAGTAGCAGGAAGAACTAGGAGAAGGGGGGGCAGTGCTACAAGCGCCCTTAAGGCAGGCTGTGGGTCTGACAGGAGAACCAATGTGGGTTAAAGTACCCTCCTCAGTAGCAGACTTAAGGGCTTGGAAAGAGATGGCTGGAATGCATAGGGAAGACCTGGAAAAGGTGGCAAAGGTATTAGAAACTATTGTGGAGAATCATGATCCAGAGCAGAAGGCTATACAGGTGGTGTTAAAAATATTGTTGACATATGAGGAGCGGAGGGCTGTTGTGGTTAAGGCTAGGGAAGAAGCAGAGAGGGTTCATGCTCAGGACGCACAGGCAGGAAGACTAGAGGATCATTTTCCCCACCACCAATCTGAATTGGGACCCTAACAATCAGGCACAGAGGTTATTATTAACTGAATATCAGAGGTTGTTATTGTTCAGTGTAAGGAACGCGGTTCCAAAACTGAAAAACTTGTCAAAATTATATCAGGTGGTACAAGGGAAAGATGAAACTGTCAGTTTTCTTTGAACAATTATGCGATGTGGCTAGGAAATGGACGGATTTGGATCCAGAGAGTGAGACTGATGCACTAATGTTTGTGACTTTGTTTGTGGGGCAGTCGAATCCTGATATTAGGAGAAAGCTGCAAAAGCTAGAAGAAGCAACAGGAAAAGGAGCAAGTCAAGAAGGGGAATCACAAGGCTCAATTGCTGGCTGCAGCAGTAGCGGAAGGCAGCCAAAATAGTAAAAGACGAAATGATGGGTATAGGCTAGATCGCCCTCCTATGGGAAGAAGTATGAGGACCCACCTCATTAGACCTGGGGAGAGTAAACCTTTGAATAAGGATCAGTGGGGGTTTTTGTTTGTTTGTTTGGTTGGTTTTTTTTGTAAAGAAGAGGGGCACTGGAAGCGTAAATGTCCCCTCCAGAAACTAAATCCCCCTTCAACTCCTTTACTTACAATAGGAAAGGATTAAAAAGGATTAAAGGAGACCAGAGGAGTCTCTCCCAGTGGAACCTCTGGTTAAAGTGAAGTTGGGAAATGAGGAAATAGAGTTTTTAGTCAACACTGGGGCTACATATTTGGTCTTAAACACTTTAGAAGGAAACTTAAGTGACAAAAGCATAAATGTTATTGGTGTGACAGGGACTTGTGAGACCTGGCCGCTTTTCAAGCCTCTGGAATTCAAACTCGGAAGATAAATGTCATGGTTTTAGTTGGGACAGAGTTATTTTTTCTTCACTGTAGCTGGCATAGTGCTGTGTTTTGGACTTTGTGTGAAAATAATGTTGATAACACACTGTTGTTTTAGTTGTTGCTAGGTAGTGCTTGTACTAGTCAAGGACTTTTCCAGCCTCTCATGCTCTGCCAGGTGCACGAGAAGCTGGGAGGGGAGGGGGCATAGCCAAGACAGCAGATCCAAACTGGCCAAAGGGATATTCCATATCATATGACATCATGCCCAGTATATTAACTGGGGGGAGCTGGCCGGGGGACGCAGCGATCACAGCTCGGGGACCGGCGTCGGTCGGCGGGTGGTGAATGGTTGCATCGCTTGTGGGGTTTTTTTCCTTTTTTTTTTTTTCTCCGGGCTTC
Source organism: Phalacrocorax aristotelis (assembly GCF_949628215.1). Lineage (NCBI taxonomy): Eukaryota > Metazoa > Chordata > Aves > Suliformes > Phalacrocoracidae > Phalacrocorax > Phalacrocorax aristotelis. The sequence goes on from NC_134310.1 coordinate 17,076,768, forward strand.
ATTTCTCTCTCTCGTTATTTTCCTTTTTATATTATTATTATCATCATCATCATTACTATTATCATGACCATTATTACTATTACTATTTTATTTTAATTATTAAACTGTTCTTATCTCAACCCACGAGTTTTCTTGCTTTTGCTCTTCCAATTCTCTCCCCCATCCCACAGGGGTGGGGGGAGTGAGCGAGCGGCTGCGTGGTGCTTAGTTGCTGACTGGGGCTAAACCACGACAGTCCTTTTCTGGTGCCCAATGTGGGGCACGAAGGGTTTGAGATAATAACAGTTGCTGGTCACAGCATAGACACTGTTCTCAATACTAGTTTATCCAATCTGCACCATGCTCTTGTATTTGCTGTGCCTGTTAAAGATTGGTGTTGGTTTTTGTGGTCTGCTGTTCTCTGCAGTGATTAGCCATGTTTTGCCTGGGAGAGTTGTTTTTAAAACGCTGGCCTTGAGTTTTCCTCGGTATTTGAAGTTTATATTGAAGCCGTTACTGTACTTCAGGTACCACCTCATGGAGACAATTGGCAGTTATAGCTCCTCCTCTGAGAGTTTTTTATGGAGGAAATACAGAATGGCACCTTAGCTACCGTCTTCTATAATGCCTCCTCCTTCATTACAACAACTTTTCAGTATCTTGAACATCCTTGGGTAGTTAAGGTATATCTGTTGGCATTTCTTTTGCAGATGATTGATTCGGTTTTGTCTAAGGTTAATGAGCAATTTAGGAATATCATCCAGAGATTTGCCCCAAGGCTCGATAGTCATGAGTGGCAGGGTATGTGGGATAGTATGGGCAAATGCCTAAGATGGTGGGCACCCCCAGCGTTATGGAAATTCACCCCCAAACAAGTGCAGAATCCTGAAAAACTAGTAGAGTGTTTGGAGAAAGTATGTTGTCACCCCGGCAACTCCAGAGAGACACAGATCATTGCAACATGCTGGGGCCTGGCCCATGCCTAGCGAGACCTTTCATCAATATTCAGTACCCTCAAGGGGAAGAGAAGGCCTCTGGACCTAAGAAGACAAAGAAAAAGAAAAAAACAGGCACTGAGGCTATTCCAACCCCGGTGACAGGTGCCATGGCCACTCCAGCCCCGGCAACAGGCCGTGCGACCAATCCAACCCCTGCGACAGGCACTGCAGCCGAACCAGAGGATCAAACTGTGCCAGTATCAGTCGCCCCTATACACAAGAAGAAATCTTGGAAGAGAAAGTCAACTCAATTAGAAAGAGATGATGGAAGAGCAGGGCCATCACGAGGAGAGGAGGAAGAAGAGGAAAAACTCGTACAAGAAATGGAAACTACCCGATCCCTATCCTTGAGTGAGTTGCAAGATATGCGAAAAGATTTTGGCCGTCGTTCAGGTGAGCACATTGTCACCTGGCTGCTCCGATGCTGGGATAATGGGGCCAGTAGCCTGGAACTAGAGGGAAAGGAAGCCAAATAACTGGGAAGGGGGCACTGACAAAGCGATTGGAAAAGGGGCACAAGCCCTCAGCCTCTGGAGGCGACTCCTGTCTGATGTGAAGGAAAGGTGTCCCTTCAAGGAAGATGTTATATATTGCCCAGAGAAATGGACCACCATGGAGAAAGGTATCCATTACCTGAGGGAATTAGCCATGCTTGAGGTGATTTATGGTGACCTGGGCAATGAACACTCATCCAAAGATCCAGATGAAGCCCGCTGCACACGACCCATGTGGCAGAAGTTTGTACGGAGCGCTCCATCCTTGTATGCAAATTCATTAGCAATAAGGTCCTGGAAAGATGATGAGGCACCAGTGGTGGTGGAGGTGATTGATAAACTCCGGGATTACAAAGCAAAGTTCTCTTCCTCCCTAGTCTCAGCTGTGGAGAAACTGTCCCGGGAGGTCCAGCAACTCAAAGAAGATATGTCCTACTCCCCACCAGTACGGACCGGTATCTCAGCCATTAGGATTAAGAATCCCTTTGCTCAAGAGAGAGGATACACACCATGGGGCACCCTATGGTTTTACCTGCGTGACCACGGAGAGGACATGAGGAAGTGGGATGGAAAACCTACCTCGACTCTAGAGGCACGGGTACGTGAGCTGCAAGGAAAAAAAAATCACAAAAGGGGATACTTCCAGGAAAGTTGCCGCTCCAGTTTCCCGTGAGCAGGCCCCCAGACAGAGGAGTAGAAGCGCTGAATTTACTTCTGATCTTAATAGAGGCACTTCTAGTTTGCATTTTCAGGAAGTGAGTTGCGAATGCTGCGATCGGGACTAGAGGGGCCCTGCCTCCAGCCAGGTGGAGGAAAGGGACAACCGGGTTTACTGGACTGTGTGGAGCCAATGGCCTGGCACGTCCGACCCACAGGAGTATAATGCTTTAGTGGACGCTGGTGCACAGTGCACCCTAATGCCATCAAACTATATAGGGGCAGAACCCATCAGTATTGCTGGAGTGACAGGGGGATCCCAAGGGCTAACTGCATTGGAGGCCGAAGTGAGCCTAACCGGGAATGAGTGGCAAAAGCACCCCATCGTGACTGGCCCAGAGGCTCCATGCATCCTTGGCATAGACTACCTCAGGAGAGGGTATTTCAAGGACCCAAAAGGGTATAAGTGGGCTTTTGGTATAGCTGCCTTGGAGATGGAGGGAATTAAGCAGCTGTCTACCTTGCCCGGTCTCTCAAGGGAACCTTCTGTTGTGGGGTTGCTGAAGGTCAAAGAACAACAGTTGCCGATCGCCACCACAACAGTGCACCGGCGGCAATATCGCACCAACCGAGACTCCCTGATTCCCATCCATGAGCTCATTCGTGAAATGCAGAGCCAAGGAGTGATCAGCAAGACCCGCTCACCCTTTACCAGTCCCATATGGGCAGTGCGGAAGTCTAATGGAGAGTGGAGACTAACAGTAGACTATTGTTGCCTGAATGAAGTCACTCCACCGTTGAGTGCTGCCGTGGCGGACATGCTAGAACTTCAATACGAACTGGAGTCAAAGGCAGCCAAGTGGTATGCCACAATTGATACTGATAATGCATTCTCCTCAATCCCTCTGGCAGCAGAGTGCTGGCCACAGTTTGCTTTCACTTGGAGGGGCATCCAGTACACCTGGAATCGACTGCCCCAGGGGTGGAAACACAGTCCTACCATTTCTCATGAACTGATTCAGACGGCACTGGAACAGGGTGGAGCTCCGGAACACCTTCAATACATTGATGACATCATCGTGTGGGGCAACACAGCAGAAGATATTTTTGAAAAAGGGAAGAAAATAGCCCAAATCCTTCTGAAGGCCGGTTTTGCCATAAAACAAAGTAAGGTGAAGGGACCCACACAGGAGATCCAGTTCTTAGGAATCAAGTGGCAAGATGGACATCATCAGATCCCAATGGATGTGATCAACAAAATAGCAGCCATGTCTCCACCAACTAGCAAAATGGAAACACAAGCTTTTTTAGGTGTTGTGGGTTTTTAGAGAATGCATATTCCAAATTACAGTCTGATTGTTATGCCCTCTCTATTAAGTGTCCCGGAAGAAGAATGATTTCAAATGGGGCCCTGAGCAATGACAGGGATTTGAAAAGATTAAACAGGAGATCGTTCATGCAGTAGCCCTTGGGCCAGTCCGGGCAGGACAAGATGTAAAAAATGTGCTCTATACCACAGCCGGGGAGAATGTCCCTACCTGGAGCCTCTGGCAGAAAGCGCCAGGGGAGACCCGAGGTCGACCCGTAGGGTTTTGGAGTCGGATACAAGGGGTCCGAAGCCTGCTATACTCCAACGGAAAAGGAGATATTGGCAGCATATGAAGGGGTTGGAGCTGCTTCAGAAGTGGTTGGTACTGAGGCACAGCTCCTCCTGGCACCCCGACTGCCGGTGCTGGGCTGGATGTTCAAAGGGAGGGTCCCCTCTACACACCATGCAACTGATGCTACATGGAGTAAATGGGTTGCACTGAACACCCAACGGGCTCGAGTAGGAAACCCCAGTCGCCCAGGAATCTTGGAAGTGATCATGGACTGGCCAGAAGGCAAAGACCTTGGATTATCACCAGAGGAGGAGGTGACACGTGCTGAAGAAGCCCCACTGTAAAATAAACTGCCAGAAAATGAGAAGCAATATGCCCTGTTCACTGATGGTTCCTGTCGTCTTGTGGGAAAGCATCGGAGATGGAAGGCTGCTGTATGGAGTCCTACACGACAAGTAGCAGAAACTGCTGAAGGAGAAGGTGAATCGAGCCAGTTTGCAGAGGTAAAGGCCATCCAGCTGGCCTTTGACATTGCTGAAAGGGAAAAGTGGCCAGTGCTCTATCTATACTGACTCCCGGATTGTGGCAAATGCCCTGTGGGGCTGGCTACAGCAGTGGAAGCAGAAAAACTGGCAGCGCAGAGGCAAACCCATCTGGGCTGTCACATTGTGGCAAGATGTTGCTGCCTGGGTAGAGAACCTGGTTGTGAAAGTACGTCACGTGGATGCTCACGTCCCCAAGAGTTGGGCCACTGAAGAACATCGGAACAACCAGCAGGTAGATCAGGCTGCCAAGACTGAAGTGGCTGAGGTGGATCTGGACTGGCAACATAAGGGTGAATTATTTCTAGCTCAGTGGGCCCATGACACCTCAGGCCATCAAGGGAGAGATGTAACATACAGGCGGGCTCGTGATCTAGGGGTTGGACCAGACCATGGACGCTATTGCACAGGCTATCCATGAATGTGAAACGTGCGCTGCAATCAATCAAGCGAAGCGGGTAAAGCTTCTGTAGTATGGGGGACGATGGCTGAAATATAAATATGGGGAGGCCTGGCAGACTGACTCTATCACACTCCCAGAAACCCGTCAAGGCAAGCGCCATGTGCTTACAATGGTGGAAGCAACCACCAGCTGGCTGGAAACCTATCCCGTGCCCCATGCCACTGCCCGGAACACTATCCTGGGTCTTGAAAAACAAGTCCTGTGGCGACATGCCACCCCAGAGAGAATTAAGTCAGACAAGGGGACTCATTTCTGAAACAACCTCATAGGTACCTGGGCCAAAGAGCACGGCATTAAGTGGGTGTATCAGATTCTCTGTCATGCACCAGCCTCCGGAAAAATTGAACGGTACAATGGACTGTTAAAGACTACACAGAGAGCGATGGAGTGGAGTGGGACACTTAAACACTGGGATACACATTTAGCAAAAGCCACCTGGTTAGTCAACACAAGGGGATCTGCCAATCGAGCTGGCCCTGCCCAATCAGAACCTTTACGTACTGTGGAAGGGGATAGAGTCCCTGTAGTGCATGTAGAAAATATGCTGGGGAAAACCATCTGGGTTATTCCTGCCTCGGGCAAAGGCAAACCCATTCGTGGGATTGCGTTTGCTCGAGGACCTGGGTGCACTTGGTGGCTGATGCGGGAGGATGGAGGAGTCCGATGTGTACCTGAAGGGGATTTGATTTTGGGTGAAAACAGCCAATGAACTGAACGGTATGACATTAATTGCTATATAATATTGTGTGTCATCACTCCTATGGTTGCTGTGTACCATATCACTGGTGTCATAGTAGTAGGAATCTCCCAAATTAGTGAAGAATGAACTTTGAATGAACCGAACAAAATGCAACATTGATAGTACAAGGACTAACAATCCAGCGGTGATGGAACGAGGACTGACTTCAGCATGCAACAATCCGACACGACACACACCATCTTCTGTGCCCTGAAAGACTGTTACGATAGATGGAGCCTAAAGTCATGGACTAAATTAAATGAATGAACATTTTTGTGGTCATTTGTGGATATTTTACAGACATTTTAAAGAGGTGGAATACGGGGTGGATACTGTCATGGTTTTAGCTGGGATAGAGTTAATTTTCTTCACTGCAGCTGGCATAGTGCTGTGCTTTGGACTTAGTATGAAAACAATGTTGATAACACATCGATGTTTTAGTTGTTGCTGGGTAGTGCTTGTACTAGTCAAGGACTCTTCTAGCTTCCCATGCTCTGCCAGGTGCACAAGAATCCGGGAGGGGAGGGGGCACAGCTAAGACGGTGGATCCAAACTGGCCAAAGGGATATTCCATATCATATGATGTCATGCCCAGTATATTAACTGGGGGGAGCTGGCCGGGGGATGCAGCAATCGCGGCTCGGGGACCGGCAGTGTCGGTCGGCGGGTGGTGAGCAGTTGCATCGCTTGTGGGGTTTTTTTCCTTTTTTTCCCAGGCTTCATTTCTCTTGTTATTTTTCTTTTTATTATATTATCATCATTATTATTATAATGACCATTATTACTATACTATTTTAATTATTAAACTGTTCTTATCTCAAGCCATGAGTTTTCTTGCTTTTGCTCTTCCGATTCTCTCCCCCAACCCCTGGTGGGTTGCGGGAGTGAGCGAGCGGCTGCATGGTTTTTAGTTGCTGACTGGGGCTAAACAATGACAGTTACTCACCAGTTTTTTTTGAACTTGCCAAATTCTTTGAAAGCTTTATTGGGCAGAGACCTGCTTGAAAAAATAGGAGCTGAAATCAGGTTCAAGGATGGGGAAGTTGAAATTTTAATCCCAGAAACTAAATTTGTTGAAGCCACAGCCTTCTTGTTACAGGATACAAATCCCAGAAGGACGAGGTACCTCGAGAAATAGAAGATGCAGTGATTCCCATCGTTTGGGCAGGAGAAGTTCCAGGAAGGTCCAAAAGAGCGGAACCAGTAAGAATTGATCTAAAACTAGGATCGGCACCGGTAAGAATTAAATAATATCCTTTAAAACTAGAAGCGAGAATTGGCCTAGTACCAATAATTCAGAAATTTTTAAAATGCACGTTACTGGTAGAATGTGAGTCAATAAAGCAGATAGTACAAGACACACATCCGGCGGTTGCAAATCCATATACGTTACTAACTACTCTCACTAGTGAACAAGGCTGGTTTACAGTTTTAGATTTAAAAGATGCCTTTTTCTGCATACCTCTTGACTCTGAAAGTCAGGAACTTTTTGCTTTTGAGTGGGAAAATCCTGAAACAGGGCAAAAGACACAATATACTTGGACTGTTCTACCACAAGGTTTCGAGAACAGCCTGACCATTTTTGGAGATCAACTAGCAAAAGAATTGGAAATCTGGAGGAAAGAAAACAGACAGGGAACTGTACTACAATATGTAGATGACATCTTAAATTGCAGCAGAAACTCAAGAACAATATTTTTCTCTGACAATAAGCCTTTTGAATTTCTTGGGAATTAGTGGATACCGTGTATCAAAAGAAAAGGCACAGATTGTCTGAGAAACGGTCATCTACCTGGGCTTTGAAATTCTGAAAGGGCAGAGGCGACTAGGAACAGAATGAAAAGCAGCTATTTGCCACCTCCCCGAGCCACGTACACCAAGAGAATCGTGAGCATTTCTAGGTATGGTAGGATGGTGACGCCTGTGGACTGTGAATTATGGATTGATGGTAAAACCTCTATACGAATTGCTACAGGACTCCCAAAGAGGGAGCCTTGAATGGACAAATGACAGCAGAGCCGTGTTCAGACGATTGAAACAGACTCTGATGAGAGCACCCGCCCTGGAACTGCCAGACCTGACTAAAAACTTTGAACTTTTCACTTATGAGTGGTGAGGAGTGGCATTAGGGGTCCTGGCACAGTTTCTAGGAGGACAACGAAGAGCAGTAGCGTTTTTCCAGCATTGGAACTGAGTGAAGGAAAAAGGTTAATATCTGGACAGATTCTAAGTATGCTTTTGGAGTTGTACGTGCCCATGGAGCCATCTGGAAAGAAAGAGGACTATTATAAGCACAAGGAACTGAAATCAAGCATGCAGCACAAATACAAGGATTACTAGAGAGCATCCAAAACCCAATGGCAGTTGCAATAATGCATTGCAAAGCCCACCAAACAGGAAAGACCCCACCGGAAATAGGTAATCAATTGGCAGATAAAGCTGCCAAAGAGGCTGCAGAAACAGGCATCATGGCATTGTTACCAGAAAAAGAAACAACTCTACCTAAGACACCACCTAAATATGATAATACAGATGACAAATTAATAAAGACCTTACGGGCACAGGAACAAATGGATGGGTGGGCTATTACACCCTCAGGGCAAGTAGTAATCCCACCCTTATTAATGAAAGAAATTGCTAGGCAAGAACATAATAAAGTACATTGGGGAACTGAAAATTTAGTAAAGCAGCTTTGGAAAATAGTTATAAGCCGGGCAATGACAGAAATTACAGAAAGATGTGAAATTTGTTGTAAAAATAACCCAAATACTAGTAATAGATTGATTTTTCGGAGTAACCAAAGGAGGAAGTTCCCGTGGGGATTATTGGCAAATCAATTTCACAGAGCTACCTAGAAAAGGAGGATATAGGTACATCTTGGGTTTAACTGACACTTTTACCGCATGGCCAGAGGCTTTTTCCTGTCACACCAATAAGGCTAGAGAAGCAACTAAAGTTTTGTTAAAAGAAATTATTTCAAGATTTGGTATCCCCCTAGGGATGCCATCAGATTGGGGACCACATTTTGTTGCTGAAGTTCTAAAACAACTGAGTAAAATTTTAGATACGAAATGGGATTTACACACACCATACAGGCCTCAGTCAAGTGGAAAGGTAGAAAGAATGAACTATGCTCTTAAATCCCAAAATGGAAAAATATGCCAAGAAACTTCAGTGACCTGGACACAAGCTTTGCCTGTGGCATTATTAAGAATTAGGATACAGCCTCAGGGTAAAAAGAGTTTAGGTCCCTATGAATTGCTCTATGGGAGACCATAACAGGCCTCTCATATACCAGGGACCATACATATTAAAAGGGGTTATAAAACAGCAAGTCAGCATAGTTAAACAAATACAGGAGGATGACACATCTTTAGGGTTTGAAGAAATTTGGCGCAAATTAACCTCGTGGTTGCCCGATTGGTCCTAGTTAAAGAAATTATTTTTGTTGATTGTTTTCATCATAGCTGTATGTATAATTTCCTGTGTAATGATACCGTGTTGTAACTGTTGCTCCAACCTTTGCTGGAAAAAACAGAAAACTAATATGATGAGTGTTGTAGCTTGCTGGCTACAAACCCTCAAAAGAAAAGGAGGGACTGACACCTGATACCGACTTCAAAAAGAACATATGGTCCCTTCTAATTGGAGCAACATAGCTAAGTGTGAAATATTTGGAATACTTTGCAAATAGATAGTCTTAGAATTTGCTATATGTGATTAGATAGAAGGGAGTCTGGAGACACTGTACCCTTGAGTAGAATAAATAAGGGACATGTGCTAGAATAAGCTAGTTTAGTATCAGTAAGAATTGTGTAAGCAAGCCAAAAGCAAACTGAGCATGCCCAAAAACTGAGTTCAACCAGCGGACACGGTGAGGAAAACTATCCACGACCACCAGAGGACCCTGGAAGGCCACCAAGGAACATGAATGCGCATGCGTTAAGGACATTTGCATATATTAATGAGTTCCAAGAATAGCATGAATATGATAATAATTTCCTAGAAATCTAATGAATATGTATATTTTGATTGCATATAACCCCTGTAGTAGAGCAACTCAGCACACACGTGAGGTGGAGCGATCCCCTGCGCGACGGGTGCCACAATAAAGGATGCCTGCTTTCTAAAACTACAAATTGAGTCTTAGAGGGTTCTTATATTTGCCGACTTACAGTATTACAGTATCAGAAGGAGATAAAAATAAGCCCTCCCCCCCCCCCCATTTCTCTAGGACAGTGCTTTGGTGATGTCCTGGTTTCAGCTGGGATAGAGTTAACTTTCTTCATAGTAGCTAGGTATGGGGCTATGTTTTGGATTTGTGCTGGAAACGGTGTTGATAATGTGGAGATGCTTTAGTTGTTGCTAAGCAGTGCTTACACTAGTCAAGGACTTTTTCAGCTTCCCATGCTCTGACAGGCACAAGAAGCTGGGAGGGGACACAGCCAAGACAACTGACCATCAAGCAAGCTGTGCAAGGTGACCCTTCCTTGAATGGCAGGAAGATGTGCCAGGGGAGGTTTAGGTTGGATATTAGGAAAAGGTTCTTCACCCAGGGGGTGGTGGAGCACTGGAACAGGCTCCCCAGGGAGGCAGTCACAGCACCAAGTCTGACGATAATCTGGAAGCACTTGGACAACACCCTCAGAGATAGGGTGTGAATTTGGGGTTGTCCTGTGCAGGGACAGGAGTTGGACTCTATGATCCTTGTGGGTCCCTTCCAACTCAGGACATTCTATGATATTCCATACCATATGACATCATGCTCAGTATATAAAGCTGGAGGAAGAAGAAGGAAGGGGGGGACATTTGGAGTGACGGCGTTTGTCTTCCCAAGTAACTGTTATGCTTGATGGAGCCCTGCTTTCCTGGAGATGGTTGAACACCTGCCTGCCGATGGGAAGGAGTGAATGAATTCCTGGGTTTCTTGGCCTTTGCACATGGCTTTTCCTTTACCTGTTAAACTGTCTTTATCTCAACCCACGAGTTTCCTCACTTTTACTCTTCTGATTCTCTCCCCCATCCCACTGGAGGGGGAGTGAGCAAGTGGCTGTGTGATGCTTAGTTGCTGGCTGGGGCTAAACCACAACAGGTAGTAAAGCCATTGATAGCTCTCCTGTTTTATAGGTGGGAAACAAATACTCAGGAATGACACTGAACTGTTTCAGCTCAAACAGATAGTCAGTGGTAGATAACAAGAGATCACAAGCACCAACTGGAAGACCATCCTTTCTCACATAAAGGTCTTCAATGCTGGCAAAACTGTTGTTATCCACAGGATACGAGTCTCACATTGATTGACTCCTGCCAAATACAGGTATTTTCTATCTCAGTAGAAGGTTTAGAGTTGGCTGAGCTTTCGCTACATTTTTCAAGTCATCAACTATATAATCAAAGTGTTCCATCTACTATCTGCCTAATTTAGCTAGGTATATCCAACCATGAATATGTTGTGCAATTAAATTCCAATACAGACAACACTGCTTTGTTCCTCTGCAAACTGCAAAACCCTGCCGCTTCCCTTTTTGAAATAACAAAGCAGAAAGGCTTACATGAAGGCAACTGCTATGCATTTCAAATAAAATAAAGATTTTGAGTTTTACTTTTGGAACACTCACTATACATTTTTTACCAAACTTCCACCAAGCATAGGCACAGCAATTGACCATTCAATTGCCACTGCTTCCCAAAGCAAGGGGATTTTACTGAACTCACATTTGCTAAACTGTCTACAAATAGAATTAGGTGAGTGGTAATCAGTTTGATTTTTAAAAAGCCTGAAAATTTTACAAACGTTATGGGAACAAGAGGTACTTCCACTGGGAAGTGGCAAAGCCAATACAGAGCTTGCAGATATAACACCACTATAGAAAACTGGTAAGCAAAATTGGAAGAAAAAAATCATAGAGCCAGATAAGTGACTTTAAGAGACAAACAAAACCTCTGTTATAGATTTTTTTTTAAAACATTCTTTGCAATATGGATCACATTGAAATATGAGAATATAAATACTGCTCTTGTATAATATACTTCACATCATTAATGAATTGTAGCTTTAATGAGAAAATACTATAATTCAAGTTCAATCTCTTAAGCAATTTCTTGTTCCTCATCTTCTGTGAATTCACCATGGCGTTTTAGCCTAATGAACACCGGTATAATGCATATTACATCTTTCTAACATCAAAACCACTTGCCTCCCAAAATAATAATTAGAAAGAAATTAAATTATGGAGAAATAGCTACATTTTGTTTGATTTGTTTTAAAAATAAAAAGCAGATCCTGCAGGACACTGTCTCCACTACTGAGTAAGTATGAAATGAGTAGAAATTGTGTTTTAGAGGCTTCTTCTATTTGCCAACTTACGGTATCAGCCTGGTGCCATATAAACCTCCCCATGATCAAAAAAAAACCCAAAATTCCACCGATGGCACCAGCCTCCGAGCCATGTGTTAATCAGATGAATTTTCCTGTTCCTGTTCCTTTCAGTATTCTTCTTCCCTGCCACTGACAGGATCGAGGAAAACACTAACTGCACTCCTGGTCCTTCGACCATTTGCCCCAGAGCCCTGAAGTCCCTTTTGATCGCTCTTGGGCTTCTCTCCACAACCTCATCACTGCCCACCTGCATAACCAAGAGCAGGTAGTAATCAGAGGGCTGTAGCAGACCAGGGAGTTTCCTAGTAACATCTCTGACCCGAGCCCCAGGGAGGCAGCAGACTTCCCTGTGGGATGGGTCTGGTTGGCATATTGGGCCCTCTGTCCCCCTCAGAAGGGAATCGCCTACAACAGTTACCCTCCTTTTCTTCTTAACAGAGGCGGTCATAATGCGTGGGGGTGACTGACTCACCCCAGACAAGTCCCTAGATTTGGTAACAGCTGTGAAAACCTGGGACATAAGGTCTGATTCCAGACTGCAAAATAAACTCCCATCTTCACCTCTGCACTTTGGCTTATTATATTAGGTAGGGCCTATTAGATCAGTAGTAAATGTTTATTAACTGCACCTTTGACAAATATATATGTTTAAAAGAAAGACACTTCTACATTAGTGGCTTGTAAATGAAGGCCATAGCTGCTTCTTCATGGCTGAATTACATTTATTGTGCTCAGCTGGAAAATATTTCAGCCATTTAAAAAGCAGCAGCTGTTAACCTGCTTTAAGGGAATGTTTGCATTTTCTTTTGAACCATCTGGTCACAATATCAGACAATGCTTGGTGTTCCTCAGTATTGTCTAACAGTCTTGGCTGTTCCAATGTGTCATGGTTTTGGCTGGGATAGAGTCAATTTTCTTCACTGTAGCTGGCATAATGCTGTGCTTTGGATTTAGTATGAGAATAATGTTGATAACACACTGATGTTTTAGTCGTTGCTAAGTAGTGCTTACATTAGTCATGGACTTTTCCAGCTTCCCATGCTCTGCCAGGGGCACAAGAATGTGGGAGGGGAGGGGGCACAGCCAAGACAACTGATCCAAACTGGCCTAAAGGGCTATTCCATATCATGTGATGTCATGCCCAGTATATTAACTGGGAGGAGTTGGTCTGGGGAAATAGCGGTTATGGTTTGGGGACTGGTGGTGTCTGTTGGCAGGTCATGAGCGGTTGCATCACTTGGGGTTTGTTTGGTTGTTTCCCCCCTCCCCAGGTTTTTTCTCTCTCATTATTTTCCTTTTCATTATATTATTATTGTTATTATTATTTCTATTACTATTTTATTTTAATTACTAAACTGTTCTTATCTCAACCCACAAGTTTTCTTGCTTTTGGACTTCCGATACTCCTCGCCGTCCCAGTAGGGTGGGGGGGAGTGAGCGAGCGGCTGTGTGGTGCTTAGGTGCTGACTGGGACTAAATCACGACAGTCCTTTTTGGTGCCCAACATGGGGCACAAAGGGTTTGAGATAATAACAGTTGCTGGTCACACCATCGACTCATCTGTTCTCAGAATTAGTTTATCCAATCTGCATCATGCACTTATATTTGCAATACATGATAAAGACTGGTGTTGGTTTTCGTAGTTTGCTGTGCTCTGCAGTGATTAGAGATGTTTTGCCTGGGAGATTTGTTATTACAACACTGGCCTTGAGCTTTACCAGTTATTTGGGTCTTGCATGGAAGCCGTTACTGTACTTCGGCTAACTCCTCATGGAGACAATTAGCAATTATACCTCCTCCTCTGAGAGGCTTTTTATGGAGCAAATACAGAATGGCAACTTAGCTACCATCTTCTATGATGCCTCCTCCTTCATTACAACAACTTTTCTGTATCTTGAACATCCTTGGGTAGTTAAGGTATACCTGTTAGTATTGCTTTGGCAGATGGTATCAGCTCTGTCTAAGATTAATAAAGCAGTTTAAGAATATCATACAGAGAACTGCCCCAAGGCTCGATAGTTATGGGTGGCAGGGTATGTGAGACAGTATAGACAAATGCCTAGGATGGTGGGCACCACCAGAGTTCTGGGACTTCACCCCCGGACAAGTGCAGAATCCTGAAAACTTAGTAGACTATTTGGAGGAAGTATGTTGTCACCCTGGCAATTCCAGAGAGATACAAATCACTGCAATGTGCTGGGGACTGGCCCATGCCAACTGAGCCCTGTTTAACACTATTCAGTACCCCCAAGGGGAAGAGAAGGCCTCTGGATCTAAAAAGACAAAGAGAAAGAAAGCGACAAGCGCTGTGATCACTCAAACCCCCATGACAGGCACTGCAGCTGAATCAGAGGACCAACCTGTGCCAGTATCAGTCGCCCCTATACACAAGAAGAAATCTTGGAAGAGAAAGTCAACTCGTTTAGAAAGAGATGATGAAGAAGCAGGGCCATCACGAGAAGAGGAAGAACTCGTACAAGAAAGGGAAACTACCCGATCCCTGTCCTTGAGTGAGTTGCAGGATACGCGAAAAGATTTTGGCCGTCGTTCAGGTGAGCACGTTGTCACCTGGCTGCTCCGATGCTGGGATAACGGGGCCAACAGTCTGGAATTAGAGGGGAAGGAAGCCAAGCAACTACATTTTTGTTTGACTTGTTTTAAAAATAAAAAGCGGATCCCGCAGGACACTTGATACGCTACTGAGTAAGCATGAAATGAGGCTAATTTCATTTGATGTACTTTATTTACTTTATTAGGTCAGGAGAGAAGCAGAAATGAAGTAGTGTACTGTAAATGTGCTTAATAAAGTAGGTAAACATAGGCATCAACAACTTAGACAATGTATTTCCAGTGAGCTATATTTGTTCTTATCAAAGTATTTGTGTAAGCAGAAGCTACAGTCTAAATCTAAAGCTAAAAAGGAAAAAAAAAGGGCACAGCTTGTTCAGGCAACTAGAGGTCTAGGAATGTAAACTATTTCATTTAGGAGTCTATTCTTCTTTTCTGGGTCATGTAATCCCCACATTAACCTCGGTGGATCTTACATTGTCAGAAAAACCAGAATTCTAAGTCAAATGTTGTTTACCTCTCCTTTTACAGCCTCTTCTTTTCAAATCCACAGGCATAAATGAACCTCCTCCTTTCCTTAAGAAAAACTGAAAACAACATACCAACCCCACTTTTATAGGAGAGGACATGGGAAGAGAGGGGCAAGGAGAATGGTATGCTTTAACCTAAAGAATGTGTGGGGCTGAAAAATGTGGAGAGCAATGTGAACTGGGAATGTTTAGCAATTACATTTCTAATCTGAACTGCCCCTAAAACAAGTGGGAGCTTCAACATCCATTTTCATAGGGGAAGAACTGCTTCCCTGCGGTTAAAAAGCTTCATACAGAATCAGGCAAGTAGATGTTTCAATAAGTGAGCATCCAGTATGAGAGGTGAAAGTGAACTGGCTCTTTGCTTTATGATCCATTAAGGGATCTAGCCATACAGGGGGAAAGAAAAAAAAAAAAAAAAAAAAGAGAAAAAAAGATAATTTGCAGAAATCAGCATGCCCTCAAATCATACTTAATTTAAATAAACAGACAAGAGGGTTCAAGGAGTTTAGCTCTGCCTAGGCACAAGTGAAAGCAATGCAAGATGGTTTATTAATAGACAGATAAAACCATCCAGAAATGGCCTGATGAGTCAGTACAACTCAGCAGCTGAGGGAGATCTCCACAGCTTTCACACATGATGAGTGCCTGTGACAACCAGGTCTACAGCTGAAGCCACCGGCAGCAGCATGCAGCTCTCTGGAGCTGGTGGTGGGAAGTGTTAAACGGCTGTAATGGAAACAGGGGCACTCTGCACTTCACTTGCGTTACTGGCAGGTTAGGTTATCATCTCCACACACTTCCAAAAATCAGTTATCATGGAAAGCTTTCCAGATGTTCTATCCGTGCGAACCTGAAATCTGAGAGTAAATACTAACATCTAATAAATGGTGTAATAATGATGTGGAAACTGTAATAAAAGATCTACACTTCTCTTGGGGAAAATTATTAACTCAAAAGTCACATTAGCTTGCCAGAAAACATGTTTGGGGTGATAAATACTGGTTTGTGGTTGTAGACTTGTAGCTTTACATTCAGCTGAGCCATCAGTGTCTTTGAACAACTGAGACTGATAAAAGCATGGCCCAGTGAAAACAAATGAGGATGAGTTCTGAGCTTTGCAACTGGCAACTAATAAACTCCTTTACATGGCTTTGAGCCTCATGCTTCCTGTTCCCTTTCTGCAAAATGCTTTGAAAACTACAGATGAAAAGCCTATGTTTATTATACATTATATTGAAGCCTTATACTCCAAAATAAAATACAAAGTAAAAGTAAATTAGCGGCCAAATTCTTAGATGGTAAACAGCAGCCTTCCCCCCCCAATCCCAGCTGATGATTTTCTCAAACCAAGAGGCCAGCTCATGAATCAGTTCTTACTTTACTTTTCACCTGTGACAGAAGACTTCTCAAAAACTGCTTGCAAAGCTGTGATATGTCAAAGCCTCCACCTGCAAAAGCAACTAACGTCTCTGGCTGCATCCAACAGAGCTGAGGCAGAGCCGGCGAGCGAGCCCTGTCCTGGCCGACCCACCATGCCACTGCAGGGCGGGCTGGGGCAGCGCTTGCAAAAGGGCCTGGGACAATCTGTCTCTGCCAAGGTTCTGCCCCAGTTTCTTCCAAACACAGAGACTCAGATAGCCCAGCAGCTTGGCACAGCCCTCACATCAGCTATGTCATTACAGCTGCCAAAGTGGGAACCACATCTGAGCTGTTTGTGAATTCTGGGCAGATCAAGTTGGTCACTTCTTGCTGTGACTTCCCAGCAGTTTCAAAGAAAAGAAGATCTGTATAAGGGGATGCAAGCAGGATCAGACCTTTTGACTGGTCAATTGACACAGTTTGTTTGAAGATCAACGTTTCTCTAATGTCTGTTGCAAAGTAAAAATATCTTTTCTTGATGACTCATTTTCCACACTAAAGAATGTCTGAGGGTGGAAGAACAGAGATGAAGTCATTCTATTTTTTTTGCCTCCTGTCACTATTGTAGCAGTTCTCAACTCCAGCACAAAATAGAAATGAAGCATTTGCAAGACGTTTCCAGCAAGTGAACTGAACAACACTATTTTGTTACCTCTTTTGTAATCATTTTGATCTAGATGCGTATTATATTCAAATCATTTCAGCACTCTTATGCTCACCCTCAGAATCTGACCTTCCAAACACAGAGACAGAAGCAGGGTTTTTAGTGTATCCATGAAATGGATGGCGCGTTACTTGCAAAAACTTCTTTGCTGTTAGTGTTGTGAGTCCAGTCATGCTTTAGTTAAGTTAGGAATGAATGAATTTAATGAGAAGATTTTTAATCCCACAGGATTAGACTCTAAACAATAGCCTCTTGGAGTAAGGAGTGCCTCAGAAAACCTCTGCAACATTGCTGGACTCTGAAACTCTACAGAGCTTGGCAAGGGCTTTCTGCCTCTTGTCCCAGCACTCCCCTACTACACTACACTTCAAGTGGGGATGGTAACATAATCTTTTTTTTGTTCTAGATGACAAAAGGTATGGGATATTAACACCTAGCTAGAATCAGGAGAAGTAGGTGATCCCGGCATCCTTATAGGGAAGGAACAATTTTCATACACTCAGAAGCTGGGCAGAAAACAGCCCACAGCTTCTGGAACCAGTGTGCCCAAAACAGAAACAGCAGGAAGTGTGGGAAGATTTATCATAAAAGGAGTTTTCCTCGCCTCCTCCTCCTTCCCTTGAGCAAGCTGACTCATGGTTTCTCAGCAGCATGGGCACAGAGTCTTTCCCAGCAATGGCGAAGCATGCATCCTAGAGCTACAGTAATGAAACTCCAGTGGGTTGAAAGGGGATGACGGAAAAAGTGGGGTTTTTTTTGAAAGGTAGGGGGATAGGAGGAGCTAGTTTCAAGGGGGATCAGAAAGCTCTCATCAGGTGGTAAGCAGCAGCGGGCACCTCTTGCCCTGCAGTATCACACACTGCCCCCATACACCTCCAGTATTCCTTTCCTCCAGCGGAGAGATGGGGACCCCAACCCACACCTCTTCTACAACCTGAAGACCCACTCTGCCTCCCATGCACTGAGCATCCATTCTGCCCTTACCCACATGTACCCCCCTGCCTGCTGAGGAGGGGAGAGGCTGAGACAGGCCGAGGGGGAGGCCAGTGCACTTTGTTCCTTGCCATCACAAAAGGAGCAAGTATTAAAAAGAAGAAACTTTTCTGCATGGAGAAGGAGGCAGAGGAACCCTCTCTGTGCAGGAGGTGATCAAAACACAGATTGCCCCAACAAGTCCTACAAAACATAAATCAAGGGTTGCCTTGTTCTTAGCTTAAGAGGGAAGGCATTTATGCTCATTTTCAGTGAAATGTCATGGTTCAGCCTCAGTCAGCAACTAAACACCACGCAGCCGCTTGCTCACTCCCCCCACCCCTCTGGGATGGGGGAGAGAATCGGAAGAGCAAAAGCAAAAAATAAAATAAAAAACTTGTGGGTTGAGATAAGAACAGTTTCATAATTAAAATAAGATAATAATGATAATGATGATCATTATAGTAAAAGCAATAATTATAATAAAAAGGAAAAGGGAAAAAGGGAAAAAAACAGAAACACAAACGATACAACTGCTCACCACCCGCCGACCGACGCTGCCGGTCCCTGAGCCGCAACTGCTGCTTCCCTCCCCCAGCCAGCCCCTCCCAGTTAACATACTGGGCATGACGTTACATGATATGGAATATCCCTTTGGCCAGTTTGAATCCGCTCTCTTAGCTGTGCCCCCTCCCCTCCCGGATTCTTGCGCACCTGGCAGAGCGTGGGAACCTAGAAGAGTCCTTGACTAGCACAAGCACTACCCAGCAACAACCAAAACATCGGTGTGTTATCAGCACTGTTTTCATACTAACTCCAACGAACAGCACTATGCCAGCTGCAGTGAAGAAAAAGAACTCTATCCCAGCTAAAACCATGACAGTATCCACCCCTTATTCCATATCATTTACATCATGCTCAGGTCCCATACTATCCAAAACAATTTCAAGAAGCCCTACCTGCCTTCTCATCCTTAAATGAAATCTGTATATTCTATTAATCATACCCCACTCTATGGACCACCGCTGTAAAATGTCCATGAAATGCCCATTGAGTTAATTTAGTACATTACTTTGGGTTCCATCTATTGTACGATTCTTTCAGAAAGGTGGTGTGTGTGGTGTTGGATTGTTGCATACTGAAGTCAGTCCTTGTTCCATCACCGCTGCACTGTCAGTCCTTGTTCTATCACTGCTGCACTTTGCTTGGTTCAATTGAAAGTTCATTTTTTAAATTAATTTCGGAGATTCCCACCATGATGCCATTGATATGGCATATAGCAACCATAGTAGTGATGACATACAATATTATAAAGGAATTAATGTCATACCATTCAGTTCATAGGCCGTTTTCACCCAAGATCAAATCCCCTTCAGGTACACATCGGACTCCTCCATCGTCCCGCATTAGCCGCCAAGTACACCCAATTCCTTGAGCAAAAGCAGTCCCACGAATGGGTTTGCTTTTGCCTGAGGCAGGAAGAACCCAGACGGTTTTCCCCAGCATATTTTTTATGTGCACTACAGGGACTTTATCCCCTTCCACAGTACGTAAAGGTTCTGATTGGGCAGGGCCAGCTCGATTGGCAGAGCCCCTTGTGCTGACTAACCAGGTGGCTTTTGCTAAATGTGTATCCCAGTGTTTAAATGTTCCACCCCCACCATTGCTCTCACTGTAGTCTTTAAGAGTCCACTGTATCTTTTGATTTTCCCAGAGGATGGCGCATGACAGGAAATCTGATACACCCACTTAACGCCGTGCTCTTTGGCCCAGGTGTCTATGAGGTTGTTTCAGAAATGAGTCCCCTTGTCTGACTCAATTCTCTCTGGGGTGGCATGTCGCCACAGGACTTGTTTTTCAAGACCCAGGATAGTGTTCCGGGCAGTGGCATGGGGCACGGGATAGGTTTCCAGCCAGCTGGTGGTTGCTTCCACCATTGTAAGCACATGGTGCTTGCCTTGGCAGGTTTGTGGGAGTGTGATAGAGTCAATCTGCCAGGCCTCCCCATATTTATATTTCAGCCATCGTCCCCCATACTACAGAAGCTTTACCCGCTTCGCTTGCTTGATTGCAGCGCACGTTTCACATTCATGGATAGCCTGTGCAATAGCGTCCATGGTCTGGTCCAACCCCTAGATCACGAGCCCGCCTGTATGTTGCATCTCTCCCTTGATGGCCTGAGGTTTCATGGGCCCACTGAGCTAGAAATAATTCACCCTTATGTTGCCAGTCCAGATCCACCTCAGCCACTTCAGTCTTGGCAGCCTGATCTACCTGCTGGTTGTTCCGATGTTCTTCAGTGGCCCGACTCTTGGGGACGTGAGCATCCACGTGACGTACTTTCACAACCAGGTTCTCTACCCAGGCAGCAACATCTTGCCACAATGTGACAGCCCAGATTTGTTTGCCTCTGCGCTGCCAGTTTTTCTGCTTCCACTGCTGTAGCCAGCCCCACAGGGCATTTGCCACAATCCGGGAGTCAGTATAGATAGAGCACTGGCCACTTTTCCCTTTCAGCAATGTCAAAGGCCAGCTGGATGGCCTTTACCTCTGCAAACTGGCTCGATTCACCTTCTCCTTCAGCAGTTTCTGCTACTTGTCGTGTAGGACTCCATACAGCAGCCTTCCATCTCCAATGCTTTCCCACAAGACGACAGGAACCATCAGTGAACAGGGCATATTGCTTCTCATTTTCTGGCAGTTTATTTTACAGTGGGGCTTCTTCAGCACGTGTCACCTCCTCCTCTGGTGATAATCCAAGGTCTTTGCCTTCTGGCCAGTCCATGATCACTTCCAAGATTCCTGGGCGACTGGGGTTTCCTACTCGAGCCCGTTGGGTGTTCAGTGCAACCCATTTACTCCATGTAGCATCAGTTGCATGGTGTGTAGAGGGGACCCTCCCTTTGAACATCCAGCCCAGCACTGGCAGTCGGGGTGCCAGGAGGAGCTGTGCCTCAGTACCAACCACTTCTGAAGCAGCTCCAACCCCTTCATATGCTGCCAATATCTCCTTTTCCGTTGGAGTATAGCAGGCTTCGGACCCCTTGTATCCCCAACTCCAAAACCCTACGGGTCGACCTCGGGTCTCCCCTGGCGCTTTCTGCCAGAGGCTCCAGGTAGGGACATTCTCCCTGGCTGTGGTATAGAGCAGATTTTTTACATCTTGTCCTGCCCGGACTGGCCCAAGGGCTACTGCATGAACGATCTCCTGTTTAATCTTTTCAAATCCCTGTCATTGCTCAGGGCACCAATTGAAATAGTTCTTCTTCCGGGTCACTTGATGGAGAGGGCTTACGATCAGACTGTAATTTGGAATATACGTTCTCGAAAAACCCACAATACCAAAAAAAACCTTGTGTTTCCATTTTGCTAGTTGGTGGAGACATGGCTGCTATTTTGTTGATCACATCCATTGGGATCTGATGACGTCCATCTTGCCATTTTACTCCTAAGAACCGGATCTCCTGTGTGGGTCCCTTCACCTTACTTTGTTTTATGGCAAAACCAGCTTTCAGAAATTTGGACTATTTTACTTACTTTCTCAAAAACATCTTCTACTCTATTGACCCACATGATAATGTCATCAATGTATTGTAGGTGCTCGGGAACTCCACCTTGTTCCAATCCATTATGGATCAGTCCATGGCAAATGGTAGGACTGTGTTTCCACCCCTGGGGCAGTCGATTCCAGGTGTACTGGATGCCCCTCCAAGTAAAAGCAAAATGTGGCCTGCACTCCGCTGCCAGAGGGATTGAGAAAAACGCATTGGCAATATCAATTGTGGCATACCACTTGGCTGCCTTTGACTCCAGTTCGCATTGAAGTCCCAGCATGTCCGCCACGGCAGCACTCAACGGTGGAGTGACTTCATTCAGGCAACAATAGTCTACTGTTAGTCTCCACTCTCCATTAGACTTCCGCACTGCCCATATGGGACTGGTAAAGGGTGAGTGGGTCTTGCTGATCACTCCTTGGCTCTCCAGTCGACGAATGAGCTCATGGATGGGAATCGGGGAGTCTCGGTTGGTGCGATAGTGCCGCCGGTGCACTGTTGTGGTGGCGATCGGCACCTGTTGTTCTTTGACCCTCAGCAACCCCACAACAGAACGGTCCTTCGAGAGACCAGGCAAGGTAGACAGCTGTTTAATTCCCTCCATCTCCAAGGCAGCTACACCAAAAGCCCACCTGTACCCTTTTGGGTCCTTGAAATACCCTCTCCTGAGGTAGTCTATGCCAAGTATGCATGGAGAGTCTGGGCCAGTCTCAATGGGGTGCTTTTGCCACTCATTCCCGGTTAGGCTCACTTTGGCCGCCAATGCAGTTAGCTCTTGGGATCCCCCTGTCACTCCAGCAATACTGATGGGTTCTGCCCCTATATAGTTTGATGGCATTAGGGTGCACTGTGCACCAGTGTCCACTAAAGCATTATACTCCTGTGGGTCGGACGTGCCAGGCCATTGGCTCCACACAGTCCAGTAAACCCAGTTGTCCCTTTCCTCCACCTGGCTGGAGGCAGGGCCCCTCTAGTCCTGATCATAGTATTTGTCACACACTACTCGTAAATATGAATCACAAGTGCCTGGTAAGATCAGGAAGAAAATCAGTGCTTCTACTCCTCTGTTCTTGGTATTGCTTACTGGAAACTGGAGCGGCAGCTTTCCTGGAAAAAAGCCCCTGAGTGATTGGGTCATGTGCAGTGGTCTTCATCTGGATCTTTGGATGACTGTTGATCATCCAGGTCACTATAAATCACCTCAAGCATGGCTAGTTTCCTCAGGTACTGGATGCCTTTCTCCATGGTCATCCATTTCCCTAGGTGAAATACAATATCTTCTTTGAAGGGGTACCTTTCTCTCACACCTGACAGGAATTGCCTCCAGAGGCTGAGGGCTTGTTTCCCTTTTCCAATGTCTTTGTCAATGCCCCCTTCCCTAGAGAGGGATCCGAGTTGTTTGGCTTCTTTTTACTCTAATTCTAGGCTACTGGCCCCATTATCCCTGCATCGGAACAGCCAGGTGACAATGTCGTCACCTGAACGACGGCCAAAATCTTTTCGCATATCCTGCAACTCACTCACGGATAGTAATCGGGTAGTTTCCTTTTCTTATACGAGTTCTTCCTCTTCCTCTCCTCGTGAGGGCCCTGCTTCTTCATAATCTCTTTCTAATTGAGTTGACTTTCTCTTCCAAGATTTCTTCTTGTGTATAGGGGCGACTGATACTGGCACAGGTTGGTCCTCTGATTCAGCTGCAACGCTTGCCACCAGGGTTGGAGTAGCTGCAGTGTCTGTAGTGCAGGTTGGAGTGGCCACAGTGCTTGTCACTGGGGTTGGAGTAGCTGCAGCATCTGTTGCGGGTTTTTGAGTGGCCGCTGTCCTTGTCGCTTTCCTTGTCTTCATCTTTTTAGATCCAGAGGCCTTCTATTCACCTTGGGGGTACTGAATAGTGTTAAACAGGGCTCAGTTGGCATGGGCCAGTCCCCAGCACATTGCAGTGATTTGTATCTCTCTGGAATTGCCAGGGTGACAACATACTTCCTCCAAATAGTCTACTAAGTTTTCAGGATTCTGCACTTGTCCGGGGGTGAAGTCCCAGAACTCTGGTGGTGCCCACCATCCTAGGCATTTGTCTATACTGTCTCACATACCCTGCCACCCATAACTATCGAGCCTTGGGGCAGTTCTCTGTATGATATTCTTAAACTGCTTTATTAATCTTAGACAGAGCTGATACCATCTGCCAAAGCAATACTAACAGGTATACCTTAACTACCCAAGGATGTTCAAGATACAGAAAAGTTGTTGTAATGAAGGAGGAGGCATCATAGAAGATGGTAGCTAAGTTGCCATTCTGTATTTGCTCCATAAAAAGCCTCTCAGAGGAGGAGGTATAATTGCTAATTGTCTCCATGAGGAGTTAGCCGAAGTACAGTAACGGCTTCCATGCAAGACCCAAATAACTGGTAAAGCTCAAGGCCAGTGTTGTAATAACAAATCTCCCAGGCAAAACATCTCTAATCACTGCAGAGCACAGCAAACTACGAAAACCAACACCAGTCTTTATCATGTATTGCAAATATAAGTGCATGATGCAGATTGGATAAACTAATTCTGAGAACAGATGAGTCGATGGTGTGACCAGCAACTGTTATTATCTCAAACCCTTTGTGCCCCATGTTGGGCACCAAAAAGGACTGTCGTGATTTAGTCCCAGTCAGCACCTAAGCACCACACAGCCGCTCGCTCACTCCCCCCCACCCTACTGGGACGGCGAGGAGTATCGGAAGTCCAAAAGCAAGAAAACTTGTGGGTTGAGATAAGAACAGTTTAGTAATTAAAATAAAATAGTAATAGAAATAATAATAACAATAATAATATAATGAAAAGGAAAATAATGAGAGAGAAAAAACCTGGGGAGGGGGGAAACAACCAAACAAACCCCAAGTGATGCAACCGCTCATGACCTGCCAACAGACACCACCAGTCCCCAAACCATAACCGCTATTTCCCCAGACCAACTCCTCCCAGTTAATATACTGGGCATGACATCACATGATATGGAATAGCCCTTTAGGCCAGTTTGGATCAGTTGTCTTGGCTGTGCCCCCTCCCCTCCCACATTCTTGTGCCCCTGGCAGAGCATGGGAAGCTGGAAAAGTCCATGACTAATGTAAGCACTACTTAGCAACGACTAAAACATCAGTGTGTTATCAACATTATTCTCATACTAAATCCAAAGCACAGCATTATGCCAGCTACAGTGAAGAAAATTGACTCTATCCCAGCCAAAACCATGACACATTGGAACAGCCAAGACTGTTAGACAATACTGAGGAACACCAAGCATTGTCTGATATTGTGACCAGATGGTTCAAAAGAAAATGCAAACATTCCCTTAAAGCAGGTTAACAGCTGCTGCTTTTTAAATGGCTGAAATATTTTCCAGCTGAGCACAATAAATGTAATTCAGCCATGAAGAAGCAGCTATGGCCTTCATTTACAAGCCACTAATGTAGAAGTGTCTTTCTTTTAAACATATATATTTGTCAAAGGTGCAGTTAATAAACATTTACTACTGATCTAATAGGCCCTACCTAATATAATAAGCCAAAGTGCAGAGGTGAAGATGGGAGTTTATTTTGCAGTCTGGAATCAGACCTTATGTCCCAGGTTTTCACAGCTGTTACCAAATCTAGGGACTTGTCTGGGGTGAGTCAGTCACCCCCACGCATTATGACCGCCTCTGTTAAGAAGAAAAGGAGGGTAACTGTTGTAGGCGATTCCCTTCTGAGGGGGACAGAGGGCCCAATATGCCAACCAGACCCATCCCACAGGGAAGTCTGCTGCCTCCCTGGGGCTCGGGTCAGAGATGTTACTAGGAAACTCCCTGGTCTGCTACAGCCCTCTGATTACTACCTGCTCTTGGTTATGCAGGTGGGCAGTGATGAGGTTGTGGAGAGAAGCCCAAGAGCGATCAAAAGGGACTTCAGGGCTCTGGGGCAAATGGTCGAAGGACCAGGAGTGCAGTTAGTGTTTTCCTCGATCCTGTCAGTGGCAGGGAAGAAGAATACTGAAAGGAACAGGAACAGGAAAATTCATCTGATTAACACATGGCTCGGAGGCTGGTGCCATCGGTGGAATTTTGGGTTTTTTTTTGATCATGGGGAGGTTTATATGGCACCAGGCTGATACCGTAAGTTGGCAAATAGAAGAAGCCTCTAAAACACAATTTCTACTCATTTCATACTTACTCAGTAGTGGAGACAGTGTCCTGCAGGATCTGCTTTTTATTTTTAAAACAAATCAAACAAAATGTAGCTATTTCTCCATAATTTAATTTCTTTCTAATTATTATTTTGGGAGGCAAGTGGTTTTGATGTTAGAAAGATGTAATATGCATTATACCGGTGTTCATTAGGCTAAAACGCCATGGTGAATTCACAGAAGATGAGGAACAAGAAATTGCTTAAGAGATTGAACTTGAATTATAGTATTTTCTCATTAAAGCTACAATTCATTAATGATGTGAAGTATATTATACAAGAGCAGTATTTATATTCTCATATTTCAATGTGATCCATATTGCAAAGAATGTTTTAAAAAAAAATCTATAACAGAGGTTTTGTTTGTCTCTTAAAGTCACTTATCTGGCTCTATGATTTTTTTCTTCCAATTTTGCTTACCAGTTTTCTATAGTGGTGTTATATCTGCAAGCTCTGTATTGGCTTTGCCACTTCCCAGTGGAAGTACCTCTTGTTCCCATAACGTTTGTAAAATTTTCAGGCTTTTTAAAAATCAAACTGATTACCACTCACCTAATTCTATTTGTAGACAGTTTAGCAAATGTGAGTTCAGTAAAATCCCCTTGCTTTGGGAAGCAGTGGCAATTGAATGGTCAATTGCTGTGCCTATGCTTGGTGGAAGTTTGGTAAAAAATGTATAGTGAGTGTTCCAAAAGTAAAACTCAAAATCTTTATTTTATTTGAAATGCATAGCAGTTGCCTTCATGTAAGCCTTTCTGCTTTGTTATTTCAAAAAGGGAAGCGGCAGGGTTTTGCAGTTTGCAGAGGAACAAAGCAGTGTTGTCTGTATTGGAATTTAATTGCACAACATATTCATGGTTGGATATACCTAGCTAAATTAGGCAGATAGTAGATGGAACACTTTGATTATATAGTTGATGACTTGAAAAATGTAGCGAAAGCTCAGCCAACTCTAAACCTTCTACTGAGATAGAAAATACCTGTATTTGGCAGGAGTCAATCAATGTGAGACTCGTATCCTGTGGATAACAACAGTTTTGCCAGCATTGAAGACCTTTATGTGAGAAAGGATGGTCTTCCAGTTGGTGCTTGTGATCTCTTGTTATCTACCACTGACTATCTGTTTGAGCTGAAACAGTTCAGTGTCATTCCTGAGTATTTGTTTCCCACCTATAAAACAGGAGAGCTATCAATGGCTTTACTACCTGTTGTGGTTTAGCCCCAGCCAGCAACTAAGCATCACACAGCCACTTGCTCACTCCCCCTCCAGTGGGATGGGGGAGAGAATCAGAAGAGTAAAAGTGAGGAAACTCGTGGGTTGAGATAAAGACAGTTTAACAGGTAAAGGAAAAGCCATGTGCAAAGGCCAAGAAACCCAGGAATTCATTCACTCCTTCCCATCGGCAGGCAGGTGTTCAACCATCTCCAGGAAAGCAGGGCTCCATCAAGCATAACAGTTACTTGGGAAGACAAACGCCGTCACTCCAAATGTCCCCCCCTTCCTTCTTCTTCCTCCAGCTTTATATACTGAGCATGATGTCATATGGTATGGAATATCATAGAATGTCCTGAGTTGGAAGGGACCCACAAGGATCATAGAGTCCAACTCCTGTCCCTGCACAGGACAACCCCAAATTCACACCCTATCTCTGAGGGTGTTGTCCAAGTGCTTCCAGATTATCGTCAGACTTGGTGCTGTGACTGCCTCCCTGGGGAGCCTGTTCCAGTGCTCCACCACCCCCTGGGTGAAGAACCTTTTCCTAATATCCAACCTAAACCTCCCCTGGCACATCTTCCTGCCATTCAAGGAAGGGTCACCTTGCACAGCTTGCTTGATGGTCAGTTGTCTTGGCTGTGTCCCCTCCCAGCTTCTTGTGCCTGTCAGAGCATGGGAAGCTGAAAAAGTCCTTGACTAGTGTAAGCACTGCTTAGCAACAACTAAAGCATCTCCACATTATCAACACCGTTTCCAGCACAAATCCAAAACATAGCCCCATACCTAGCTACTATGAAGAAAGTTAACTCTATCCCAGCTGAAACCAGGACATCACCAAAGCACTGTCCTAGAGAAATGGGGGGGGGGGGAGGGCTTATTTTTATCTCCTTCTGATACTGTAATACTGTAAGTCGGCAAATATAAGAACCCTCTAAGACTCAATTTGTAGTTTTAGAAAGCAGGCATCCTTTATTGTGGCACCCGTCGCGCAGGGGATCGCTCCACCTCACGTGTGTGCTGAGTTGCTCTACTACAGGGGTTATATGCAATCAAAATATACATATTCATTAGATTTCTAGGAAATTATTATCATATTCATGCTATTCTTGGAACTCATTAATATATGCAAATGTCCTTAACGCATGCGCATTCATGTTCCTTGGTGGCCTTCCAGGGTCCTCTGGTGGTCGTGGATAGTTTTCCTCACCGTGTCCGCTGGTTGAACTCAGTTTTTGGGCATGCTCAGTTTGCTTTTGGCTTGCTTACACAATTCTTACTGATACTAAACTAGCTTATTCTAGCACATGTCCCTTATTTATTCTACTCAAGGGTACAGTGTCTCCAGACTCCCTTCTATCTAATCACATATAGCAAATTCTAAGACTATCTATTTGCAAAGTATTCCAAATATTTCACACTTAGCTATGTTGCTCCAATTAGAAGGGACCATATGTTCTTTTTGAAGTCGGTATCAGGTGTCAGTCCCTCCTTTTCTTTTGAGGGTTTGTAGCCAGCAAGCTACAACACTCATCATATTAGTTTTCTGTTTTTTCCAGCAAAGGTTGGAGCAACAGTTACAACACGGTATCATTACACAGGAAATTATACATACAGCTATGATGAAAACAATCAACAAAAATAATTTCTTTAACTAGGACCAATCGGGCAACCACGAGGTTAATTTGCGCCAAATTTCTTCAAACCCTAAAGATGTGTCATCCTCCTGTATTTGTTTAACTATGCTGACTTGCTGTTTTATAACCCCTTTTAATATGTATGGTCCCTGGTATATGAGAGGCCTGTTATGGTCTCCCATAGAGCAATTCATAGGGACCTAAACTCTTTTTACCCTGAGGCTGTATCCTAATTCTTAATAATGCCACAGGCAAAGCTTGTGTCCAGGTCACTGAAGTTTCTTGGCATATTTTTCCATTTTGGGATTTAAGAGCATAGTTCATTCTTTCTACCTTTCCACTTGACTGAGGCCTGTATGGTGTGTGTAAATCCCATTTCGTATCTAAAATTTTACTCAGTTGTTTTAGAACTTCAGCAACAAAATGTGGTCCCCAATCTGATGGCATCCCTAGGGGGATACCAAATCTTGAAATAATTTCTTTTAACAAAACTTTAGTTGCTTCTCTAGCCTTATTGGTGTGACAGGAAAAAGCCTCTGGCCATGCGGTAAAAGTGTCAGTTAAACCCAAGATGTACCTATATCCTCCTTTTCTAGGTAGCTCTGTGAAATTGATTTGCCAATAATCCCCACGGGAACTTCCTCCTTTGGTTACTCCGAAAAATCAATCTATTACTAGTATTTGGGTTATTTTTACAACAAATTTCACATCTTTCTGTAATTTCTGTCATTGCCCGGCTTATAACTATTTTCCAAAGCTGCTTTACTAAATTTTCAGTTCCCCAATGTACTTTATTATGTTCTTGCCTAGCAATTTCTTTCATTAATAAGGGTGGGATTACTACTTGCCCTGAGGGTGTAATAGCCCACCCATCCATTTGTTCCTGTGCCCGTAAGGTCTTTATTAATTTGTCATCTGTATTATCATATTTAGGTGGTGTCTTAGGTAGAGTTGTTTCTTTTTCTGGTAACAATGCCATGATGCCTGTTTCTGCAGCCTCTTTGGCAGCTTTATCTGCCAATTGATTACCTATTTCCGGTGGGGTCTTTCCTGTTTGGTGGGCTTTGCAATGCATTATTGCAACTGCCATTGGGTTTTGGATGCTCTCTAGTAATCCTTGTATTTGTGCTGCATGCTTGATTTCAGTTCCTTGTGCTTATAATAGTCCTCTTTCTTTCCAGATGGCTCCATGGGCACGTACAACTCCAAAAGCATACTTAGAATCTGTCCAGATATTAACCTTTTTCCTTCACTCAGTTCCAATGCTGGAAAAACGCTACTGCTCTTCGTTGTCCTCCTAGAAACTGTGCCAGGACCCCTAATGCCACTCCTCACCACTCATAAGTGAAAAGTTCAAAGTTTTTAGTCAGGTCTGGCAGTTCCAGGGCGGGTGCTCTCATCAGAGTCTGTTTCAATCGTCTGAACACGGCTCTGCTGTCATTTGTCCATTCAAGGCTCCCTCTTTGGGAGTCCTGTAGCAATTCGTATAGAGGTTTTACCATCAATCCATAATTCACAGTCCACAGGCGTCACCATCCTACCATACCTAGAAATGCTCACGATTCTCTTGGTGTACGTGGCTCGGGGAGGTGGCAAATAGCTGCTTTTCATTCTGTTCCTAGTCGCCTCTGCCCTTTCAGAATTTCAAAGCCCAGGTAGATGACCGTTTCTCAGACAATCTGTGCCTTTTCTTTTGATACACGGTATCCACTAATTCCCAAGAAATTCAAAAGGCTTATTGTCAGAGAAAAATATTGTTCTTGAGTTTCTGCTGCAATTTAAGATGTCATCTACATATTGTAGTACAGTTCCCTGTCTGTTTTCTTTCCTCCAGATTTCCAATTCTTTTGCTAGTTGATCTCCAAAAATGGTCAGGCTGTTCTCGAAACCTTGTGGTAGAACAGTCCAAGTATATTGTGTCTTTTGCCCTGTTTCAGGATTTTCCCACTCAAAAGCAAAAAGTTCCTGACTTTCAGAGTCAAGAGGTATGCAGAAAAAGGCATCTTTTAAATCTAAAACTGTAAACCAGCCTTGTTCACTAGTGAGAGTAGTTAGTAACGTATATGGATTTGCAACCGCCGGATGTGTGTCTTGTACTATCTGCTTTATTGACTCACATTCTACCAGTAACGTGCATTTTAAAAATTTCTGAATTATTGGTACTAGGCCAATTCTCGCTTCTAGTTTTAAAGGATATTATTTAATTCTTACCGGTGCCGATCCTAGTTTTAGATCAATTCTTACTGGTTCCGCTCTTTTGGACCTTCCTGGAACTTCTCCTGCCCAAACGATGGGAATCACTGCATCTTCTATTTCTCGAGGTACCTCGTCCTTCTGGGATTTGTATCCTGTAACAAGAAGGCTGTGGCTTCAACAAATTTAGTTTCTGGGATTAAAATTTCAACTTCCCCATCCTTGAACCTGATTTCAGCTCCTATTTTTTCAAGCAGGTCTCTGCCCAATAAAGCTTTCAAAGAATTTGGCAAGTTCAAAAAAAACTGGTGAGTAACTGTCATTGTTTAGCCCCAGTCAGCAACTAAAAACCATGCAGCCGCTCGCTCACTCCCGCAACCCACCAGGGGTTGGGGGAGAGAATCGGAAGAGCAAAAGCAAGAAAACTCATGGCTTGAGATAAGAACAGTTTAATAATTAAAATAGTATAGTAATAATGGTCATTATAATAATAATGATGATAATATAATAAAAAGAAAAATAACAAGAGAAATGAAGCCTGGGAAAAAAAGGAAAAAAACCCCACAAGCGATGCAACTGCTCACCACCCGCCGACCGACACTGCCGGTCCCCGAGCCGCGATTGCTGCATCCCCCGGCCAGCTCCCCCCAGTTAATATACTGGGCATGACATCATATGATATGGAATATCCCTTTGGCCAGTTTGGATCCACCGTCTTAGCTGTGCCCCCTCCCCTCCCGGATTCTTGTGCACCTGGCAGAGCATGGGAAGCTAGAAGAGTCCTTGACTAGTACAAGCACTACCCAGCAACAACTAAAACATCGATGTGTTATCAACATTGTTTTCATACTAAGTCCAAAGCACAGCACTATGCCAGCTGCAGTGAAGAAAATTAACTCTATCCCAGCTAAAACCATGACAGTATCCACCCCGTATTCCACCTCTTTAAAATGTCTGTAAAATATCCACAAATGACCACAAAAATGTTCATTCATTTAATTTAGTCCATGACTTTAGGCTCCATCTATCGTAACAGTCTTTCAGGGCACAGAAGATGGTGTGTGTCGTGTCGGATTGTTGCATGCTGAAGTCAGTCCTCGTTCCATCACCGCTGGATTGTTAGTCCTTGTACTATCAATGTTGCATTTTGTTCGGTTCATTCAAAGTTCATTCTTCACTAATTTGGGAGATTCCTACTACTATGACACCAGTGATATGGTACACAGCAACCATAGGAGTGATGACACACAATATTATATAGCAATTAATGTCATACCGTTCAGTTCATTGGCTGTTTTCACCCAAAATCAAATCCCCTTCAGGTACACATCGGACTCCTCCATCCTCCCGCATCAGCCACCAAGTGCACCCAGGTCCTCGAGCAAACGCAATCCCACGAATGGGTTTGCCTTTGCCCGAGGCAGGAATAACCCAGATGGTTTTCCCCAGCATATTTTCTACATGCACTACAGGGACTCTATCCCCTTCCACAGTACGTAAAGGTTCTGATTGGGCAGGGCCAGCTCGATTGGCAGATCCCCTTGTGTTGACTAACCAGGTGGCTTTTGCTAAATGTGTATCCCAGTGTTTAAGTGTCCCACTCCACTCCATCGCTCTCTGTGTAGTCTTTAACAGTCCATTGTACCGTTCAATTTTTCCGGAGGCTGGTGCATGACAGAGAATCTGATACACCCACTTAATGCCGTGCTCTTTGGCCCAGGTACCTATGAGGTTGTTTCAGAAATGAGTCCCCTTGTCTGACTTAATTCTCTCTGGGGTGGCATGTCGCCACAGGACTTGTTTTTCAAGACCCAGGATAGTGTTCCGGGCAGTGGCATGGGGCACGGGATAGGTTTCCAGCCAGCTGGTGGTTGCTTCCACCATTGTAAGCACATGGCGCTTGCCTTGACGGGTTTCTGGGAGTGTGATAGAGTCAGTCTGCCAGGCCTCCCCATATTTATATTTCAGCCATCGTCCCCCATACTACAGAAGCTTTACCCGCTTCGCTTGATTGATTGCAGCGCACGTTTCACATTCATGGATAGCCTGTGCAATAGCGTCCATGGTCTGGTCCAACCCCTAGATCACGAGCCCGCCTGTATGTTACATCTCTCCCTTGATGGCCTGAGGTGTCATGGGCCCACTGAGCTAGAAATAATTCACCCTTATGTTGCCAGTCCAGATCCACCTCAGCCACTTCAGTCTTGGCAGCCTGATCTACCTGCTGGTTGTTCCGATGTTCTTCAGTGGCCCAACTCTTGGGGACGTGAGCATCCACGTGACGTACTTTCACAACCAGGTTCTCTACCCAGGCAGCAACATCTTGCCACAATGTGACAGCCCAGATGGGTTTGCCTCTGCGCTGCCAGTTTTTCTGCTTCCACTGCTGTAGCCAGCCCCACAGGGCATTTGCCACAATCCGGGAGTCAGTATAGATAGAGCACTGGCCACTTTTCCCTTTCAGCAATGTCAA
Organism: Phalacrocorax aristotelis; assembly: GCF_949628215.1. Taxonomy (NCBI): domain Eukaryota; kingdom Metazoa; phylum Chordata; class Aves; order Suliformes; family Phalacrocoracidae; genus Phalacrocorax; species Phalacrocorax aristotelis. The sequence continues at coordinate 17,110,054 of NC_134310.1, forward strand.
AGGCCAGCTGGATGGCCTTTACCTCTGCAAACTGGCTCGATTCACCTTCTCCTTCAGCAGTTTCTGCTACTTGTCGTGTAGGACTCCATACAGCAGCCTTCCATCTCCGATGCTTTCCCACAAGACGACAGGAACCATCAGTGAACAGGGCATATTGCTTCTCATTTTCTGGCAGTTTATTTTACAGTGGGGCTTCTTCAGCACGTGTCACCTCCTCCTCTGGTGATAATCCAAGGTCTTTGCCTTCTGGCCAGTCCATGATCACTTCCAAGATTCCTGGGCGACTGGGGTTTCCTACTCGAGCCCGTTGGGTGTTCAGTGCAACCCATTTACTCCATGTAGCATCAGTTGCATGGTGTGTAGAGGGGACCCTCCCTTTGAACATCCAGCCCAGCACCGGCAGTCGGGGTGCCAGGAGGAGCTGTGCCTCAGTACCAACCACTTCTGAAGCAGCTCCAACCCCTTCATATGCTGCCAATATCTCCTTTTCCGTTGGAGTATAGCAGGCTTCGGACCCCTTGTATCCGACTCCAAAACCCTACGGGTCGACCTCGGGTCTCCCCTGGCGCTTTCTGCCAGAGGCTCCAGGTAGGGACATTCTCCCCGGCTGTGGTATAGAGCACATTTTTTACATCTTGTCCTGCCCGGACTGGCCCAAGGGCTACTGCATGAACGATCTCCTGTTTAATCTTTTCAAATCCCTGTCATTGCTCAGGGCCCCATTTGAAATCATTCTTCTTCCGGGACACTTAATAGAGAGGGCATAACAATCAGACTGTAATTTGGAATATGCATTCTCTAAAAACCCACAACACCTAAAAAAGCTTGTGTTTCCATTTTGCTAGTTGGTGGAGACATGGCTGCTATTTTGTTGATCACATCCATTGGGATCTGATGATGTCCATCTTGCCACTTGATTCCTAAGAACTGGATCTCCTGTGTGGGTCCCTTCACCTTACTTTGTTTTATGGCAAAACCGGCCTTCAGAAGGATTTGGGCTATTTTCTTCCCTTTTTCAAAAATATCTTCTGCTGTGTTGCCCCACACGATGATGTCATCAATGTATTGAAGGTGTTCCGGAGCTCCACCCTGTTCCAGTGCCGTCTGAATCAGTTCATGAGAAATGGTAGGACTGTGTTTCCACCCCTGGGGCAGTCGATTCCAGGTGTACTGGACGCCCCTCCAAGTGAAAGCAAAATGTGGCCAGCACTCTGCTGCCAGAGAGATTGAGGAGGATGCATTATCAGTATCAATTGTGGCATACCACTTGGCTGCCTCTGACTCCAGTTCGTATTGAAGTTCTAGCATGTCCGCCACGGCAGCACTCAACGGTGGAGTGACTTCATTCAGGCAACAATAGTCTACTGTTAGTCTCCACTCTCCATTAGACTTCCGCACTGCCCATATGGGACTGGTAAAGGGTGAGCGGGTCTTGCTGATCACTCCTTGGCTCTGCATTTCACGAATGAGCTCATGGATGGGAATCAGGGAGTCTCGGTTGGTGCGATATTGCCGCCGGTGCACTGTTGTGGTGGCGATCGGCAACTGTTGTTCTTTGACCTTCAGCAACCCCACAACAGAAGGTTCCCTCGAGAGACCGGGCAAGGTAGACAGCTGCTTAATTCCCTCCATCTCCAAGGCAGCTATACCAAAAGCCCACTTATACCCTTTTGGGTCCTTGAAATACCCTCTCCTGAGGTAGTCTATGCCAAGGATGCATGGAGCCTCTGGGCCAGTCACGATGGGGTGCTTTTGCCACTCATTCCCGGTTAGGCTCACTTCGGCCTCCAATGCAGTTAGCCCTTGGGATCCCCCTGTCACTCCAGCAATACTGATGGGTTCTGCCCCTATATAGTTTGATGGCATTAGGGTGCACTGTGCACCAGCGTCCACTAAAGCATTATACTCCTGTGGGTCGGACGTGCCAGGCCATTGGCTCCACACAGTCCAGTAAACCCGGTTGTCCCTTTCCTCCACCTGGCTGGAGGCAGGGCCCCTCTAGTCCCGATCGCAGCATTCGCAACTCA